>NC_034190.2:60214636-60548803 GCF_002021735.2 Oncorhynchus kisutch | reverse complement strand
AGTGCAATGTTCCACTTAATTGTCTCTCAGCCACAAATGGTGCCCTGCACTGATTCTGCATTCATCCCTGTCAGGTGCTTCTGATATCAATAAGTTAGCAAAGGTTAGCTTAAAGGGCTATGGGTTTCAGGGAATCCCCCTGGGGTAGGTTTTGCCTATTGTGACTTTTGTCATCACACTGTTTTCTGACCATTTATATTCATGAAGTGCTCATGACACTCATGCAGGTGGTATAATCAGGGTGTCAAGGCTAAATACTGCTACGCATATAGATGTCATTACATTATTACATTTCTAAGTTATGAGTGATGCATGCTATGAAGCTCTTGTTATGGTGGCAAGTTCAAGTAAAGTGTCAGTAATCATTCATTCCATATACATGTTTATGTACCTGCACTTTTCTGTAATTCTACCTCCCAGGAAGCGAATCTCTTGGGTTTAGCCCAAGTACCTCCGTCTCTGTGGTATTAGAAGATGATGGGACAATAGTTGAAGATGAGGCCTATTTCTTGTGCTTACCTACAAACACAAAGTTTATGCTCTTGCATGAAAAAGAGACGTGGGCCCCACTACGAAGAAGTAAGCTTTTTCTGTTCTGTCAATGCAAATATGTATTGTCATATTAGGCTATAGTCATTGTTTAAGCCTACTATTGTGTGATCCGTCATTTTGCGGTTTATAAGTTGATCTATCTGCAGTTTGAGCCAACCTCTTGGGAAAGCACATCCTCTGACATTCTATGCCTATATTGCAAGAGTATGTTTGTTTCTTTGCTTGTTTTTTGGGCTAACTAGTTAAAGACCAAACTCTGTTCTTTGATTCCTCGGCATTGGTCATCTGTTTTAGCTCTCCCAGGTTGCATTCCCATACTAACGCATAGTGATTTTATACCATGCTACTATAGTTGATGGTGGCACAGCTTGGATGACCAGGGAGTCTGTGAATCTTGAGAGCGATGCTGTGGACAGCTCAGTCAGTGGGATCGAGCCCTGGTTCTACCTGGCCCAGCAACTCAAGAAGGACTTGGCCAGCATCATACTGATGTCGGAGGCAGACTTACAAGTAGGGTAACTTCAATAACATTTCCACCTCCATCCCCCCTCTCACATTTAAATGTATGAATATAGAATATCTTGTTAAAGTTATGTCCTATTCCATCAGATAAAAACAACATTTATGGCTACAGCGGGTATGGTACAAATATTGTGTATACTACTTCAATACAAAGCCCTCTTTGCATTATGTTTATGTGCTTGAGGATAGCTGTATGTGTAATAGCGAGAATAACTATACATGTTGCGTGTTCCAGACCCTAGTGGACGTGCCTTGTTTAGAGCTGGCCTCAGCCCTGGGCTTCCCGGAGAGGAAGGCGCTGAATCTCCAGGACACTCTACAGAGAGTGTTGGACCGCAGGGAGGAAGAGCGACAGTCCAAGGAACTGCTCCAGCTCTACCTCAAGGCAGTGGAGAGAGAAGACAGTCAAGAGGCAGAGCCTAGAAATGACGGTGAGAGCGCTATCAGGAATAAAATGGGATCAATCTGTTAGAAGATCCACCTATGTGAGTGGAAATGCCATTTGAAATGAGGGAAGGCATTTTAACTTCAACTCAAAAGTTGTGTTAGTTTATGTAAAAGCAGTGTGTGGCTTTTTTGTCACTAGATGGAGACATTCTTTAAGCAATAGACAACTAGCCCTGAAATATTGCTTCTAAACCTCTGGCTCAGCCAAGTTGTGTTGTGATCGTGTTCTACCATAACCCATGTCTCACAGGGTCAGGTGATGTGGATGTGACAGACGGGCTGGTGGTAGATTCGGCATCAGGATTCATGTCCAGAACGCTGATGGTTCTCAAGGGTAAAACGAGCCCTGAGACCAGGCTCTCCAATGAGGAGCTGCAGGTATGTCACAAAGACCAACGGCTAAACGCTGCATTTGGTTATACAGGATCATATTAATAGACTAAAGTGGACCCCTCTCCTTGTCTACTCGCTCCTTGTCTACTCTCCTTAATCTGCATTGATATGAAAGGGCATGCATTGTGAAAACAAAGTCCCTGGTAGGTATCCACAGTATTACAGTGATATGTCCTAAGTTATTCAGTTTAGTGCACAGAAAAAAACACACAGGAGAGAAATACTTTCCATTATTGAGATGCACTGGATTGCGTCCCAATTCTCCTGAAAGGGTTCACTTCTCCCCACGTATTTTAAAGCATTCGATTAGTGTAAGCATAGGTTAGAGGGAGTTTATTACACAGCTCCTTCCCTTTTAAATCCATGAAGGGAAGTGAACAAACGCACAGTTAAGGTAGAAGGGTAGAGAATTTGGACGCATGAAATTGTTTCCTTTCCACCACATGAGGGAAATGGGAAGGCTACTACAGTATATGTGAGAATTTCTATATTCTGTCCACTTGGTGGCACTATCCCTCTGCACTCTTGATTTCAGTATACACAGCATGTGAAAATGGACTGCCTAAGTACATCTTTTATCAAGCTGTTAACTCTATCACCAAACCAAACTACATACATTTTTTTAGTACAAGTGTCTGTAAATATGCCAAGTAATCCTGACAACAACAAAAAATCTAATAACATCACTGTACACCAAGGAATTGCATTTCTTATATTGAATTCCATTTTTGTCCCAAATGTATCTGTTTGAAATCCAAGATGAAGGGCTTTTCACACCACTAAGTATACTCGGAGCCTCTTATCTCCCAAGTCAATTACCTTTGAAAACAATATCAATTACATTGAACATAATGAATGTAAGAACATTTACTTATTAAGTCCGCATTATATTAATCCAATGTGATCCATTGACATTCATGAACCATGAGCAACTAATGCAAATCTCTGCCATGTCTATACAGCGCAGAGACTATCCTATCCCCCATCTCTGCACTTCTGTCTTTCTCAGAATAGATTGCAGTTCTGATTTTAGCTGTATACAACATGAAATAAACCAAACCAAAATGTTGTCAACTGCAGATGGTGGTGAACAAAGGTGCACGGGCCATGGAGCAAGTCCTGGGCTGGGACTCTGAGAGGACATTGGTGCTGCTGCAGGCATGTGAGGAGCAACTGAGCAGGCGGCTCCAGCAGGTTCAGGCCATGCAGTACCTCCGTAGCCACACACAAGAACAGGCCAGCACGCAGCCCTCCGACAAGAGCCAAGCCACACAAGCCAAGCGCAGCAAGTAAGGAGTAGGGAGAAATTGCCACTACACGCTGATCTTTGGTGAGTTTAGCGTTTTCCCACTTATGGTTAGGATTAGGGAAGGGGAAACTGATCCTAAATCTGTACTTAGGGAAACTTCACCCCAGAGCCAGCTAGTAATACCCCTCTGTCTCTGACCACAGAACACACACTATCTGCCTTAAGACTGAGACGATAAGTATTTGGATGGTGAAGCATTTTTTCTTGAAATCGAACAATGACCATGAGGTTAAAGTGCACACTGTGAGCATTAACTTGAGGGTATTTATCTATATTAGGTGAACCATGTAGAAATTCGGTCACTTTTTGTACATGGTCCCCCCCAATTTACTTATTTGTGTGTTTAAAGTAGTAAAATGTTAAGTATTTGGTCCCATATTTGTAGCACACAAAGACTACATCAAGCTTGTGACTACAACTATGTTGTGAATAATGATGAGTGGGAAAGTTACAGATGCAAAAATATCATTCCCCCAAGGAATACTAACCTCTCACCATTATAATAACAGGGGAGGTTAGCATTTTTTTGGGGGGGTATGATATTTGTGCAACCTAACTTTCTCACTCATTGCTCATGTTTCATTCAGGATTATCCATAATCATGGTAGCATCCACATTCATGTAAAAGTGTTAGAAATTCTGTTTTTATTTAAAATAAAAAAGACGAAATTCTGTTTTTATTTACAATAAAAATGACGCAATACATTATTTACCATTCATTTCTAATGGGCACAAATAATCTGAAACACAACCAAACCAAAAAGCAAATGCATCCACCAAGTTTGTAGAGTCAAAATCTTGATGTAATTATTGCGTGCTAGGAATATGGGACCGAATACTAAACTTTTGACTACTTTAATAAACATATATAAGTGAATGTGTCGTAATACCTTTGGTATCCTAAAATCGGGGGACTGTGTACAAAAAGTGCTGTAATTTCAAATTAAATCTGACAGTCTGCACTTTACCTCATAGTAATTGCTTGATTTCAAATCCAAACTTTGAGTATAGAGCCAAAATAAGAATAAATGCTTCACTGTCCCAATAATTACGGAGGGCACTGTATATCGCCTCCTGGTATCAATAAATGCTCATAAACGCTGACATTATTTGCCAAATGGCTTTGGTGCCCCTTTTATGAGTAAACCACATGATGGCTATCTCTTTAGGTACATTAAGTAGAAGTGTTATTAGCATAGGTAGATGTTAATGACCAGAACAATTAGGGATGGACCAACTGTGCAACCCTTTTGATATGTTGTCTTGTTCTACTCCTCTGGTACTTTACCTACTCAGGAGCAAAGTGTGACACAATACCTGATTCTTGCCCCTGGAAGCTGTAACAAAATGATGGTTGATGTTAACTTAAATTGTAAGCAAATACCTTGGACAATCCATTTGTGGTCAAAGATTAGTAACCCAGTAATCTGTTGACATTATATTTAATCCTATTTTCCTGAAGATTTAAAATGAGAGCTAATTGTTCCATTCCTGTCAATTTTGTATCCTGAATCGTTGATATGCCTCCTAAAACCTTGCCAAATACTTAGCCTATTTCTTCGGCCTATTTTGCTTTCCCTTTTGACTCTACTTGTTTTGACTGCTCTGCATATTATTAACCAATATACATCAAATATAACTATCGATCTGTACTTAAACCCTGTATATTTAGGAATGTTAATGTAAGAAAGGATATCAGATTTGATATGTAATTGTGATGTAAGCGTGCATCTGTGTAGTGTGGGCCCATGTGAGCTATCTGGTTGTATTGACAGGACATCCTTGTTAATAGAACAGACTTAAAGGGCTGTAAGATCACATTTGAAACCAGCCGTTTACAACAAGGACATGGGGCCAGCAAGGAGGCACATGTCATGACAATGAGATGTCAACAGCTTTATATATACAGAAAAAGTGTATTGAAGGCATTTATGGTGACAAATGGATGGGGAAACATGTTATCTTCACCTGTATTATGATGTGATTCTTGTACTCCACGTGAATATTAATTGAAATGCTCTGAAGTCCGCTACGCACTCGTTATTGCTTCCAATGTTCCTTGAAAGAAAAAGGTGTGTGTTCAGTTTGAAATGGTGCATCTTGGGAGCCCTCTGTATGAAATGAATGAACATGTACGTACTGTACATATATTTTTATCATTGAGCCACAGAGTTGTGTAATCAAAGTTTTGCATTGTGATTAATGAGGCTTTTTTTAATGGAACTGTTTCAAATGGAACTGACGTGGCAAGCGGAGTGTGTTAAGTATGACAGCTTTTCTACAATAAAGCGCACAATCCTGACATCACTGTGTTTTCATTCACAACTTTTTCATATACTGCTTGTTATTTTTTCCAGGGTATATAAAAATGTGCTTCCCATCCATGGACAGAAGAATGTAATGCTGTGTGTTTTTTAATGAGCTAAAGGAGTATAGAGGATGACCTCAGGAAGACGAGAGGAAGGCCAATATAGGACATTTGATCCACCATTAAATGGTCAACTTAACTCACGGCTTGTGATGCCAAGATACTCTTCTCCGTATCGTCGATATATTGGTCCAGAAAAAAAAACGTTATGGATTGTTGATATTCAATAAAGTAATTTTATACGTCATGGCGTGTACATTGTTTGGCCCTAAGATACAATTGTAAAGGAATAATGATGGGTGTGAGGGAAAAGAGGGGACTGGCTTATGTACTGTTGCTGTATGTGTCTGGACAGTCAGTTGATGGGTTTTATGGCGTGCGCAATTCCGGTGACATTACCTCCGCTTAACCAGTGTTCCCGGAATGAGCAGAAGTGACATGTAAGCAGTGTGTGAAGTGTCTCAGCATTTTGGGGGGTTTTGATTGGGAATTGAATATGGTTATATTCATTTTATTATCATTATTTCAGAATATTTCCCTTTGTTTTGCATCAAATATCAATCTGAATGTAAACCAAGTCTTTCAACCATGTTTAGTGGTAGACATTAAACAAAACAATTATGGCATTTGTGAGGTCTGAAATGAGGTGAGTGACTTAAAGGAGGCCTTCAAGCACAATAGATCCTTTTCTTCTAAATGTCAAGGTAATGTCATCTGATGGGTCATTGTCCATGAGAACTCGCGCAGCTTATCACAAGAAACTGTTGGCCTTCAAATGATAAAGTTAGGCTCATGCTAGAAGCAATTTGTGAGAACTACAGTTTTCTCTCCTTCCAACAATAGCAGTTCATTTAAAGGGGCAATCTGGGATTGATACATCCATTTTTGGACTGTTAAGTTAATGATAGCCTATAGCCATTGATTGTGGATAGAAATGATAAATGCATCATGAGCTCAATTCAACTGTCTTACACTCTTGCAACCCACAATCTAATTGTTTTACACATTTTTCTGTAAACAATGTATTTAAAAACACACTGCTTTGATTCACATGATTTAAAACAAATTTGTTCTCATAGAATAGAGATGGTTAATTCCTGCATCCATAGTTGTAGCTATGAATTTGAGTGATTACATTTATCCAGCCCCATCCCTTAGCTGCTTGCTAAAGTGTCTGAGAACAGGCAATTTCATCAGACTGAAGCACCGTAGAATATCAGTTTTTATAGATGAGTAGCTAGGGAGCACGAAGAATAAATGCATATTGTATGAAGGTTAAACAACGACAAATCATTGCTTCTTAGACGGAAGACATAGCAGCAGCTGATTTGACTTTTAAACTACTTTTACTGCATTAATTTAATGCTTTGAGTGCCTGTTTGTGTGGAAAATATCAGCCAGAGTAACTGTTTGCATATAGTAATTGTGAAGTTCTGGCTTTGAGGGTCACTACAATATCTGCTACCTTCGGAAAACCATTGGATATTACAAGGACAGTATTACGGCAGTAATTTTATTTGGGAGGTACATGTTATATCAGAAACCAGAGGGCAAAATTGTGAATATGGGTATTTATCTGAATGCATTTGAACTATTTAGAGGTGTCCCGCAAGGATGCCCAGTGTCTCTTTAGTTATTATGCTAGCTATTGAGATGTTGACCATCGCTTTGAGGAACTCATTTATAGATATGGCCCAGAGTTTTTTGTGGTAAGGTCATGTGATCGGGTAAAACTCTGGGGCCTTTGCAGTAACATTGGATGTTCATTGAAGTCTAGGTAAAAGTGGACACGTTTAGGGTGCTGATGTGCTTTGATCCGTAAGATTTTGTTCTCCTCTGCTTGGCAGTGTACTGCATGACAGCACCCCATTTCAACGAGTCCTGTTAGTCTGTCTCCAAGTCATTGTTGCACTTATATTGTTTAGTCTTTCTTCTGACCTATGCATCTGTACAGGCACACAAAGATTGCTCTAAACAAAATGGTTTTAAAGCTACAGTCTGGGATAGTAGTAGACTGCCCTGACTGAAGCTGTGAAGATGCCTGGGGGAACTTCCGGACAGAAGTTGCTACTGTAGCATCACATTCATAATCTTCATAGGAGATTAGCCTCCACCTTGGTCTCCAGAGCTTTCACTTTGGTCTCACTGGCATTCAGTATGTCCTTCAGAAGTATTAGGATCTTCAAGAGGACCTCAGGTTACTCCTCTAGGGCTTTGAACCGGACCTGAAGGAAATTGGGATCCTCAGCCTTCACCCCACAGACACAACACTGAACAGCAACAACAGCACAGCTACCACTGACTTCATAATCACATTATAGAATATAATTGAGTAGAATAGTCCAACAACAACAACCTGGGGATAGGGGGGTTGAAAACCCCAACAGCAATCAAACACACACTACTAATTATCAAACTAAGCAACAGAAAGCACATGTGATAAACACACCATTTCACCATCTGACAGAGTACAAACAACATTCAAAAAGAAGTGTAGTACTGGGGGAATGTAGTACTGCAGGATGTAAGTTAAAGAACTGCTCACGATTACAGTAAACCCTAAAAAACAATACCAGAGGGGTATCCTATGAAGCACGCTAGATCCACTCAGGATTTTATTACCTATTGTTTATGCCGTCTTTGGTGTGGTTATCAATGCATGAGCACCTTTTTTCCCCACTCCTATCAATAAAATCATTTCATCATAATCATTTTATTTTTCAATCAAAAGTTTTAATGTGCGTGAAGTTTCAAATGCATTCTGTCATTACTATCTTCTTCAATGAAGGTGATGATGACAATATTTCTGCGAGAGCAAGGGAATCTGATTTCATTGGTCTTTAACTTGCGGCACAGAAACTTAATTCTGGGTAAATGGAGTTAGCCCTTAGTTAGCCTGCCCCAGAGCAGGTTAAGGATTCATTGCCATAGAAGTGTGCCTGGCGAAAAGGTGAGCCACATTCGTATGAATGGTTATACCAAGTTGAACTCAGAGTTGGCCAAAGTTACCTTGCTAACTCCTCAAACCTGATTCGTAAGATACCACTCTGGAAACAAAAAATAGTCAATGTTTTGATTGATGGGAAGTTAACTTATCTAATTATGACTAGAAGGTAGTGCTCTATTTGAAAGGGAAACCTACTTGCCAATAGTTTCCTGTAAATTACTGGAAAATTCACAGTAAGCCCTTTACAGTGTTATGTAATTAACACTGGAGTTTGCTTGATGAATTAGGCCCTTTATATCATGTGGATTATCAAAGGTTTCAGACAAGGTATCACATTGGCATAGCATGTGATTTAAGTTCTACTATGCTTTTTGAACTCCCAAGCTGGTATACTTAATCTTCCATCCCTTGTTTTTCCCTGAGAGGTCCGACCTGAATGAGACATGTACTTGGTAACTGCCCGTGTCTATCTTGCCAGGAGGAGAGGCTCCACAGAACGGTCCGTACTCTTGTCCTTCCGTAAAGATCTTGGAAGAGAAGGAAAACTTGGTCAGGAACTCCAAGGCCATACATCTTCCAAGGGGGGACAGCAGACAAAGACAAGTTGCTTCTAGAGCATGAGTAGGAATACATTGTGTATTCATCAGCCCTTGTGTCTTTGATTGGTTACTTTAAAGGATGGCCCTACGCTAGTATGCACAGGCTGACCTTCAAGACATCATATGGACAGGGGACATCCGAGTGGCCCTCTACGTCAAACGGTTCCTGGAAGTCCAGTAGCACTCTGAATCCCTCTGGTAGGAGTATGGTGTAGTTACAATGACTCATTGTGGGGTATGGACTGGGGTAACCCGGGCTGGTCAACTCTCCTGACCTCTCCGTCAGCACCTGACCTCTGCAAGGCACTACAGAGGAAAAGACACAGATCAAATCAAAGTGTTTGTATTTATTTGTTTATTTTAAAGCAGTTTATTCTCATTATTTGAAGCACTTCTAAAGGACAGCCTAGTTAATAAAAAATGGATAGTAAGTGCAAAAACATTGAAGCTTTCCATTTTCTTGTCATAATTCGCCCTTATTATCTGTTAGTGGACGCAAAATCCTTCTGGCATAAGCAATCGGGCTCATTTTTAACTGAATTATTACTCTAGTAAGTACACAGATGTTGTAATAGACAACAACAAATCGATATCTCAAAGAGGCAGAGTTGCTGTAATTTATATCATTTGAGAAATTTGAAAGCGGATAATTGTTTTTGTCTATTCATCCCCTGATATGTGGTGTCACTTTATCCTCTGGCTAAGAATAACAATTTAAGGCACGTCCACGTCGGTAATTGTGATTAATTACCTAGCATCAGTGTGCTATTAGCGTTGAAAACAGGTATCAATTTTCGACGCCTTTTCCAGGGAGCTTTTCCCTTAGGAATCTCTAGTAATTAACCTAGCCTTGCGCCAGCTGGCAGAGATCAACTACTTTCTACAGCTCTGTGCTTCTTCACTCTGAAATTACTTTGTAATCACTCCACTATGCTGTAATGAGCTGCTGTGTGCGTACTTATTTCAAACACGTGGCAGCAGTGTGCCCTGCTCTGAAAGTGCTGTAAATTATCTTTAGAGATGG
Source organism: Oncorhynchus kisutch (assembly GCF_002021735.2). NCBI lineage: Eukaryota > Metazoa > Chordata > Actinopteri > Salmoniformes > Salmonidae > Oncorhynchus > Oncorhynchus kisutch. The sequence goes on along the minus strand of NC_034190.2, from coordinate 60,538,642 downwards.
ACATAGTCTGTTCTGTGTTCATGGGATAAGTGAAGGACAAATGGACAGTCAAATGACTATCCTCAGGTACACTCCCAATTTTCTGTTCTTTGGGGCCATTAGAATTCAGAAAGTAAAACATACATTCAGTATTGTTTTTCTGTTTTCTTGTGAAGACATATTTCCTCTCAGTTTCTTTGTGCTGTATTCCGAATCATTGGAGAACTTCTTTAAGTGGTATGGATAGGAAAGCCTTTTAGCTGTGTAATGGTCTAAAGCCAATTCTAATTAAATGTGCTATCTCTTTGTAGTATTCATGAATATATACATGTATTCATGTTTGAAACCATTCCAAGCTGAGAGGAAAGCATTGCATTTGTATAATGAATTAATCAAAAATGTAGCCTAAACTATGTAGGCCCTATAGGTTCACAAACACTGCTATCAGTATTAGACCAACAAATCAAATCGTATGAATAATACCCCCTCATTCTTTGGATTTCCTGGGTTTTTTTTGTCTAGTTTAAATCACCCTTACCAGTGCAGGACCTTTTGTTGTCATGGAGCAGGTATCCCAACCTGCAAGTGCAGTAATAACCACCAACATAATTGTGACAATAATGGTCACACACAGACTCCCCATCTACCGTGCTGAGGCACTCATTGATGTCTGTGAACAGGGAGAGAGAAGCCAGTTAATATAGACCTACAAGAATAATGTTACATTTGGGTTGCAGATACAAGCATACATTCAAAGATGGGTTCCAGATCATTGAGGATGCATTGATAACATTTCAGGTATACATAATTATGTATAATTGATAATTAAGGGGTTTACAAGCAGTTTTAGAATAAACATAATTATTAGTGTATAGATGATACAAGTAGAAAAACAAGTAAAGTGAAGTTCATATAATGAATTTGAATTAATTTCCAGAAGTAATCATTTATATTTCACATTCATAGGCACATTTCTATTGGTCCAACGCAGGACAATTAAGTACTGCTATATAGGCAATGGAGTCTGAACAGTCATCTCGGGTCAGGGGCCTTTTTTCCTGATTCCTCTACTGAATTGGGTATTCTGAGATCATTATACCTACTGTTTTATATTGCTAGTTGGTTGTTGTGAGGAAAATTCTGAAGATTTGGTGTTCTCTGTATATACGTATCTTCTGTAGTCTGTCCCCAACAGCAATGGTCTGACAGCACCATTGTCAACATTCGTCTACTAAATAAATAAATACAAATATATAATTGTTTCCCAAGGGGTTGTGCTTGAATTATACCAATGTGAGTTATTCAGCGTCTCCTGTTTCTTGACCCAGAGTTAGCCCTCGAACATTTCTCCTCTATCTTTATTCCTTTGGTGGATAAACACACACCTTTTTAAACAATTTAGAGTCAAGAACAGATCAAACCCTCTGATCTTTCAGAGTTTATTCAGATGAGGAACCAGGCTTAGGCAAAAGCAATGAAAACTGACTAACAGATTAGCAATCTATCAGAAAATGTAGAAACAGATGTATTATCTCAATTAAGAAAGCTAAATCAAGCTACTTTCTAAGTTCCATCTCTGGGAAACAGTTAATTCACTGAAGTGTACAAAATCCTCTTCTTCCCTACCTAAGCATGTTCTGTTTGACTCTGGCATCATTGCTGAAAATAAGGATATAAGGGATGCTTTTAATCATAATTGCATCTCATCTTCTTGGTAAGCAACTCCAGTGTAGATTTTGCCTTGTGTTTTAGGTTATTATTCTGCTGAAAGGAGAATTCATTTCCCAGTGTCTGGTGGAAAGCAGACTGAACCAGGTTTTCCTCTAGGATTTTGCATGTGCTTAGCTCCATTCTGTTTCTTTTAACGATTACAAGCGTAGCCATAACATGAAGCAGCCACCACTATGCTTGAAAATATTGAGTGGTACTCAGTAATATGTTGTGCTGCATTTGCCCCGAACATAACACTTTGCGTTCAGGACAAAAGGTTAATTGCTTTGCCACATTTTTTACAGTATTGCTTTAGCGCCTTGTTGCAAACAGGATGCATCATTTGGAATATTTATATTCTGTACAAGCTTCCTTTTAACTAGGTTAGCATTGTGGAGTAACTACAATGTTGTTGATCCATGTTGTTGATCCATCTCCTATCACAGCCATTAAACTCTGTAGCTGTTTTAAAGTCACCATTGGCCTCATGGTGAAATCCCTGAGCGGTTTCCTTCCTCTTTGGCAACTGAGTTAAGAAGGACACCTGTATCTTTATAGTGATTGGGTGTATACATACACCATCCAAAGTGTAATTAATAACTTCACCGTGCCTATTTTTGCGAGGCATTGGAAAACCTCCCTGGTCTTTGTGGTTGAATCTGTGTTTGAAATTCACTGCTCGGCTATTGCACACAGTGAGTCCATGCAACATATTATGTGACTTGTTAAGCAAATTTTTACTCCTGAACTTTTTTCAGTTTGCAATAACAAAAGGGATGAATACTTATTGACTCAATACATTTCAGTTTTTCATTTTAAATGAATTTGTAAATGTTTCTAAAAACACAGTTACACTTTGACATTTTGGGGTATTATGTGTAGGCCAGTGACAAAAAAAAAAAAATTCAGGCTGTAACACAACAAATTGTGATAAAAGTTAAGGGGTGTGAATACGTTTGGAAGGCACTGTATATGAATGCAGCTGCCACATCATTAAAGCTGTTAGATTCAGTTTATCATAGAGCTTTAATACTGCCTACCGGTTCAATACACATCCCTGCAGTATTTTCCATGAAGTAGGCTGACTCTCTTTGAAGTCTCATAGGTCAATTGATTCACTGCTATTTTTTTCTTTTCAAAGCTCTTTTACAAAAACTCCCGCAGTACCTAACATCATGATAAGCCTTTAAACATATCAGTTAGCCATCCCTGAGACCAGGTATGGTAACTCTAGAAATTCCTTCAGTTTCCTCAGTTAGGTAAAACAGCTTTTTGTTTCTTTGTTCCCTATAGCTGGATGTACTGGTGCCTCTTGGGCAGTTCAACATGTTGATTGCGAACCTCTTTGCTGGGGAATGTGATTGTTTTACTTCAATGTGTTTTGTATTTTATTGTATTTTGTCAATTGTCTTCACGCAGGGTTTCCTTGCGGAAGAGATCTTGGTCTCAATGGGACTCCCTGTTAAAGTAATGGTAAAATAAAATTCTACTTCACCTTCTGAGGTGTAAAATGCTTGAAAGCCAGTGAAACGCCCCTCGTTGGAGTAGTCACTTCTGAAGACTACCGACATGATGTTCCCAGCCGACAGGATAACTGTGTTACTGGGGGCATCTACATACTCTTTCTCCCCTTCGCCACAGAAACGCAATGTCTCATTGGCCTCTGCAAACACCTAGTTCAACATGAGCACAGGCACATTTCTAACAAGTTAATGAGTGCATGCAGTTCTTGAGGGTGGTTCTCAGGACCAGTGGAGGCTGATGGATGGAGAAACCGGAGAAAGAGCGCATTGTAATGGCTGGAATGTAATAAATGGAGCGGTAGCAAAACATATGCAATAAATAAATAAATAATCTATGAACACAACTTGTTATTATAAATGATCATGAGTGAATGCATAACTTTCATTTGCAAATGTTTAATACCGTTCATTCCAATGTAGCCATTAGAATGAGGTATGCCCTCCCAATTTCTCCCTTCACCAGCCTCTACTGCTCAGGACTGTTTACCTGAATATAATCATATTCACAGTGGTGGGAGGGTTCCAGACTGAAGTGGGTGAAGTAGAGTTTAACCCTGTGGCTTTCTGGGACGGAGATGTTCCACACTGTGTGATGGTTGTTGGGGTATGGGCGAGGGAAGTTGGGGGAAGTGAAGCTGCCAAACAACCCCGTCATTTCCACGCTCAGAGATACAGGAAGCAGGACGGCGAGGACAGATACACAATACGCACTGTGTACCAAAGTGAGATGAAAACATTCAAGCTACAGTCTAAGATTTACAGCAATTTCAGCTAATGAAATATACAAGTTCATTTTTAAGAATATGATTTATACCTTAATAAGATCAGTTAAACTGCCTTACTATATCATAACCAAAACAATGGACCAATTACCCTATTGTTTATGTTTTTTGTTGTCATTGGAGACTTTAAACAAATTATGTAAAACTTCAAATCAAATCTTCAAATTATGTTGCTTTCAAGTAATGCCATTCCTTGTTAAAATGTTATTGTGGGATGCATTTGCTCCGTTGTTGATGTTTTCGTTGGTGGTCCTCGCTGTAATATTCATGCACTTTAAAGGGGCAATCTGAAGTTGCTACATACATTTTTGGACTTATACATTCATTACATGTACTCATTGATTTAAAAATATACTTATATTACTTATTAATGCCTCATGAGCTTAGTTCAACTGTCGTATCTCATCAGAACCCAAAATATAAGGTTGTTTTTACTCCAATGTTTGTAAACAAATTAAATGTAAACCAATATTACAGCCTCAAAACATGGTTAAAATCATGGATGATCCATCCATAGCTCTGTCCATGGATTTGAGATTGATTACATTTCTCCAGCCCCATCCGTAGCTTTTTACAGAAACGGGCGGTGAGATCACTTTGTTATTGTTTCAACTGTTGATTGCCCATTTAAAACAAGTGTGGCTTTAGACTACATTCTTCAGATCTATTCATTTGATTCCTAATGAAGAACTCGCAGTGATAACTTACCAGTTCATCTCGGCTGCAGAAGATTCCAGAGGAGCAGTGTCATAGGTTTTGTTCAGTGTCTCAGAACGTTTGACTATCTTTGAACCCTTGTGCTCTCAAGGTTAATGAACTAGCGTCCTGACTAGCCGACTTTGGGCAAACAAACAAAGCATGATGGACTCATGATTTGTTCTATCTACAACACCCTATAACCCTGTTGACTTTTACAGCATCAATCTGGGGCCAACAACTGTTCTTAGACTATTCCTCACTATTCCTCACCTGCCTTGTCTTCTTTTGGGGTGCTGCTATAGGCCACCAATTGCTAACAGTCAGTATTTGGGTAATATGTGTGCAATGCTTGATAGTGTGTGATGTTAACAGAAAAGTCTATTTTATGGATGACCTGAACATTGACTGGTTAGCAACTTGCTGTCCTCTCAATAGGAAGCTTCTAACTGTGACTAATGCCTGTAATTTGAGCCAGGTTATCACTCAACCAACTAGAGTGTAAACCAATAGTGTTGAATCTATTGAAAGGACAGCTTTTTTCCATCTACGTAACATTGCAAAAAATCTGAAACTTTCTGTCCAAAAATGATGCAGAAAAATGTATCCATGCTTTTGTCACTTCTAGGTTAGACTACTGCAATGCTCTACTTTTCGGCTACCCGGATAAAGCACTAAATAAACTTCAGTTAGTGCTAAATACGGCTGCTAGAATCCTGACTAGAACCAACAAATTTGATCATATTACTCCAGTGCTAGCCTCCCTACACTGGCTTCCTGTCAAGGCAAGGGCTGATTTCAAGGTTTTACTGCTAACCTACAAAGCATTACATGGGCTTGCTCCTACCTATCTCTCTGATTTGGTCCTGCCGTACATACCTACACGTACGCTACGGTCACAAGACGCAGGGCTCCTAATTGTCCCTAGAATTTCTAAGCAAACAGCTGGAGGCAGGGCTTTCTCCTATAGAGCTCAATTTTTATGGAATGGTCTGCCTACCCATGTGAGAGATGCAAACTCTGTCTCAACCTTTTAAGTCTTTACTGAAGACTCATCTCTTCAGTGGGTCATATTATTGAGTGTAGTCTGGCCCAGGAGTGTGAAGGTGAACGGAAAGGCTCTGGAGCAACGAACCGCTGTCTCTGCCTGGCCGGTTCCCCTCTTTCCACTGGGATTCTCTGCCTCTTACCCTATTACAGGGGCTGAGCCACTGGCTTACTAGGGCTCTTTCATACCGTCCCTAGGAGGGGTGCATCACTTGAGTGGGTTGAGTCATTGATGTGATCTTCCTGTCTGGGTTGGCGCCCCCCTTGGGTTGTGCCGTGGCGGAGATCTTTGTGGGCTATACTCGGCTTTGTCTCAGGATGGTATGTGGGGGCTGTGCTTTGGCAAAGTGGGTGGGGTTATATCCTTCCTGTTTGGCCCTGTCCGGGGGTGTCATCGCATGGGGCCACAGTGTCTCCTGACCCCTCCTGTCTCAGCCTCCAGTATTTATGCTGCAGTAGTTTATGTGTCGAGGGGCTAGGGTCAGTTTGTTATATCTGGAGTACTTCTCCTGTCCTACCCGGTGTCCTGTGTGAATTTAAGTATGCTCTCTCTAATTCTCTCTTTCTTTCTCTCTCTCGGAGGACCTGAGCCCTAGGACCATGCCTCAGGACTACCTGACATGATGACTCCTTGCTGTCCCCAGTCCACCTGGTCATGCTGCTGCTCCAGTTTCAACTGTTCTGCCTGTGATTATTATTATTTGACCATGCTGGTCATTTATGAACATTTGAACATCTTGGCCATGTTCTGTTAGGATCTCCACCCGGCACAGCCAGAAGAGGACTGGCCACCCCACATAGCCTGGTTCCTCTTTAGGTTTCTTCCTAGGTTTGGGCCTTTATAGGGAGTTTTTCCTAGCCACCGTGCTTCTACACCTGCATTGCTGGCTGTTTGGGGTTTTAGGCTGGGTTTCTGTACAGCACTTTGAGATATCAGCTGATGTACGAAGGGCTATATAAATAAATGTGATTTGATTTGATCTGTGACATCCACTTGTTTTGATCATATCTTCACTAATGCTGCAGAGCTTTGCTCCCAAGCAATATTTGTTTCCATTGGCTGTAGTGACAGTAACATTGTGGTAATAACAAGGAAAGCCAAAGTGCCAAAGGTTGGGCCTAAAGTCATTTATAAGACATCATACAAAATGTTTTCTCAGGACTCTTGTTGAAGATGTAAAACATTTATGTTGGTATGATGTGTATGAGGAAGTGAATTCAAATGCAGCATTGGAAGTATTTGTAAAATTATTAATGCGAATTGTTGACCAGCATGCACCTGTTAAAAAACTAAACGTGAGAAATTATAGAGCCCCCTGGATTGATGGTGAATTGAACAATTGTATGGTTCAAATAAATAATGCAAAAGAGGTGGTAAACAAGTCCGGCTGCTTAGCTGATTGGTTGACATACTGTAAATTGATACATTTTGTGACTAAACTTAAAATAAGAAGAAATTATATTACCAAACAAAGATAAATCACATAAAACTATTTTTTAAAATTATAATATAGGCATTGAAGTTGATGTGTCATTTATAACAAAACCTTTTGATATTGCCAATCATTTCAATGACTATTTCCAGAGTTGTGGACTCGAGTCACACGACTTGGACAAGTCTGACTCAAGCCTCAAGACTTGGGACTCGACTTTGACTTGACACTGATGACTTGAATTAATCTGGCCAGGTTTGATAATGTTTTGTCACTTATTATGAGGCAAAGAGTCTACATAGATTACTCTACACGCAGCCAGAGACAGTAGCCGCAGCATCGCCCTTGCAAAAAACCTGCAACAGGTTGGATAGTGAAACGCACACTCTGCACTCTGATTGGACTAGCAAACTAGCAGTCAACACAGGTCAGGTGGTGAGCTAGTGCTTTTTTCTCTTGTTGAAATGTTTGCTCTTGCTTTAAATGCATAGGCCCTATGTGGTACATCTATATTCTATCTAATACTACAAAAAATGATAGCGTTTCATAATTCCATCACCATACCATTTATTGCAACACGTAGATATTTCTGTTTCATATTTGATAGGTCTACGATACATTTTCATTTAGTCCTACCATTTCTTACCCTCTGAGTGGGAGCAATGTTTATTACGCACATGAACGTTCACAAGACTCATGAGGAAGAAATGTTGTTTATTTAATTCAATGTATGGTTAACTTGGTTCATATTTCATGGGTTATGTCAGAGTTCCTTGTGTCTGTGTTCTATGTCTCTGTCATTCTGGTTGTGGATAATAGGCGCACATAGAAATAGGCTACCTAGCCTGCGTGGCACGCTTTGGAGTCAAAACGTTGAATAAGAGAAAATTATTTTCCCATGCATGAATGGTGTTGAAATGTAATTAATAATCATTAAGTCTGATTAAGTGAAATATACTGTACATTGGAAATGGCCTTTTACATTGTAGAATCAGTTTATTGGTTGTAATTGCCAATTGAGTAATTGTATGGTCCTGGGGGCAAAGTGCTTATATTATGTAGGCCTACCTGTTTGAGCTCCTGTTAGACAGATTCGATTTGGTTTCTCAAGTGGAGGCTGTACAGTCTTAACCTCTACCTGTGTCCGTTCAGATAAGATAGGTTAAGCCTGATACAATGGCTATTTCTTTTGGGCTATTGCCCGTGTATACTTGATAAATCTACTTGTATATTTTGTATGATATGGCGCTTTCACAATTGGATCACCAAGACCTGTGAATACATCTACACTCTGAGCACGTCAACCTTCCTTGCCTTCTGCTGATTTCATGCCCTTACGACTACTACACGGTCCCTATTTTACAATTACATAGGCTAACCAAAGTGTGTTGTAGACAAAATAATGAAAAGGGCTGTCTCGTAGCCTCAATAAATAGAAACATATTTGAAGTGGAACAAGTCGTTGCATGTATAGATTTATTTTTTACTTGACTTGAGAACTTGTGACTCGACTCGATTTGACTTGCTCTTAGAATATATGACTTGGACTTGACCCATTCTATTTGGAACTTGACTTGAGCCTCTGACCTTGTGACTTGAGACTTGCTTGTGACTCGAATAATAGTGTCTTGGTGCCACCTCTGACTATTTCACTAGTAAAGTGGAAAAACTCTGAAGTGAAATGACAACATTTTACAGTGAACCATCATACTTTTGTAAAAAAGATCTGATAATGAAAGAGAAGGATTGCGGTTCTGAATTTGGTCAAGTTAGTGTGGCGAGGTGGAAAAGCCACCAGGTATAGACAACCTTGATGGGAAACTATTGAAGTTGGTAGCAAACTGTATTGACACCCCAATTTGCTGGATCTTTGACAAAATCCTAAAGGAGTGTATGTGTGTCCGTTTGAAAGAAGCTAAAGTAATTACACTATCTAAAAAATAGTAAAGCACCCATGCTGGCTCTAACAGCCTCCCAATCATTTTGCTGCCTGTTCTTAGTATATATATGGAGAGGATTGTGCTTGACCAAATTCAGAGAACAAGTTAACTACTGACTCTCAGCATGCATAGAGAAGGGCACTCAACATGTACTGCACTGACTCAGATGACTGATAATTGGTTCAAATAAATTGATAATAAGATGATAGTTGGAGCTCACTGAAGAAAGCCAGTGAGCTCACTGAAATTCTACATAAGGAGTTACAGTCAGTATACGAATGGTTGATTAATAATAAACTGGTCTTAAATACATCTAAAACTAAAAGCATTGCATTTGGTTAAAAACATTCTTTAAGACCTGAACCTCAACTGGAGTCGTACATAAAGGGTGTGACCATTGAGCAAGATGAGGAAGCTAAACTCCTAGGTATAACATTGGATGTTCAATTATCAAGTCATATAGTTAAAGTTTGGTGTTTTTTACACAAAAATCAACAGTACTGTGCTTTTACCCCCAAGCAATAAGACTGCTAAATATACTGAACAAAAATATAAATGTAGCATGTAAAGTGTTGGTCCCATGTTTCAGAAGCTGAAATAAAAGATCCCAGAAATGGTCCATATGCACAGAAACCTTAGTTCTCGAAAATGTTGTGCACAAATGTATTTACATCCCTGTTAGTGAGCATTTCTCCTTTGCCAAGATAATCCATCCACCTAACAGGTGAGGCATATCAAGAAGGTGATTAAACAGCATGATCATTACACAGGTTCACAATAAAAGGCCACTCTAAAATGTGATGGTTTTGTCACACAACACAATGCCACAGATGTCTCAAGTTTTGAGGGAGCATGTAATTGGCATGCTGACTGCAGGAATGTCCACCAGAGCTGTTGCCAGAGAACTGAATGTTTATTTCTCTACCATAAACTGCCTCAAACGTTCTATTAGAGAATTTGGCAGAATTTACCTCCAACAGGCCTCACAACCCACACACTCACAAATACTTACACTCAAACACATACACACACACATAGTTACACACTCATCACGCTGCTGCTACTCTCTATTATCTATCCTATTGCCTCATCACTTTACCCTTACCTACTGTATATTTATGAACCTTTATTTAACTAGGCAAATCAGTTAAGAGCAAACTCTTATTTTCAATGACAGCCTAGGAACAGTGGGTTAACTGCCTTGTTCAGGGGCAGAACAACCGATTTTTACCTCGTCAGCTCGGGATTCAATCTTGCAACCTTTCGGTTACTAGTCCAACGCTCTAACCACTAGGCTACAAGTTGAACCAACTTGTATATGTACATATCTACCACAATTGGGTACCCCTGCACATCAACTCGGTACTGGTACCCCATGTATATAGCCAAGCCATCATTGTTCATTGGATATTTATTCATTTTTATTATTATTATTAAATTCTTCATTGTTGGGAAGTAAGCATTTCACAGTTTTTTTTTACAAAGCATGTGACGATTAAAAGTGGATTTGACGATTTTTGTTGTTCAGTTGTTCAGGCTCTGGTCTTGTTTAATCTTGAATACGTCTGATAAGATGGTCGTGCAGCAAAGAAAGACCTAGCAAAGCTGCAGCTGGCTTGTATTTCAAATGTGTGCGACTATCCTTGCATCAGTGTTTTGTTACTTGTCATGTTTTGTGGTTTTTGTGGACCCCAGGAAGAGTAGCTGCTGCTTCTGCAAATGCTAATGCTGATCCAAATATACAAATAAACCTACCCACTGGTCACATCAATGTTGTTTTCCCACGTCATTTCAATTAAATTATGTTGAACCAACTTGGAATAGACGGTGAATTGACGTCTTTGCCCAACCTGCTCTATTGTGTTGTTTTCCCAAATATTTAAAAATATCTATTATAATTACATTAATTTATTATGATCTTACTTGCTTGATGTAGCTTTACATTTATTTTTTAACCTTTATTTAACTAGGCAAGTCAGTTATAAATAATTCTTTTTTACGATAATGGCCTACCCCCCTGGGCCAATTGTGGGCCATCCTATGGGAATCCCCATCAGAGCTGGTTGTGATACAACCTGGAATTGAACCAAGGTCTGTAGTGAAGCCTCTAGTACTGAGATGCAGTGCTTTAGACCGCTGCGCCACTCAGAAGCCCCAATAAATGATTTATTATCGATGAAGTGTAAAGCAATCAAGAAAGCATTTTCATTAACCATAACGAACCCAGTTTTTTATTCAAAAGTTCACAGTGGTTAATGTCAACCTATCACAATATAAGTATATGACTCTGCACTTGTGAAAATAACAAACACCTAGCATTACCTGCAACATGCATCAAACTCCACAGAGAGTTTTTACTATCTATAATCAGACACTGACAGTGATCAAACAGGACTTGAGTGGCTAATTATTTTCGACCCTGCTATTATAATTGCAGGGCAGTGTGATGTTTTGATAAAATGTGAGAAACATAAATGCATTGTCCCCTAAAATTCATCACCTAAACATGTTTGTTTACATCTCGTTAGCACCAGGGGAGAGCAATCAGTGTAGATTTTTTTTAATAAAAAAAAAAAAAAAAAACAGAAAGTGTGTTTCAAATTAATTTGACCAGATTACATCACAGAGGGAGAAAAAAGCCCTGCACCTGTACTGTGGCAATTACCTTAAGAGCTAAATCTCTTCTAAAGGCTTTTGTAATGCGAGAGCTATTCACTCCTACATTGTGGTGCCTTCCAATAACACTGAATTTTATCTGCCATTAAAAATTATGGGGACCTTTCGACGAGCAACAAATGTATGATAAGTAAGCTTATAATAAGCCCTCCATTTCCAATGCTGTACACTGCTAATGGCTGGTGTGAATTATAATAATTATCCACATAAACGTCAATGGTCATTTTTCTTTGCAAATGACCTGTCTGATTGTGCTCTTCACAAATGTTGCTGTAACATATTCCTCTGTTTCTGATTGAGGTTTGGTTCATAGGTTGTTGAGCCACAGTTGAGGTGAACCAGAATTGCTACTTCAACATTGGTGTTGATGTACTACAATGAACCCTTTCCCTTCCCATGGCTGAACATGTTATGTGAACAAGATAAGGGAGTCTCATTTGAGTCTAATAATGAGTTGCAAATGACACTGGCCAACTCCATTGGACATAGGCCTACAGTGTCTGCATCAAAACAAGGAACTAATCAACTAGTTATGATATCCATTTGTTTTCATAAAACTGCAGGAATTGAACTACTGTCTACTATATCTCTTTTGCGTGTCTTTGTGTGTACCATGATTCCAAGGTAAACAGGCAACAGTGTTTCTCTCTCGAGACTATGGCCATGTCCGAAATCTGTCTTGCCTGCTACTTACTAAAACTACATACTATGTACTAATTGTACTACATACTATTTAGAATGTTCTGTTTGGTGAAAATGAATACAGTAAGCAACAAATATCAACAAGCCTAGCGGTTAAGAGCGCTGGGCCAGTAAATTAAAGGTTGCTGGTTTGAATCGCAGAGCCGACTAGGTGAAAAATCTGTTGATGTGTCCTTGAGCAAGGCACAAAACCCTAATTGCTCCTGGGTAAGAGCATCTGCTCAATGACTAAAATGTAAATTAATTTGAGGACTGATTTTGTTTGACATTCATTGTCAAATCTACCATTGGAACGGTTCCACATTGCAAATATGTCCTGACGAATGACTTCTTTAGCCTTGGAGAGAGATCTTCTGTCACTTGTTATATCTGCTTCGTATGCATGTTGTATATGAGCAGTACATCACTGCCTTGGCTGTGGGCCTCCATGTTTGGGAAGTACTCAAGGATTTTGGTTCCTCAGATTGGTTGAGTGAATGCGACCAGATACAGCCGTGCCAAGTTTTTGTCATTTCCTGATGTATATATCTGCTAATTTGAAGATAGGTGCCACGTGACCATCCATTTCCTTAGCCTCTATGAATGATGTTAGTATACCAAAGACAATGGCATCCCTGTAATCACTTTCATTTACCGTGCTCTGATATACAGTGAGACTAAGCACTTGTTGTGACTCTTTGCCTTTAGTGCAATCATATCAACTTCATAATCATCATCTCCAGCACCCCCCCAACATCAACATGTGTGTGTCTATGTCTTGTTGACATCAACCAATTAGAAGACAATCAGTAGCCAATTAGTAGGCAATGCCTACTCATAATTGGTTAAAATCACATGATTCACACCGATGATACCATTGAAAACACTTACAGTGCATTCGCAAAGTGTTCAGACCCCTTTACTTTTTCCACATTTTGTTACGTTACAGCCTTATTCTAAAATGGATTTTAAAAATGTTTAAAATCATCAATCTACACACAATACCCCATAATGACAAAGCAAAAACAAGGATTCACACCCTTTGCCATGAGAATCGGTATTAAGCTCAGGCTCACCCCCTTTCCATTAATCATCCTTGAGATGTTTCTACATATAAATATGATATCTGAGTGAGTGACTAACAAAATGAATATGGGCCCCCTGGAAGTCAGGGCCTCTCGGCCATGATTACTACAAGTTTAGATAGCTGGCTAGACTAACTACTTTTTTTTTTTTACTGGCACATGGGATAATTGTGTGACTGTCAGTGAGTGGCATTTTTGTATTTTAATATGGATACCCATTAGCTGCTGCCAAGGTAGAAGCTACTCTTCCTGGGTTCCAAACCAGATGAAGGCAATTATATACTAAATAAAACAGTACATCACACAACACATTATTAAACAATGCACTACCCAAACATATCTAAAATGCATAATCCATACAGCAATATAACAATATTATAATGTACATGTGTGTAGAGTGCGTGTGTTAGCATGCGTATTCGTGTGTGTCTGTGTCTCTGCACAGTCCGCACTGTTCAATAATGTGTCGTTTCTTCATTTTAAAAAAAATTCTGATTTTACTGCTAGCACGAGTTATTTGATGTGGAAAAGAGTTTCATGTAGTCATGGCTCTATGTAGTACTGTGCGTTTCCAATAGTCTGTTCTGGACATTTGGGACTGTGAAGAGACCTCTGGTGGCATGACTTGTGGGGTATGCATGGGTGTCTGAGCTGTGTGCTAGGTCAATGTCAAAGGTGTTCATTCCATAGACTCGTGTGACGTATTTATTCTTGGTTCAGGGATTTTAGCTATAAAAAAGGGAAAACTCAAGACTAAGTTGAGACTGAGTTCCTCATTAAAAAAAAAAAAGTTGAGACTGAGTTCCTCATAAAAATTAAAAATAAATAATGCTTTAGATTTTTATTCTAAACAAAATGTGACTCTGCCCTGGTAGGAAGAAAAGGCAATAGTAGTGTGGCTGTTAGTGTTGTAACAGAGTAGCAGGTCAAACAATGCACTTCTTGTCACTTTACAATATATATAATATATACTTGACAATATATTTAATCATATAAAAGGTAAACTAAAGTAGCATTTCAAATCATGTCCTGCGTAGTCAATGAATTGCTTTTCTGCTCCCTTCACTGGCCTTCAGCTTTGGATGACTGTAAACTACCAAATGATAGTGGATAAAATATGTTTATCAGTAGTACATTGTAGTTCGAGGAGTAACATATCCACAACCTATATTTGCATGACCTATATTCATTTATGCTTAGAGCGGTTCACACTGGTTTCTCTCATGCCTGTCACTTAACCTTAATTGTCCACATGTGAATACTGTAATTTAGATATGTTATTGTGTTTAAATATTTTAACAGTGTAACATCCTATCTTTTTGACTGGAGAAATGTTTCTCAATCACTCTCCTCTCAGAGGATAGTTTACATATCAGTTTGAACAGTTTACATATCCACTGTAGGACCAAAGGTTTACATCATGAAGGGGTATTTGACGCATCAATTTTTTAAAACATTTCTGAGAAGAAACAACGACATGGCTTGATGGCAGGGATGAACATGGCACTTTATAATGTTCAGTACGTCCATTCAGACATCAAAGTACACGGCCTAGATGCCCTTCTCCCCCATTAGATCACAAGTCAACATTACCGTCTGAAAGTATAACATCAATTGCCATCATAGAAGCCAAAGACCTTGGGCAAAGGTGGAAATTTGATACCCTGTGTCATGACATGCCTCTTCCAGTTGAAAATATGTAGCCTCCACAGTCGATATTGAATGTTAACCTGTGCACAGCACATGCACACAACCATAAACACACACACAAACGTGCATATACACAAAAATGGCATGGCCCTTTTGATTTCGGCATGATCAAATCTCGTCCCTTACTTGCGCAAGACAGAGCTCTCCATGCCCGAGTTCTCTCACTCTTGCTCGCTGTACCAAAGGTAATGAAGTGCTTCCTCATAAGAAGTCAGCCAGTCATTAAATCGAGAACATGGCCGCATGTGATCAATTGAAAGGAAAGGACTACAATGACAGCAATGTTCTGATGTAAGCCAACAAAAAGCAGTCGAGAAACAGCGAGTGAGAGGTTAGGATCAATGCGAAGCAAATAACAGGTTTCAGGGACTAACAATTCTTTGAGGATGCACTCAAGCGGAAAAGGAGGTGCTGGCCCTGTGGCGACCTCACAGAATCTTTCACAGTATCATCCTGACATTTCTGTGAACATCTGAGGCCAGGCACAAATGATACCACTAAATGCTAATGTTTTACAGGCAGAGGATATGGGTTCTTCTCCTCCACTCTCCCTCTTGTAAGAAGCAATCACAGTAGTGTCAGCCACCCACACACAGTAGTGTAAGAGCGAATGTGTCACCTCATTTGAATAACGATGAACAATACAGAGTTAATCTACTGCAATTTAAGTTGCCTACTCTGTATAACAAGATACATATACTGTTAGGTGTTATTTGGTATGTATAATACACTGAATGTACAAAACATTAAGAACACTTTCCTACTTTTGCATTGCACTCCCACCTTTTGCCCTCAGAATAGCCTCAACTCGTCGGGACATGGACTCTACAAGGTGTCAAAAGTGTTCCACAACGATGCTGGTCAATGTTGACTCCAATGCTTCCCACAGTTGTGTCAAGCTGGCTGGAGGTCATTTGGGTGGTGGACCATTATTGATACACACGGGAAACTGTTGAGCATGAAACACTCTGCAGCGTTGCAGTTCTTGACACAAACCAGTGCCCCTGGCACCTACTACCGTACCCTGTTCAAAGGCACTTAAATCTTTTGTCTTGCCCATTCACCATCTGAAAGGCACACACACACAATCCATGTCTCAATTGTCTCAAGGCTTAAAAATACTTATTTAACCTGTCTCCTCCCTTTCATCTACACCGATTGAAGGGGATTTAACAAGTGACATCAATAAGGGATCATAGCTTTTACCTGGTCAGACTATGTCATAGAAAGAGCAGGTGTTCATAATGTTTTGTACACTCAGTGTATATGGTGTAAGGGATGTAGAAAATGTTGCCAATGCAGCGTCATTGACTCAGACCCACATTGGGTATGACACACACAAATGTAGGCAATGGAAACTGTTTCTGTCTTAATCACTTGCCCTCAAAGAATCCAGTGGTCTCCCCTCTGTATTCTCTGAAATAATTATGTTCTATCGAAGGAATTGCTTTTGTCTATGGCCCAAGGCCAGATGTCCGTAACCAAGGGTAAATCAAATTGATTTGCAGCCTTAATATTCAGAGTGAATTAGCATTTCTTTGTTCTGCACATAATAACTAAATTCACATTCATGTTTTCTTTAATGTTACCGCCACTGGGTAACCACAAGTTTTGTTTTTCAATTATTGTTGCATTTCAGAAGAGAGTGTTGTTTTGAACTTTTTTTATTAAATGGAATGACAACTTTCAGGCAATGATTGATTCATTGAACAGTAAACTTGCACAATCTTGTCACAACCTTTTTCTGACGCAACAATCGATATGTAGCATTAATGTTTCAAACATCCATACCCAATGACTCATCTTATTTATTTGGAGTGGTGTAAGGAGACTACCACACCACACTATGAACATTAAACCTCATTAGGGCACACCATAGACAAAGGTTTTACCAAAGAAATGAGGGTTTCATATTGGACAAGTTCAGATAGTATGTACAGTACCAGTCAAACATTTGGAAACACCTAACCATTCCAGGTAAAATTTTTGTACATTATTTTTAAAAACTATTTTCTACATTGTAGAATAATAGTGAAGACATGAAAACTATGACATAACAGACATGGAATCATGTAGTAACCAAAAAAAGTGTTAAACAAATCCAAATATATTTTATATTTGAAATTCTTCAAAGTAGCCACCCTATGCATTGATGACAGCTTTGCACACTCTTGGCATTCTCTCAACCAGCTTCATGAGGTAGTCACCTGGAATGCATTTCAATTAAAAGGTGTGCCATGTTAAAAGTTAATTTGTTGGAATTTCTTTCCTTCTTAATGCATTTGAGCCAATCAGTTGGCAAGGTAGGGGTGGTATACAGAAGATAGCCCTACTTGGTAAAAGACCATGTCTATATTATGGCAAGAACAGCTCTAATAAGCAAAGAGAAACGACAATCCATCATTACTTCAAAACATTAAGGTCAGTCAATCCGGACAATTTCAAGAACTTTGAAAGTTTCTTCAAATGCAGGAAGACCTAGAGTTACCTCTGCTGTAGAGGATACATTCATTAGAGTTACCAGCCTCAGAAATTGCAGCCACAAATAAATGCTTCACAGAGTTCAAGTAACAGACACATCTCAACATCAACTGTTTAGAGGAGACTGCGTGAATCAGGCCTTCATGAGTCGAATTGCTGCAAAGAAACCACTACTAAAGGACACCAATAATAATAAGAAACACGAGCAGTGGACATTAGACCGGTGGAAATCTGTCCTTTGGTCTGATGAGTCCAAATTGGAGATTTTTGGTTCCAAACGCTGTGTCTTTGTGAGACGCAGAGTAGGTGAACGGATGATCTCCGCATCTGTAGTTCCCACCATGAAGCATGGAGGAGAATGTGTGATGTTTTGGGGGTGCTTGCTGGTGACATTGTCAGTGATTTATTTAGATATCAGGGCACGGCCTCCTGAGTGGCGCAGCGGCCTAAGGCACTGCATTGTATGCAGCGCTAGAGGCGTTACTACGGTCCCGGGTTCATATCCCGGGCTGTGCCACAACAGGCCATGGTCAGGAGTCACATTGGACGGTGCACAATTGGCACAGCGTCCTTGGGTAAGGGGTTTTTGCCGGTGGGGCTTTACTTGGCTCATCGCGCTCTAGCGACTACTTGTGGCATGCTGGGTGCCTGCGGTCTGACCCCGGATGCCAGTTAAACGGTGTTTCTTCTAACACATTGGTGCGGCTGGCTTCTGAGTTAAGCCAGCGTGCTTAGGTGGGTCATGTTCCGGAGGACGCATGACTCCACCTTCGTCTCTCCCGAGACTGTTGGGGAGTTGCAGTGATGATCCAAGATCAAAAAAATTGGGAGAAAAAAGGATGTAAAATACAACAACAACAAAATCATTCAAGGCACCCTCAAACAGTATGCCTACCACAGCCTTCTGCAGCGATACGTCATCCCAACTGGTTTGCACTTAGTGGGACTATAATTTGTTTTTCAAAAGGGACAAACAACCTCCAGGCTGTGTAAGGGCTATTTGACCAAAGAGAGTGGTGGAGTACTGCATCAGATGACCTGGCCTCCACAATTACCTGACCTCAACCCAATTGAGATGATTTGGGATGAGTTGGACCGCAGAGTGAAGGAAAAGCAGCCAACAAGTGCTCAGCGTATGTGGGAACTCCTTCAAGACTGTTGGAAAAGCATTCCAGGTGAAGATGGTTGAGAGAATGCCAAGAGCGTGCAAAGTTGTCATCAAGGCAACAGGTGGCTACTTTAAAGAATCTAAAATATATTCTGATTTGTTTAACACTTTTTTGGTTACTAGATGATTCCATATGTGTTTTTTTTATTAGTTCTCATGTCTTCACTATTATTCTACAATGTAAAAAATAGTAAAAATAAAGAAAAATCCTTGAATGAGTAAATGTGTCCAAACTTTTGACTGGTACAGTACATTTTAGTAATATAGCAGGCACTCTTCTCCAGAGCGACTTACAGTTAGTGCATTCATCTTAATATAGCTAGGTGGGACAACCACATACAGTGCCTTGCAAACGTATTCATCCCCCTTGGCCTTTTTCCTATTTTGTTGCATTACAACCTGTAATTTAAATTAATTTGTATTTGTATAGCCCAAATTGGTGAAGTGAAATGAAAAAATGGAAAAATGGAATAGTGGTGAGAGCATATACACTGCTCAAAAAAATTAAGCGAACACTAAAATAACACATCCTAGATCTGAATGAATGAATGAAATATTCTTATTAAATATTTTTTCTTTACATAGTTGAATGTGCTGACACAAAAACTATCAATGGAAATGAAATTGATCAACCCATGGAGGTCTGGATTTGGAGTCACACTCAAAATTAAAGTGGAAAACCACACTACAGGCTGATCCAACTTTGATGTAATGTCCTTAAAACAAGTCAAAATGAGGCTCAGTAGTGTGTGTGGCCTCCACGTGCCTGTATGACCTCCCTACAACATCTGGGCATGCTCCTGATGAGGTGGCGGATGGTCTCCTGAGGGATCTCCTCCCAGACCTGGACTAAAGCATCCGCCAACTCCTGGACAGTCTGTGGTGCAATGTGGCGTTGGTGGATGGAGCGAGACATGATGTCCCAGATGTGCTCAATTGGATTCAGGTCTGGGGAACTGGCGGGCCAGTCCATAGCATCAATGCCTTCCTCTTGCAGGAACTGCTGACACACTCCAGCCACATGAGGTCTAGCATTGTCTTGCATTAGGAGGAACCCAGGGCCAACCGCACCAGCATATGGTCTCACAAGGGGTCTGAGAATCTCATCTTGGTACCTAATAGCAGTCAGGCTACCTATGGCGAGCACATGGAGGGCTGTGCGGCCCCCCAAAGAAATGCCACCCCACACCATGACTGACCCACCGCCAAACCGGTCATGCTGGAGGATGTTGCAGGCAGCAGAACGTTCTCCTCGGCGTCTCCAGACTGTCACGTCTGTCACATGTGCTCAGTGTGAACCTGCTTTCATCTGTGAAGAGCACAGGGCGCCAGTGGAGAATTTGCCAATCTTGGTGTTCTCTGGCAAATGCCAAACGGCACTGCTCTGGCAGTGGTCCTCCTGCTCCTCCTTGCACAAAGGCGGAGGTAGTGGTCCTGCTGCTGGGTTGTTGCCCTCCTACGGCCTCCTCCAACGTCTCCTGATGTACTGGCCTGTCTCCTGGTAGCGCCTCCATGCTCTGGACACTACGCTGACAGACACAGCAAACCTTCTTGCCACAGCTCGCATTGATGTGCCATCCTGGATGAGCTGCACTACCTGAGCCACTTGTGTGGGTTGTAGACTCCGTCTCATGCTACCACTAGAGTGAAAGCACCACCAGCATTCAAAAGTGACCAAAACATCAGCCAGGAAGCATAGGAACTGAGAAGTGGTCGGTCTGTGGTCCCCACCTGCAGAACCACTCCTTTATTGGGGGTGTCTTGCTAATTTCCTATAATTTCCACCTGTTGTCTATTACATTTGCACAACAGCATGTGAAATTTATTGTCAATCAGTGTTGCTTCCTAAGTGGACAGTTTGATTTCACAGAAGTGTGATTGACCTGGAGTTACATTGTGTTGTTTAAGTGTTCCCTTTATTTTTTTGAGCAGTGTATGTATTCACCCCCTTTGCTATGAAGCCCCTAAATAATATCTGGTGCAACCAATTACCTTCAGTTATCACATAATTAGTTAAATAAAGTCCACCTGTGTGCAATCTAAGTGTCACATGATCTCAGTATATATACACCTGTTCTGAAAGGACCCAGTGTAACGAGTGCGCTGAGAGACGGGAAGAAAGTTCAGGGAGTGTTTTAATAAATTAACACAACTAAATACAAACCAAGAAACACAAACAACGCACAGACATGACACTGGAACAGAAACAATAAAGCCTGGGGAAGGCACCAAAGGGAGTAACATATATAGGGAGTTTGATGCGCAGGTGCGCATAATGATGGTGATGGGTGTGTGCCATAACGAGCAGGCTGGTGACCTAGAGGCCGGAGAGGGGGCACACGTGACGCCCAGAGTCTGCCACACCACCTATCAAGGGGCACCACCAAGCAAGTGGCACCATGAAGACCAAGGAGCTCTCCAAACAGGTCAGGGATAAAGTTGTGGAGAAGTACAGATCAGGGTTGGGTTATAAAACATATCCGAAACTTTGAACATCCAACGGAGCACCATTAAATCCATGATTTCAAAAATGGAAAGAATATGGCACCACAACAAACCTGCCAAGAGAGGGCCGTCCACCAAAACTCACAGACCAGGCAAGGAGAGCATGAATCAGAAAGGCAACAAAGAGACCAAAGATAACCCTGAAGGAGCTGCAAAGCTCCACAGCAGAGATTGAGTATCTGTCCATAGGACCACTTTAAGCCATACACTCCCTAGCTGGGCTTTACGGAAGGGTGGCCAGAAAAAAGCAATTGCTTAAAGAAAAAAAGTTTGCCAAAAGGCATGTGGGAGACTCCCCAAATATATGGAAGAAGGTACTCTGGTCAGATGAGACTAAAATTGAGCTTTTTGGCCATCAAGGAAAACGCTGTCTGGCGCAAACCAACACCTCTCATCACCCTGAGAACACCATGGTGGTGGCAGCATCATGCTGTGGGGACGTTTTTCCAACGGCAGGGACTGGGAAAGTGGTCAGAATTGAAGGAATGATGGATGGCGCTAAATACAGGGAAATTCTTCAGGGAAACCTGTTTCAGTCTTACAGAGATTTGAGACTGGGACGGAGGTTCACCTTCCAGCAGGACAATGACCTTAAGCATACTGCTAAGCAACACTCGAGTGGTTTAAGGGGAAACATTTAAATGTCTTCAAATGGCCTAGTCAAATCTCAGACCTCAATCCAATTGAGAATCTGTGGTATGAGCTAAAGATTGCTGTACACCAGCGGAACCCATCCAACTTGAAGGAGATGGAGCAGTTTTGCCTTGAAGAATCGGCAAAAATCCCAGTGGCAAGATGTGCCAAACTTAAAGAGACATACCTCAAGAGACTTACAGCTGTAATTGCTGCAAAAGGTGGCTCTACAAAGTATTGCCTTTTGGGGGGTGAATAGTTATGAACGCTCAAGTTTTCTGTTTTTTGTGTTATTTTTTGTTTGTTTCGCAATAAAAAATATTTTGCTTCTTCAAATTGGTAGGTATGTTGTGTAAATCAAATGATACAAACCCCCCCCAAAAAATATATTTTAGTTCCAGGTTGTAAGGCTACAAAATAGGAAAAATGCCAAGGTGGGTGGATACTTTCACAAGCCACTGTATCACAGTAAGAAAACATTTCCTCAATAAAGTAGCTACTGTATCAGCAAAGTCAGAGCTAGTAAGGAGAAAAAAAGTAAAGTGTGAGTGTTTCTTTTTTTCCTGTTTTTGGACAGTTTTCTTACGTTCTGTGCTTACTGAACACGACCCAGGAAAATAAAGCATGAGCACGCCCAAGAGGAAACACAATCTATTCCAGCTGCATCCAAGTGCCCCCCCCCCCCCCCCCCCCCCCAACATTCCCCATCACCTGTAAACCAAAAGCTAATGATGGAGAAATTTCTCCTGATAAATCTATGTTGAGCCTTTTGCATTGAAGTTCATCCCTGACGTCAGGTGCCCAATACTCTTTCAATTTGGTCCCTCCATGCCTCTTTTTTCACAGATTACAAATATGGCCATTTCCTTGCTGTTTCAGCCTGGCTTCAATGCACCGACATAATTCAGCAGACCGGTCAATGATGTAGGGCGAGAAGGCAATGATGAGAAATGGCACACAGGTTCTGCACTCGCCACTAGCTTCTCTTCATTATCATTCAAAGATAGGGGCCTGACAGGATAAAAACAGATTATTAAATGATGCCAAAATATTACAGGTAACAGGGAAATGGAGCAGCCAAAAAATGTCTACCTTGTTTCACAAATGGGTGTGGGACCAACTTAGATGTATTGTCCATGTTACATCAAACAATGGACATGTCTTCTGCTTTCATAACTCAACTCCTGCATATAGCATATCGCACACACACAAAGTTGAAAGGCTAAGGAAGTTTTATTCTCTTTTAGTGAACATTCTCACATTAAACATGATGCAACATTCATATTGGTAACACTACCTAACATCAACAAGTAAATATAATGCATTATGATGCAGTTAGTATCATATAATAATCCTGACTAAATATGATTAGGTTAAATGTTACAGTATAGATATGCATAATAATATAAGCTTCACAGTATAAAGTGCATACATGCATCTAAGAAAATCATTTTCAACTGGTCCTTTGCAATTTTAGTAATGCTAAATGGATATTGAATGCCTCATTGTACCTACCTCTAGATAATAGTATGTATCTCACCTTGAATAGCCATTCAAACGCTGACACACATCCAAGCAAGAACACATTATATTTGAGAAGTAAGCCAGAGGGCTGGTAAATATCCTGTAGAGTACAAGGATATAACGTTGAGTGACGATAGTCCAAACGCTGACACACCACCAAGCACGAGCACATTAAAGGCTATTTCTCATAAGATGTTCAATCCTAATTGTGACTGTATAGGACATAATGTGTATTTAAATATTGATTATAAATTATATTTAAAGTGTCACGTGGATCTGTCATCTGACAAATGACCTTTTCTGCTGTGAGGATTCCACATCATTAAACAAAAATCATGGACACTGTCAGCAGTATACATACTATGTTGACATTTAAAATCAAAATTGTTCACACCCCCAATTGTTAATTTTCTCCCCTATTTAACAGTGAAATTTGACCCGAAAGGATTGCACATTGTTAGAGTGACCACAATCAGGTGTAACATCCCACAAGTCCCAAATTGTCTTGAGTAGTAACTGCAGGTTGGGGGATAATAAGATTCTCATCCGCTGCTGTGGCAACAAATCTATCACAGGTTCAAAGGCCCGCAGTGCCTCAACTAATTCCATGCTCTAATCGTGAGAGAGGCAGCAACAGTGTGACAGTGTAGGTTATTGCACACATCATTCAGGACATCACTGCGCTTAAACAAGATGGTCGATATCATCTAGGGGCTCCCTTCGTTCCATTTTCTGTAATGACATTATGGAAAAAAAGTGTGACTAATGAATTAATGCACCCGCAGGCTTTTTATTTGTAGGTTAGGTCTTGTTTATGAGTCATGGTCAAAGACATTGAATGTTGAATGAGAGCATTGGGCAAATAGAAGATAAGGATATGATTGTTTGAATGGGCTCACATATCCAGAGTTCAAATTACAGTAGGTATTTGGGCCCTCGCACAATGAATGAAGACAACCAAATTCACAAATACTAGCGTGGATCCCCCATAAGCGTTGAACATGATCGTGCAGGTCCAGTCCACTTAGGGTACCGCCAAGAATCAGATTATTGCAAAAAACACATTACTGGTACAGTATATGTTCACAACGTAAATTTATTTTGTCCACATCATGGATATTTTAAAATAAGGAGTACAAAAACCATTCAGTTTGACGACTGAACATCTAATGGGCAGTAGGATTAACTGTGGGAATTAAATAGCTTCATTATTGACCACAAATAAATCACACAAAAGGACTAAAACTAAAACAAATCCCACCCAAAACGTATCAGCAATGAATGAAATGTACTTAAAAGGTAACATTTCAAATGTTGGACCTTTTGCACAATGTCAATGCCTGTGGCAACGAGAGCAATTGCAATTCCCCCCTTGCTTTGCAAGCATTCTAGACTGACAGGGCTGTCTGACGGAGTGCCTGCTTAGAATTGAACGGACTCAAATCAAATCAAATCAAATTGATTTATATAGCCCTTCTTACATCAGTTGATATCTCAAAGTGCTGTACAGAAACCCAGCCTAAAACTCCAAACAGCAAGCAATGCAGGTGTAGAAGCACAAAGGCCAAATCCTAGGAAGAAACCTAGAGAGCAGAACAGTTGAAACTGGAGCAGCAGCACGGCCAGGTGAACTGGGGACAGCAAGGAGTCATCATGCCAGGTAGTCCTGAGGCATGGTCCTAGGGCTCAGGTCCTCCGAGAGAGAGAAAGAAAGAGAGAAAGAGAGAATTAGAGAGAGCATACTTAAGTTCACACAGGACACTGGATAAGACAGGAGAAGTACTCCAGATATAACAGACTGACCCTAGCCCCCTGACACAAACTACTGCAGCATAAATACTGGAGGCTGAGACAGGAGGGGTCAGGAGACACTGTGGCCCCATCCGATGATACCCCCGGACAGGGCCAAACAGGATATAACCCCACCCACTTCGCCAAAGCACAGCCCCCACACCACTAGGGATATCTTCAACCACCAACTTACCATCCTGAAACAAGGCCGAGTATAGCCCACAAAGATCTCCGCTACGGCACAACCCAAGGGGGGGCGCCAATCCACACAGGAAGATCACGTCAGTGACTCAACCCACTCAAGTGACGCACTCCTCCTAGGGACGGCATGAAAGAGCACCAGTAAGCCAGAGACTCAGCCCCTGTAATAGGATTAGAGGCAGAGAATCTCAGTGGAGAGAGGGGAACCAGCCAGGCAGAGACAGTAAGGGCGGTTCATTGCTCCAGAGCCTTTCCGTTCACCTTCACACTCCTGGGCCAGACTACACTCAATCCTATGACCCACTGAAGAGATGAGTCTTCAGTAAAGACTTAAAGGTTGAGACCAAGTCTGCGTCTCTCACATGGGTAGGCAGACCCTTCCCATAAAAATGGAGCTCTATAGGCCTTGCCTCCAGCTGTTTGCTTAGAAATTCTAGGGACAATTAGGAGGACTGCGTCTTGTGATCGTAGCGTACGTGTAGGTGTATGTACGGCAGGACTCACCATTGATGCAGGAAAATGTTTGGACTCTTGTGGAGGAGAATTGATAGCAGCAAAAGCTGCTTAGTTTGATCATGGAAATGTATGATTTAAAACACACATTAGTTAGTAAAACCAGCACCGCCTGGAGTTTGGTAAATGCATTGGCACTTGGATCGGAACCCGTGCTATGGTCAGATGACATGAAAATAGAGCTCTTTGGCCACACACACCAGTGATGGTTTTGGCGTTGAAAAAATAGACCCATATGCAGAAAAGTTCCTAATACCTAAGGTAAATGGGGGTGGATCTTTGATGTTATGGAGCTATTTTGCTTCCACTGGTCCTGAGGCCCTTGTTAAGGTCAACGGCATCATGAACTTTACCAAGTACCAGGACATTTTAGCTAAAAACCTGGTTGCCTCTGCCAGGCGGCTGACACTTGGCAGCAAGTGGGTTTTCCAGCAAGACAATAACCCCAAGCACTAATCAAAATCCACAAAGAAATGGTTAATTCCCCACAAAATCAACATAAAAAAATATTGGGGTAAAAATGATTGCCACCTCTGTTTTCAATATTGTAGCACCCTCCCATTGCGAGGATAACTACAGTATTGAAAACAGGGGTGCTAATATTTTTACCCCTATTTTTATTATTTTTTATTATTACTTGTTGAACTAAATCTATTTCTCTAAACAATTGTATTAGTATAAAATTTTTCAAATATATAATTGAACATGCAATACTGCTCAGTATTTGAATTATACTGTATAATTTTGCTCATCTTTATGAGGTTGCCAATGAAGAAATTAAGAATGAAGAAATGTTACAAATTGTACCTTTTAAGTTTTATATGAATGCCCCAAATCTAAAGCCGGGTTAAATTAGTCAGTTGAGTTTACTCACTGGCATTATTCTATCCGTCTTAAAGTAGGGCCATCTGTAATGACTGGGGTTACTATGGTGACCAGCATCCCGCATCCCTTCCTCATGGCTGTGACACCTCATTTTCTCAGCCGTTGCTTTAGCATTGAGAGTGCAGATGGGTATAATAATGTGCTTTTAGCCAGCACCAGGCAGCCAAATAATCACACCACAAACCATCAGGCATTATTAGCACATGCTGTGGAAAATAATCGCATTTTATCCCTCTGGTGCTCAGTAACACAAAACTTGTTGGGAGAAATACAACAGAAGCAACCACATTCAAGACCCCTAAGATCAATTTGCAATGAACGTTATCATGGGAAAAAACAAATAACATTTAAAAAAAGAGAAATGTCCTTCCGTCTAAACTTGATCGACTACAACCTAAGTAGAAATTATAATAGACCTTCACATGTTCTAATAATTTAAACTTTGAGAACTCTTTTCAAGGCTGGTTTGGTTGCACGCGCCATTGTGTTCACCACAATCATGGGACTTGTCTTAAAGCAACAGCATAGTAAACATTTTAAAATTATTATTTGTGTACAGCTCAATGACAATCACTAAAATAAAAGCTAGACAGTCACGGGGCATTGACAATTCCCCAAATTATGAATGAAGGAGTACTTCTAGCTGATTTGGGCAGACAGGAATTATCCCTAATTTGCAATGCAGCCCCCTGAACTTTCATGAAGACTGAATGTACAGTATCTCCCGGGAAAAAAATAGTTTGACACCGCAGACATAAAACATTGTGCTTTTACTATGGATAGAGGGATTTCAACCTCACCGCTGATGGACAATCTATTATGAACTCTTGACAGAATTATACATATCTATACAATACTTTTAATAAAGTATATTACTGGTAGCAATATCCTTTTCTTGATGGAATTTCATCATTTTTTATTTAAAAATGTCTTAACTAGTCATCCATACTGTGTTTGTACAGTGCTCTCCAGCCAACCTATCTCAAATGTCACAACTGAACAAATTGTGCACAAGAGATAAATAAGACTGCTGTGGGCACTGTATCCATACTCTCCGGGTTAATGAAGTACGACAACATATGTGGACTGAAAACAAGGATCCAACTTGTCCACATATGTCCACATATGTTTTCAGTCCACATATGTTCTCCCTCTACGTGGTCAGTAGTTTACCTGTTGCCATACTTTTGTAAACCATTTTCAGGTCTGTTTACCAACATTAGTTGTCTCTAATAGTGTTCTTATCCATTCCGACAGTCCAGTAATGAGAATGAGCACAGGAATGCTTGTTTTTCTTCAAACTGGTACCTTAAATGTGTAAGACATTCCATTTTAGAATTTGTCAAATGTGATAACCAAAATAAACCACAATGTTTCTACCCTTTGAAAAGTAAACTTAGTGTCCTCTCAGGCCTTTACCAGCACAGTCCATATTGGAACCCTCTTCCCCATAGCTGAAGTTTCGAATCGCATTCTGCGTATGTGTTCTTCTATCTGTTGAAACTATGGATATTGCAGTAGCACAAGCAGGACGCAGTCTACACATTGCATTTTGGCAAAACCACACATTTGTGGTGATGTGTTGATGTCATCACTCCCTTCTGACAAAATAACATGAAATTGCTTCTAAGACTGCCCGTTTCTGTCGTACTTATGTTTGCAATAGCCTGCTGTTACAACACGCAAAGACGTTTGTTGAACAACATGCCGATGTTTGTAGGCTACACCAGACAAAGACTTCCGATCATCGCCACGGGGTGAAAGGAGGGGGAAGCGGATCATCGCCACAGGGTGAAAGGAGGGGGAAGCGGATCATCGCCACAGGGTGAAAGGAGGGGGAAGCGGATCATCGGCACGGGGTGAAAGGAGGGGGAAGCGGATCATCGCCACGGGGTGAAAGGAGGGGGAAGCGGATCATCGCCACGGGGTGAAAGGAAGGGGTAAGCGGATCATCGCCACGGGGTGAAAGGAGGGGGAAGCGGATCATCGCCACAGGGTGAAAGGAGGGGGAAGCGGATCATCGCCACGGGGTGAAAGGAGGGGGAAGCGGATCATCGCCACGGGGTGAAAGGAGGGGGAAGCGGATCATCGCCACGGGGTAAAAGGAGGGGGAAGCGGATCATCGCCACGGGGTGAAAGGAGGGGGAAGCGGATCATCGCCACGGGGTGAAAGGAGGGGGAGGCGGCAGCAAACAGCAAACCAAATGTTATTTTTCACATGCGCCGAATAGACTTTACCGTAAAATGCTTGCTTAAAAGCACTTTCCAACGATGCAGAGTTAAAAAATTATAATACAAAATAAAAATAGTAGCACAAGAATTAAGCTATATACAGGGAGTATCATTACCAGATCAATGTACAGGGGTACAAGGTATTTGAGGTAGATATGTGCATAAAGGCAGGGGAAAGTGACTAGGCAACAGGATAGATAAGAATAAGAATGAAGAACAGAGTAGCAACTGTGTGTGTGTGTGCGCGTATGTAGTGTATATGAATGTGTGTGGGTTTTGTGTGAGTGTCAGTGTCAGTGTAGTGTGTGTGTATATAACGTGTATATATACAGGTAGCCTCGTGGAAAACCTAAAACGGGAACCTAGGCAAGTCCATGGTAGAGAAATATCTAAATATTGGTGGGAACCCGCTGTAAATCAGTGACTCCACACAACACGTCAAATCAATCAAATGCCTTGCTTGGGCAGAGCTCCAACGGTGCTCACTAGTTTAGTGTAGTAAGTACAAGTAAGTGAGGATGGCCAGAAAATCAGCGATTAAAACCTCATCAAAATATGTTGACGTAAGCCGATTTTGTGGATAGAACACACTTCTGGCAAAACAGAATTCAGTTTTTCCTCCAAGTTTTCTTCCATTTTCTGAAATGTTGCAAACTAGCACAGGAACAACTCTCTACAAAATGTGTCCTACCTGGTCTGAAAGCAGTGACGAACATAACACACTGCACCAAGACCCAGCACCAAAGGGCATGTGGGTTGTCACTAGTTACCACAATGTCAAAAATCACTAATGCGATAATGATAGTTAGCAACTTCCTTCAAGCTGCACGCAGAGACATACAAATTGTATCCACAAGTTAATCTGGGAAGTAGGGTTTCGTTGTCAAAATCCTGATGTATCCCTGATGTATCCCTTTAACATAGTCTACACCACAGGAGGATGGTGGCACCTTAATTGGGGAGGACTGGCTTGTGGTAATGACTGGAGCGGAATCAGTGAAATGGTATCAAATACCTCAAACACACGGTTTCCATCTGTTTGATGCCATTTCACTAATTCCATTCTAGTCATTATTATGAGCCGTCCTCCCCTCAGCAGCCTCCACTGGCCTACACACACACACAAACAGTTGGGCATGACAGCGCCTCTTCTCCCTCAGGAGGCTGAAAAGATTTGGCATAGGCCCTTGGATCCTCAAACAGTTCCTCAGCTGCACCATTGAGAGCATCTTTACTGGCTGCATCACCGCTTGGTATGGCAGATTCCCCACCCTAGACCACAAAGCTCTACAAAGTGTGGTGCGGATGGCCCAGTATATCTCTCGGGCCGAGCTCCCTGCCATCCAGGACCTCTCTATTAGGCTGTGTCAGAGGATGGCCCGAAAAACGTAGAAAAGACTTCAGCCACCCAAGCCATAGACTGTTTACTCAGCTATCGTCCGGCAAACGCTACTGGAGCATCGGCTCTCGGACCAACAGTCTCAGAGACAGCTTCTACCTACAAGCCATAAGACTTCTAAGTAGCCATAAGACTGCTAAATAGTTAATTAAATGGTTACCCTGACTATCTGCATTGATCCTATCTTGCACTCTTACAAGACTACAGGTAACTGCCAAAATAATGTGAACACTTGAGTAAATGTGGGATACAAAGTATATAGAAAGCAGGTGCTTCCACACCTGTGTGATTCCTGAGTTAATTAAGCAATTAGCATCCCATCATGCTTCGAGTCATGTATAAAAATGATTGGCAGTATTTTGGCTACCATGGCCCCTATATGATGCCAATGCCCCCATCCATAGGGCATGAGTGGTCACTGAATGGTTTGATGAGCATGAAAACGATGCAAAACATATGCCATGGCCGTCTCAGTCACCAAATCTTAATCCAATGGAACACTTATGGGAGATTCTGGAGCTGTGCCAGAGACAGCGTTTTCCACCACCCTCAACTAAATAAGAAATGATGGAATTTCTTGTGGAAGAACGGTGTCGCATCCCTCCAATAGAGTTCCAGACACTTGTAGAATCTATGCCAAAGTGAATTGAATCTGTTCTGGTTCGTGGTGAAACTACCTCTGGTAAGACGAGAGGTGGAAGTGTGTGTCTATTTGTTAACAACAGAGTACCTTATGATAAGCTGTAGACCACACTATCTACCAAGAGAGTTCTCATCTATATTATTCGTAGCCGTCTATTTATCACCACAGAACGAAGCTGGCACTAAGACCGCTCTCAACCAACTCTATATGGCCATAAGCAAAGAAGAAAATGCTCACCCAGAAGCGGGGCTCCTAGTGGCTGGGGACTTTAATGCAGGCAAACTTAAATCAGTTTTACCACATTTTTACCAGCATGTCACATGTGCAACTAGAGAAAAAAAAATCCTAGACCACCTTTACTCCACACACAGAGATGCATACAAAGCTCCCCCGCCCTCCATTTGGCAAATCTGAACATAATTATAACCTCCTGATTCCTGCATACAAGCAAAAACTAAAGCAGGAAGTAACAGTGACTCCCTCAATACGGAAATGGTCAGATGACGCAGATGTTACACTACAGGACTACTTTGCTAGCACACGTCGTCGTCGTCCCCACAGTGACTGTAAGTACATATCCGAACCAGAAGCCATGGTTTACAGGCAACATCCACATCGAGCTAAAGGCTAGAGCTGCTGCTTTCAAGGAGCGGGAGACTAATCTGGACACTTATAAAATAAATCCCGCTATGCCCTCAGTCGAACCATCAAACACGGAAAGGATTAAGATTTAATCCTACTACACCAGCTCTGACACTTGTCGGATGTGGAAGAGCCTGAAATGTATTACGGATTACAAAGAGAAACCCAGATGTGAGCTGGCCAGTGATGCGAGCCTACCAGACGATCTAAAAGCCTTTTATGCTCGCTTCGAGGCAAGCAACACTGAAGCATGCACGAGAGTACCAGCTGTTCCGGATGACTGTGTGATAACGCTCTCGGTAAACAATGTGAACAAAACCTCTAAACAAGTCAACATTCACAAAGCCGCTGGGCCAGACGGATTGCCAGGACGTGTACTCAAAGCATGCAAGGACCAATTGGCAAGTGTCTTCACTGACATTTTCAACCTCTCCCTGACCGAGTCTGTAATACCTACACTTTTCAAATCAAATCAAATGTATTTATATAGCCCTTCGTACATCAGCTGATATCTCAAAGTGTCTGTTGACTCTCTCTCCCCTCCCTCCTCTCTCTTCCCCCTCCCTCCTCTCTCTTCCCTCCCTCCTTCAACCTCTCTCTCTTCCATAGGAGGGAGGGGAGAGAGAAGGAGGGAGGGGGAAGAGAGAGGAGGGAGGGGAGAGGGGAGAGAGAGTCAACAGACGTACAGAAGTGGGAGAGAGGAAGGAGAGGGAGTGATAGATTAAAGGAGGGAAGGGAGGGAGGGGAGGGGGGAGATAGAGAAAGGAGGGAGATAGCAGTGAGATATGAGGGAGATGGAGAGGGAGAGGGCGAAGGAGGGAGGGGCAGAGAGAGGAGGGAGGGGGAGAGAAAGGTGGGAGATAGGAGGGAAAAAGAGAGGGAGAGAAAGAGAGAAGGGTGAGAGAGGGGGTGAGGGTGGCGGGGGTGAAATAAGGGGGAGCGAGAGAGAAGAGGAGGGGGGATAAAGTGGAGGAAGAGAGAAAGAGACAGGGAGATAGAGAAGAGAGAGACAGGGAAAGGGGGATTAGAGAATAGAGAGAGAGA
Organism: Oncorhynchus kisutch; assembly: GCF_002021735.2. NCBI lineage: Eukaryota > Metazoa > Chordata > Actinopteri > Salmoniformes > Salmonidae > Oncorhynchus > Oncorhynchus kisutch. The sequence continues at coordinate 60,505,719 of NC_034190.2, read as the reverse complement.
CATGTCTGTCTGTGAGTCTCATCTTTCTCCATTTTCCCATTGACTGGAATGTATTGACATAAGCCTCAATTTGTTGACACAGATCTTTTCCCATTGCATGCAATGTATTGACATAAGCTTCAATTGGTTGACACACATATTTTACCATTGAATGCAATGCATTGAGGGGCCTGTAATATACTTTATTTCACAGAAACATGGCTCTCTCAGAATACACTGTCGGAGTCGGTAAAGCCAGCAGGATTCTCAGTACATCGGGCAGACAGAAATAAATATCTCTCCGGGAAGCAGAGGGTGGATGGGTGTGTTTCATGATTAACGACTCATGCTGTAATTCTAGGTACAAAGAGAAACCCATACAGGAACTCAAGTCCTTTTGTTCACCCGACCTAGAATACCTCACAATTAAATGCCGGTCAAAATACCTCCCAATTGAATTATCCTCTGTCATTGCCACAGCCGTTTACATCCCACCTCAAGGTGATACCTCGACGGTCCTCAAAGAACTTCACTGGACTTTATGCAAACTGGAAACCACATGTCCTGAGGCTGCATTTATTGTAGCTGGGGATTTTAACAAATCTGAGGACTATGCTGCCAAAATTCTATCAACATATCGACTGTCCTATCACGCTACTAAGAGTCTCGACCATTGCTATTCAAACTTCCGGAATGCTTACAAGGCCCTCCCCCACCCTCCTTTCGGCAAATATGACCACGACTCCATCTTGCTCCTCCCGTCCTATAGGCAGAAACTCAAACAGGATGTACCCGTGCTTCGAACTATTCAACGCTGGTCTGACCAATCGGAATCCATGCTTCAAGATTGTTTTGATCACGTGGACTGGGATATGTTCCGGGTAGATTGTGAAAATAATCTAGATGCATGCACTGATACGGTGACTGAGTTTATAAGGAAGTCTATAGGAGATGTAGTACCCACTGTGACTATTAAAACCTACCCTAACCAGAAACCGTGGATAGATGGTAGCATTCGCATGAAACTGAAAGCTCGAACCACCACATTTAACCATGGTAAGGTGACTGGTAAAATGGCAGAATATAAAGAGTGTAGTAATTCTCTCCGGCAGGCAATCTAACAAGCTAAACATCAGTATAGAGATAAAGTGGAATTGCAATTCAACAGCTCAGACGTATGTGGCAGGGACTACAGACAATCACGGACTACAAAAGGAAAACCAGCCACGTCTTGCTTCCGGACAGGCTGAACACATTCTTCGCACCCTTTGAGGATAACACAGTGCCACTGACGTCTGACGCTACCAAAGAATGTGTGCTCTCCTTCTCTGCGGCCAACGTGAGTAAAACATTTAAATGTGTTAACCTTCGCAAGGCTGCCGGCCCAGACAGCATCCATAGCGTCCTAGTGTCCTCAGAGCATGCGCTGACCAGCTGGCTGGTGTGTTTATGTGCATAGTCAATCGCTCCCTATCCCAGTCTGCTGTCACCACATGCTTCAAGATGGTCACCATTGTTACTGTACCCAAGAAAGCAAAGGTAACTGAACTTAATGAATATCGCCCCGTAGCAATTACCTCTGTCATCATGAAGAGCTATGAGAGACTAGTCAAGGATCATATCACCTCCACCTTACCTGTCACCCTAGACCCACTTCAATGTGCTTACCGCCCCAATAGATCCACAGACGATGCAATCGCCATCCCTCTGCACACTGCCCTAACCCATCTGGACAAGAGGAATACCTATGTAAGAATGCTGTTTATTGACTAAAGCTCAGCATTCAACACCATAGTACCCTCCAAACTCATCATTAAGCTCAAGGCACTGGGTCTGAACCCTGCCCTGTGCAACTTGGTCCTGGACTTCCTGACGGGCTGCCCCCAGGTGGTGAAGGTAACGTAAACAAATCAAAGGAGATGATTGTGGACATCAGGAAACAGCAGAGGGTGCACCCCCCTATCTACATCGACAGGACCACAGTAGAGAAGGTGGAAAGCTTCAAGTTCCTTGGCGTACACATCACTGACAAACTAAAATGGACCACCCACACAGACAGTGTGGAGAACAAGGTGCAACAGAGCCTCTTCAACCTCAGGCTAATAAAATTTGTCTTGTCACCCAAAACCCTCACAAACTTTTACAGGTGCACAATTGAGAGCATCCTGTCAGGCTGTATCACCGCCTGGTACAGCGACTGCACTGCCCGCAACTGCAAGGCTCTCCAGAGGGTGGTGCGGCCTGCCCAAAACATTACCGGGGGCAAACTCCAAGTGGACCGCCACCGGAATACAGCTCCTCACTATCGTTTCGGGCAGAGGGTAAGACTGTCTACACGGAACCTGCCCATCCGGGTGGAGCCCCGTGAACCTTCCCCCCCATTTTGTTGGTCCTTTCCCCATCTCTGAAGTCCTTAGTCCTACTGCTGTTTGTATTCTATTATCCCCTACCCTCCGTATACATCCCACTTGTCATATGTCCAGGATTAAGCCCTTGTCTCACAGCCTTTTTTCTTCTGTTTCCAGGCCCACCCCTCTTCCCTGTGTCATCAATGGCCATCCGGTGTACATGGTGAGATGCCTCCTGAGTGTTCGACCGCGGGGCAGGTTTTCTTCCAGTACCTGGTTGACTGGGAGGGTTATGGCCCAGGGGTGAGGTGCTGGGTCCCCGGTAAAGACATCCTGGACACGGCCCTCATCGTCGACTTTCACCGCCGATACCCCGGTCAACCAGGTATGCACCCAGGTAGGACTCCAGGTGGTGGGAGGGGGGGATACTGTCACACCCTGATCTGTTTGACTTGTCGTGTGCTTGTCTCCACCCCCACCAGGTGTCTCCCATTTGTTCCCGTTATCCCCTGTGTATTTATACAGGTCTCTTCTGTCTGTCTGTTGCCAGTGCGTCTTGTCAAGTCAACCAGTGGGTTTCCCGTGCTCCTGTTTTTCCTAGTCTCTGTGTTTCTAGTCCTCCCGGTTCTGACCCTTTGCCTGCCCTGACACTGTACCTGCCTGCCTGACCACTCAGCCTGCCCTGACTTCGAGCCTGCCTGCTGCCCTGTACCTGGTTTATGAACTTCTGCCTGTCCTCAACCTGGCTCTTGCCTGCCCCTTATTTTTCAATAAATATCAGAGACTCTAACTATTTGCCTCTGGTGTCTGCATCTGGGTCTCGCCCTGTGCCTTTATACACAGTCACTACAAAGATACTCGCGTCCTTCCTAACTTAGTTGCCAGAGAGCCAGGTCTCTTTGCGAACCAAAATAGCAGGGCTCGTATCATGCACCCAGACATAAAAAAGGTCCATCTTTGACATCAATCTTTGCTTGTTCAAGTGCAACAGCCAAAGCCCTCTTCGTGATTTGAAAACTGAGGGGGTCTCCATATTTGTGGAATTCATGTGGAATTCATGTGGTAGCCATGCTGGTTAAGTGTGCCTTGAATTCTAAATAAATCATAGACAGTGTCACCAGCAAAGCAGCCCCACATCATCACACCTCCTCCTCCATGCTTCACGGTGGGAACTACACATGCAGAGATCATCCATTCGCCTACTCTGCGTCTCACAAAGACACAGCGATTGAAAGGCCCCACATACCGGTGCTCAATTTTCGGCAGTAAAGGCGGAGGGGATGTCCCTGGGGGATAATGATCACCAGGATGGAACACAGGATTCTCACTGCGGTGGCGGGGCTCACTACCCCTGCCGGTCCTGGTAGTGACTACTAACGAACCTCCCCAGCTCCTGGTTGATCCTCTCCACCTGCTCGTTGGACTGAGGCCGGTACACGGATGTGAGGCTGGCCGTGGACCCCTTCTTCTCCATGAAGGATCTCCATACCCGCGACGTAAATTGGGGGTCACGGTCGGAGACAATGTCCTCCAGAAGGCAACAGCGTCTGAAGAACTGCTGGAACAGTGCCTCGTCGACCTAGTGAGACCAAAGAGAGTGATAAAACGGCAGGATTTAGAGAATCTGTCAACAGTGAAACCATCAGACGGAGGAAATCAGTTACGAAATCTATGGACAGATGGGACCAAGGCCGCTGAGGCACAGGAAGGGGAAGGACTTTCCCTGCTGGAGTGTGCTGGGTATAGTTGGTTTTGGCACAAAAGACAATAACAACAGATCAGCCAGGTCTGACTACAGCTATTAGAGATCTAGCCTAGGCTACTTATCCATGTTCTTCAACATGAACTAGTCACAAGCTGCTACTAGAATTGGGATAATTTTCATAAATCCATTTTACCTGATAACTACAACAAAAACAGTGGCTAAATGGAACAAATGTATGTCCTTTTTTGATTAAAATCATTGTGGGAAATTAGAGTTGTATCGAAAGTCAGTCAGCCATGGCATTGGAAACATTCTTGTTTGGTTTGCTAACATTAACATAACTAGCTAACTACTTCTGTGCAAATTAAGTTTGAGCTGTTAGTAAAGACATATTTGGGAATGTGTTTTGGTTAAACTTTTTATGAAGTTTCCTTAAAAATTGTTGCTCAAACCTGCGTGCATGGTGCAGAGACAGACAGCACAGCGTCAGCAGCATAGTCGTCACTAGTTAACACAGCCACAAAGTCGTAAACCCTGTTACTATTTATCTTCTTCAAATCTGATGTTAAACATAACCCCAACCACACTGCTAACCTTATGCCTAACCTTACATTGAGACCAAAAAGCACATTTGAGTTTTCATACTGTAATGACCTGACTAGATCATAAAGGAACAATTGTCCAGACAGAGGATTGAGTTTACGAATTGACGGTTTATTAAACCAACTTTACACAGCCTACTGTTTGGCCGTAGCCCACGCCAAATAAATGAAAGATAACCCACCAGCCAATCGTGACCTTCTCTTGTGAAGCCCAGACGTAAGAGAGAGAACAAAGGCTAAACCTGGTCTTAACTTCCAATGCTCCACCCCCCTGCCCAACCCCCCTCCACGCCACTCCGCCAACCGCCAGGATGCCCTGCATCAGAACATTCCAGGCATTCCCATGTTTGGCAGATAGTAGGTTGATTGGCATGTCGGACCCCGTGAACACTGGGTACTGGTAAGTACAACACAACCACCTACTAGCCTAACACATAACACACAGCTGTCTGTGCGGGTCGCTACAATACATTTTTACTACAGCCAATTAATACTTTGTGGCTGTGATCTCGTGGAAACCCAGCAACATCGACAAATATTTTTATAACTAAACCTTTGTGGCAATGAGCTATATTGAAACAGTCAGTAGAGCTTGTTGTGTGTTGGCTTATGGCCCGTGCAGAAACGCGTGTGGTTAAAAGGGGCCGGGTGATGAAGAATAGAGATGTGATTAACAGTGTCAAATACATTTACGGTGTTAGAAATGTAACGCATTACTAAGTTTGGCAGCCCTAGTCAAAACACATGTTCATTTCGCAGGAGCTACACTACAGGAACAGCAAGTGTCAAGGGGTTTCCCAGTTTGGCCACTGCTTAAGGGGAAACTTCAACACTAGACACTATTTTGGGTGTTTTCCCAGTCTCCCTACATAATTATGAGTGATGAGAGGTGCTTCAGACATAATTTTGCACCATAGTGGTATTTCTGAATTTGTGCACCGGAAGAGTTCAACCAATGTCATCGGTTGATTGACACTGCAAAGACCAGCATACATTTCATGCTGGTCAATGCTGGTCTGATGCTGGTCTGACCAGCATGGTCTAACTGGTTCTGCTGGCCGACCAGCATGATCTAGCTGGCATACTGTATCAGCATTCGCTGTGTTTTTGCTGGTGACCAGCCTTCGCTGTGTTTTGGACACTGGTGACCAGCATAAGCTAAAGCAAAACCCATATCAAGTCACATTATTCTGGCTTGCAAAGTAATGTTTAAATCCTATTGGAATCCAACCAGAGTGGATTTCCACAATCTGCATTCAGAATGACTGCCAAGGTTAGAAAGATGAATGAATGAGACGACCTAAACCATCTAAACTGGAACAACCATTTCAGTAACAGGTGCAAGAAGTCCAACTACCAGATTGGGTTAGTTCAGAAAAATGTATTTTATTTATCTTTGTGCAGCATAAGATAAATTCATTAAATTGTGCCCACAGAGTCTTTTGCCTCAGGCTCATTGCAAAATGTGTAGAATAGCAGAACATTTGCTTTAAAAATGCTAAATTTGCTCAACCTCATTGTAGAATGTATAGAATAGCATGGGTAGCCTAGTGGTTAGAGCGTTGGACTAGTAACCGTAAGGTTGCAAGTTCAAACCCCCCAGCTGACAAGGTACAAATCTGTCTTTCTGCCCCTGAACAGGCAGTTAACCCACTGTTCCTAGGCCATCATTGAAAATAAGAATTTGTTCTTAACTGACTTGCCTAGTTAAATAAAGGTAAAAGCAACATTTTCTCTCAGCCTCATGGCAAAATGTGTTGAATAGTATAAGATTAGCTATACCTTGCTCCGACCTTGCAAGTTATACCTTGCTACACCACTGTCAATGAATGTACATGCAAAAACACAGAAAGAAACCATTCTAAAAATCTAACTGCATTAGAGCAGTTAGATGGGAAATATCATAATGATGGGTGTGGTTTTGCAGACCAGCAGAATTCTGAGTACTTGGGATTCAACCTCATTTGGGATTTGAACTCATATCCTCTCAGTCACTGGCGTAGCACACCCCCCCGCACTTCGTAGCTCCCGCAAGGCCTCCCCTCCACAAGGCCTCACCCCCAGTGTTGGTGATCATGTGCCTTATCTTCTTAAAATCTGATGTTAAACATAACCCCAACCACATTCCTGTAAAGCTTAGAGAGGATCTCATGTTAATACTGTTGAAGTAATATTGCTACAGGTTCATATGCCTCCCCAACTGCTAACAGTCAGTATGTAGATAACATGTGTGAAATGCTTGATAATGTATGTGATATCAATAAAGAGGTATATCTGATAAAATGGCGCCGAAGAACATGGCTGATGTTTTACATTCTCACAACCAATTGTGCTATTTAGTTTTTTTTGCGTTTAGTGTAGCTTATTTATTATTGTGTACATAATGTTGCAGCTACCATCTCTTATGACCGAAAATAACTTCTGGACATCAGAACTGCGATTACCCACTGTGGACTGGAAGAAACTTTTTTCTTTAACGAGTCCAACGAGAAGGATATCCTGCTTTCACTGGAATAGGTCCAGATCCACGGCTTTTGCGTGAAGAAAAGACGCAGGAAAAGGGGCCGCAGATCGGGCAGCCTTTTGAGAATCTATACGTGTGTGAGTAAACTCCCACTGCCATCCGTTTTTCTTGCTAACGTGCAATCATTGGAAATAAAAATGACCTACGATTAAGATGATCCTACAAATGGGAAAACTGTAACATCTTGTGTTTCACCGAGATGTGACTGAACGACGATACGGACAATACAGAACTAGTGGGATTTTCCATGCACCGGCAGAACAGAGATGCTACCTCTGGTAAGACGAGGGGTGGGGGTGTGTGTCTATTTGTCAACAACAGCTGGTGCACGATGTCTAATAAATATTAATGAAGTCTTGAGGTATTGCTCGCCTGATGTAGAGTACCTTATGATAAGCTGTAGACCACACTATCTACCAAGAGAGTTCTCATCCATATTATTAGTAGCCGCAAAGAAGAAAATGCTCACCCAGAAGTGGCGCTCCTAGTGGCCGGGGACTTTAATGCAGGCAAACTTAACACGTTTAAATGTTTTACTCACGTCGGCCACAGAGAAGGAGAGCCCACAGTCCTTGCTAGCGGGCCACGTCGGTGGCACTGTGTTATCATCAAAGCGTGTGAAGAATGTGTTTAGCCAGTCCGGAAGCAAGACGTCGGTCTCGTTGACGTGGCTGGTTTTCCTTTTGTAGTTTGTTATTTTCTGTAGTGCCTGCCACATACATTATGGTAGTTCCACGTGTCTGAGCAGTTGAATTGCAACTCCACTTTATCTCCATAATGACGTTTAGCTTGTTTGATTGCCTTGCGGAGTGAATAACTACACTGTTTATATTCTGCCATATTACCAGTCACCTTGCCATGGATAAATGCGGTGGTTTGCTCTTTCAGTTTCGCGTGAATGCTACCATCTATCCATGGTTTCTGGTTAGGGTAGGTTTTAATAGTCACAGTGGGTACTACATCTCATATACATTTCCTTATAAACTCAGTCACCGTATCCCTGTAAGCGTCTAGATTATTTTTGCAATCTACCCGGAACATATCCCAATCCACGTGATCAAAACAATCCTGAAATGTGGATTCCGATTGGTCAGACCGGTGTTGAAAAGTACGAAGCACGGGCACTTCCTGTTTGTGTTTCTGCCTATAGGACGGGAGGAGCAAGATGGAGTCGTGGTCAGATTTGCCGAAAGGAGGGTGGGGGCAGGGCCTTGTAAGCATTCCAGAAATGTAATAGCAATGGTCGAGAGTCTTAGTAGCACAAGTAGGACAGTTGATATGTTGATAGAACTTCAGCAGCCTAGTCCTCAGATTTGCTTTGTTAAAATCCCCAGCTACAATAAATGCAGCCTCAGGATATGTGGTTTCCAGTTTGCGTAAAGTCCAGTGGAGTTCTTGAAGGCCGTCAAGGTTTTGGCTTGAGGTGGGATGTAAATGGCCGTGGCGATGACGGAGGAGAATTCTCCTGGGAGATAATATGGTCGGCATTTAATTGTGAGGTATTCTAGGTTGGGTGAACAAAATGACTTGAGTTCCTGTATGTTCCTAGAATTACACCATGAGTCGTTAATAATGAAGCACACACCTCCACCCTTCTGCTTTCCAGCGAGATATTTATTCCTGTCTGCACAATGTACTGAGAATCCTGCTGGCTTTACCGACTCCGACAGAGTTACGGTCCTATGTCTCTCTGGAAAGAAATCCTTGCTCTCAGCTCATCAACTTTGTTATCCAAAGACTGAACATTAGCGAGTAATATACTCGGAAGCTGTGAGTTGTGTGCGCGCTTCCTATGTCGAATCAGCAGGCCGCCTCGAGTGCCTCTCCTCCGTCAGCGATGTTTTGGGTCGACCTCTGGAGTAAGTTAAATTGCTCTTGGGAGAGTGAACAAAGGATCTGCTCCAGGGAAGTAGCATTACTGGTCGTAATTATGGTAGTTCTGGTTACTGCCGTTCTAATATCCAATAGTTCTTCCCGGCTGTATGTAATGACGCAAAACATTTCCTGAGCTTATAATGTAAAAAAGAGTACAGAAAAGAAAATACTGCAAAGGTTCCTTATAGCTAGTCGCAATCTAGCCATCTCCGTCCACGTCATCTTCTCTTTGGATTCGGAAGACGTGCTGCACCATGAGCTGTGCCGTCTCATTGGCTGAAGGTAACTTGGGGGAGCTTGCCGTGGAGTCTTATTCTGAGCACGCAGCGACAAAGGCCGAGACGTCAGGAACCATAGTGGGCCACCAGAAGCGTTGTCGGAGGAAGACCAGGGTTCTACGGGAGCCAGGGTGACAGGTAAGCCTGGAGTAATGAGCCCATTCCAGGACCTGAGACTGGGACGAATCAGGGACGAACATCCGGTTAGCCGGGTCCCCCCCAGGGTCCGGCTGGGAACGTTGTGCCTTGTGGACCAGGGTCTCAATACCCCAGACAACTGAAGATGCAAGACATGAGGTAGGGAGGATGGTCTCAGAGTCAGAGGGTGTGGCAGCAGAACTGTACAGGCATCCGGCTTCACATTCTTGGACCCTGGGCGGTAAGAGATGGTGAAGTTGAACCTGGTGAATAACAGAGCACAACGGGCTGCCTATAGTTAAGGAGCTTGGCTGTGCGGAGATATTCTCAATGTTTATGGTCTGTCCACACCAAAAATGGATGTTCTACCCCTTCCAGCCAGTGTCTCCACTCCATCTCCACACTCTTCGGAGATGAGCAAGCAGCAGTGGATGCGTGACCGAGACCAGACCTCCTCTCCCTCCTGTGTTCCCGTAGATGCCAGTCAATCCTAATGGTTAAGGCAATGAGGAAATCGAGGTCCAAAGGTAACTCCCGGGCTCAGACCTTATCTAAAATCTTCTCCGACAGTCCATGAAGGAAGGTATCAAACAAGGACTCCGGATTCCAGGCACTCTCGGCGGCCTACATGCGAAAATCCTCTCTCCCGGACACAGGAGAGTCGAACACTTTCCTCACCTCCGCCATGAAATCTTCCAGATGAAGGCAAATGGCGGATGTTTGCTACCAAACTGCCGTAGCCCAGGAAAGTGCCCTTCCAGACATTAGCGTAATCAAATACGCTATCTTCATCCATGCTCATAAATGAGGGAGCACTGGGAAAGAAAAGCCCGGCAGATTCTAGGATCCCCAGCATAACGTTCCGGAGGAGGTAAGCGAGGTTCTCAGGAAGCCGGTGTAGGCTGTACAAACCCACCACTGGTAGGGGGATTACTGAGTGTCTGGGAGGTCACCATTGTGGCATTCTTCCTGTGAGATAGTCCACGGAAATGCTCCATTAACGTCTTGAAACCCTGGTCGTGGCGTTCTGCCAGTGAATAGAGCCCTTCCATTAGGTTCTGAAGTAGCTCCTCATGTTTTTTAATGGTGGCTCCCTGTAAGGAGACAGCGTGACGGAGCCGGTCCAAGTCTGCTGGGTCAGTCATGGCCAGTTTGTACTATAACGGCACAGGGCAAGACCCAGATGCAGACACCGGAGGCAGATGTTTAGAGTCTCTGATATTTATTGAAAAACAAGGGGCAGGCAAGAGGCACGTCGAGGACAGGCAGAAGTTCATAAACCAGGTCAGAGTCCAGAAGGTACAGGGCAGAAGGCAGGCTCGAGGTCAGGGCAGGCTGAATGGGCAGGCAGGCGGGTACAGTGTCAGGGCAGGCAAAGGGTCAGAACCGGGAGAACTAGAAAAAGAGAGACTGGGAAAAACAGAAGCCCGGAAAAAAACTCCTTGACAAGACGAACTGGCAACAGATAGACGGAAGACACCGGTATAAATACACAGGGGATAACGGGAACAAATGGGAGACATGGGGGTGGAGACATGCACAAGACAGGTGAAACAGATCAGGGTGTGACACTGTGCATTTAAACACAATTCAAAGTGTAATTATTAACTTAATTAATTAATAACCATGCTAAAATGGATATTCAATGTCTGCTTTTAATTTTTTACCCATCTACCAATAAGTGCCCTTCTTTGCGAGGCACTGGAAAACCTCCCTGGTCTTCGTGGTTGAATCTGTGTTTTAAATTCATGCTCAGCTGAGGGACCTTACAGATAAGTGTATGTGTAGGGTACAAAAAAATCATGTGAAAAATCATGTGAAACACTATTATTGCACACCAAGTGAGTCAATGCAACTTATTGTGTGCATTAAGCACATGTTTACTCCTGAACTTATTTAGGCTTACCATAACAAAGCGGTTTAATACTTATTGGCTCATGATATTTCAGCTTTTAATTTTTATGAATTTGTAAACATTTCGAAAAACATAATTCCACTTTGACATTATGGGGTATTGTGTGTAGACCAGTGGAAAAAAACTAAATTTGACCAATTCCAAATTTAGGCTGTAACACAACAAAATGTGGATAAAGTCAAGTGGTGTGAATACTTTCTGAAGGCACTGTATATGTTAAATCAACTGTTGTGGCATCATGTTCTATAAGTGTCACTATCCTCAAAAAGTTTGAGTGTTTGGTTATAAACGGGCCTTATGCCAAAATACACATTTGTTTGTAGTAGGGATTTACCACCCCCCTGCTGCAGTGATAGATGCTGTTGATACTATTTCTGAATATTTAAAACCTTTTCTGTTATCTAAATTGGTTATTTAATTAAATTTTAATTTGGATGGGTAACCCCGACCTGTGATCATTTGAAGAATATTTGTCTTGACTTTAACCTGACTCAACTAATCTCCAAACCAACAATGATTAATGTAAGAGACCCATCAAACTCCTCGCTGATTGACCAAATTGACACATAGCCCCCACAAGTATTTATCGAGTGGTGTCTTTGCTAATGACATCAGTGATCCCTGTCAGAGATACGAAACAGAAAAACATTGATCCTTGTATAATTATGAAAAGAAATGCTAAATGTTTGTTTTGCCCCAAGTGTTTTACAGTACCAGTCAAAGTTTGGACAAACCGACTCATTCCAGTGTTTTTCCATTTTTTTATGATTTTCTTTATTATATAATAATAGTGAAGACATCAAAACTATGAAATAACACATATGGAATCATGTAGTAATGAAAACGTGTTAACATGTGTGCCTTGTTAAAAGTTATTTTGTGGAATTTCTTTCCTTCTTAATGCATTTGAGCCAATCTGTTGTGTTGTGACCAGGTATACAACAGATAGCCCTATTTGGACCAAGTCCATATTATGGCAAGAACAGCTCAAATAAGCAAAGAGAAATGACAGTCGATTATTACTTTAAAACCTGTTTGTGTGCATGAACCTCTAGCGGGAGCGGGACACCTAATACAACATCCGGTGAAATTGCAGAGAGCGAAGTTCAAAATACAAAAATCGTAATATTAAACATTCATGAAAATACAAGTGTCATACATCATTTAAAATCTTAACTTCTTGTTAATCCAACCGCGTTGTCAGATTTTAAAAAGGCTTTCCCGCGAAAGTGTACAATGCGATTATCTAAGGACAGCGCCCCACAACAAAATACTTTTTCAACCAGCACAGGCGTCTCAAAATCCCAAATAGCGATTAAATATATCACTTACCTTTGAAGATCTTCCTCTGTTTGCAATCCCAAGGGTCCCAGCTACACAATGGATGGTCGTTTTGTTCAATAAAGTCCTTCTTTATGTCCAAAAAATTCAGTTTAGTTGGCGCCAATGATCTCAGTAATCCACTCTTTCAACATGCATACACACGAATCTAAAAAGTTACCAGTAAAGTTCGTCCAAACAAGTCAAGTGATGTTTCTAATTAATCCTCAGGTACTCTAATATCTAAATAAACAATCATATTTAAGACAGAGAATAGTATGTTCAATAGGGAAGATAAATAAAGAAGAGCGCGCACCTCATTCACGCGCCAACAAGACTACATTTCTAATGAGAGACACCTTGGAGTTTTTCCAACTACTTGCTTATGTTTCAAAAAACAAGCCTGAAACCCTTTCTAAAGACTGTTGACATCTAGAGAACTTTCGGATTTCAATATGATGAGAAATTAGAATGCTAGAAAAACTGACACGGTAGCTGATTGGCAGCGTTTCAGGCAATTGAGAAAAAGATGTACAGTTCTTCCTCAATTAAGAAAGCTAAATCAAGCGACTTTATAAATTCTATCCAAGACTGCTGGTGAGCAGTATAAATTTTGAAAAACAGTTCATGCACGGAAGCATGGAAATTCCTCTCCTTCCCTGCCTATGCAAGTTGTTAGACTCTGGCATCATTACATCATTAAGGTATCCCACATGGATCGATTTGAGGTCATATGCTTTTTACTGTCTATATAGACAATGTTGGTCCATTGGCATTTTTCTTTTACATAAACACCTGTATGCAGATGACATTGTTGTGTATGCTATTGCCCCCATGGTTGACCAGGCTGTTTCAGAGCTTCAATCTGCCTTCATTGCTTTGCAGAAAGCCTTTGTGGAACTGAAACTGTCACTTAAAATTATTTGGCATGTTTTTTTGGCTTGCTCTTCAAGAAATACCCGGTTGGCCATGACAGAAACCAAATGTGAGTTTGGGTGTGTGGTTTAATGTGGGCTTGGGTGTGTGGTTCAATGTGGGTGTTTCTTGCATGTATCCTTGCCACCATCAAGACACTCATCTGGCAGAACCTTGAGTGCAGCTGTTTCCCCCCACTCAATCACAAAAAAAAAACTATTGCAGATTGAATTCAATAACTACAGGCAGATGTATGGTGAGAGGCCGGAGGAAGCTTTGAATAGGTAGCCTACAGAATAACACGAGAAGAATGCAATTGCTGAATTTATGTAGATATCATAACTAAGTGTTTTGATCACTTTCAAATGTAGGAACAGGTCAATGTAGAATAAACACCCTTTACATAATAACATAGACGCAGTGTTCTGCTAATATAACAATGTGCACCTTTCATCTTTCATTGTCATTCCCAGCCATTACAAATACTGTGCTTATCTGCATTTTGTCTGGTGGTAATGGGGCCACCTTGGCACACATGTCAGAGTGGTCAGACCTTCTTGATTCAATAATAAAAAATACAATAAAAGTTGTGTCTAGTACCATGTTATTGCAGAGTGCCAGATCTCTCTCCAAAGACATCAGTATCAAGCCCATCTGTCAGTCTGCACTTCATCACATCATCTTGCAAGTTTCATACATGTTTCTGTAAACATATACACACATACGTCACTGTTCTATTACCGATGACCGGCAGGATAGGTAACATCTAACACACAAAAAGTTAATATGTTGAAGTTTGAACAGGTCAGATAAAACTTACCTAACTATGGTCTCCCTATCATCTCCAGTCCATCTGTAGAAATAGGCAGAGTTGAGGCATTAGTGTCACATGGAATGAAAAGGATGTTGCTATTACTGGACATGTGTGCTGCTGTACTGTATTATTAGTAAACACCTCACTGTGGGTGTGTTAAGTGCCAGATCTCTCTACATCTCATGTGTCTGTGAACACATACACATAGTCACTGTTCTATTACCAATGGCAGTTAAGGATAGGTGATATCTTACACACAAGCACATACTTTGTGTAAGTTTGAACAAGTCAGACTAAACCTACCGAATTCTGTTCTCCTCATCAATGACCAGGGAAGAGGTGAGGTCTTTGCAAGAGCCCCATTGATGGGTTGTTATGATTAGCCTGGTGGAAACAACCTGATCACTGTATTCACCTTTCTATTTCACTTCAGATATCATAAAATGTGAAGTGAAATACAATGATGAACACAGCAATCAGGCTGTTTCCACCAGGCTAGGTCATGCCCTGGATATTATATGCCTCTAAGAAGTAGAAGAAAAAACCCTGAATCATGTCAGTTTACATAAATTATGTTTCACAATTGGGTTATCAAATGTATCAAAGTAATGAAGTGGGTTACCTTTGTATTTGTACAAATGATGAGTCTGTGAAAGCTGTTGCTTCTGACAGTGGAAGGTTGCTAGCTGGATACTTGCCAACATGTGGCCCACAGCAAAGGCATTACATTTATATTTTAGTCACTCTTATCCAGAGCGACTTGCAATTAGTGCATTTATCTTTTAAGATAGCTAGGTAAAGACAACAACACACCACAATCGTATCAACTGCATTTTCTCTCAACAAAGTATTTATCAAGTCGGTGCTCATGGCAAAAGATAATAGTTTTTTTAGAGACCAGAGGTGGATGAACGAAGTGCGCTGGTTGGGATGTAGGGTTTGAGTATAGCCTGAAGGTAAGGATGTTGTAGTTCCCTTTGCTGCTCCGTAGGCAAACACCAGGGTCTTGAAAATGATGCAAACTTTGACTTGAAGCCAGTGAAGTGTGCAGAGGAGCGGGGTGACATGGGAGAACTAAGGAAGGTTAATCATCACCCGGGCTGTAGCATTCTGGATAAGTTGCAAGGGTTTGATGGCACAAGCGGGGAGCCCAGCCAACAGAGAGTTGCAGTCGCCCAGACGGGAGACGACAAGTGCCTGGATTATGACCTGCTCCGCTTCCTGTGTGAGGAAAGTTTGTACTCTACGGATGTTGTAGAGCATAAACCTGCAGGCACGAACAAGTTACTGCTTTGATGTTTGCAGAGAATGACAGTGTGTTGTCCAGGAACACGCCAAGGTTCTTTGCACACTGGGAGGGGGTCCCTGTGGAGTGGTCAACTGTGATGGAGAGGTCTTGGAGAGGGACTTTCCCAGGAGGAAGAACAGCTCCGTCTAGTCGAAGTTGAGCTTGAGGTGGTAGGCTGACATCCAAGCTGAGATGTCTGTCAGGCACGTAGATATATGTGTATACACTTAGTTGTCAGAAGGGGGGAAAGAGAAGAATAGCTGTGTCATCCGCATAGCAATGATAGGAGAGACTATGTGAAGATATAACAGAGCCGGGTGACTTGGTGTAAAGAGAAAAGAGGAGAGGGCCTAGAACCAAGGCCTGGGGGACACCAGTAGTGAGAGTACGTGATGCAGACACAGATCCTCTCCACGCCTCCTGGTAGGAGCGACCTGCCAGATAGGATGCAATCCAGGAGTGTGCAGATCCTGAGATGCCCAACCCTGAGAGGGTAAAGAGGAGGATCTGATGGTTCATGGTGTGGAAGGCAGTGGATAGATCTAAGAGGATGAGAATAGAGGAGAGCAAGTCAGATTTGGCAGAGCAGAGCCTCTGTGACACAGGGTTGGTCAGAGAAAGCACACTCAAGTACTTTAGAAAAGAAAGAATCAAGTCAAATATTATTTGTCACATGCACCGAATACAACAGATGTAGACCTTACCGTGAAATGCTTACTTACAAGCTCTTAACCAACAATACAGTTCAAGAATCGAGATAAGAAAATATTTCCTAAATAAACTAAAGTTTTAAAAAAATCAAATAGTAACACTATTTGGTCAATGTAATATTCCTGGTGGCCATTTGATTGGTTTAGTTGTTCAGCAGTCTTATGGCTTGGAGGTAGAAGCTGTTATGGAGCCTATTGGTCCTAGACTTGGCGCTCCAGTACCACTTGCTGTGCGGTAGCAGAGAGAGCAGTCTCTGACTTGGGTGACTGGAGTCTTTGACAATTTTCTGGGCTTTTCTCTGACACCACCTATTATATAGGTCCTGGATGTCAGGAAGCTTGGCCCCAGTGATGTACTGGGCTGTACACATTACCTTCTGTAGAGCCTTACGGTCAGATGCCTAGCAGTTGCCATACCAGGCGGTGATGCAACCGGTCAGGATGCTCTCGATGGTGCAGCTGTGGAACTTTTTGAGGATCTGGGGACCCATGCCAAATATTTTCAGTATCCAGAGATGGAAAAGGTGATGTCGTGCCCTCTTCACAACTGTCTTGGTGTGTTTGGAACATGATAGTTGGTGATGTGGAAACCAAGGAACTTGAAACTCTCGACCCGCTCCACTTCAGTCCCATCAATGTTAATGGAGGCCTGTTCAGACCTCCTTTCCTGTAGTCCACGATCAGCTCCTTTGTCTTGCTCACATTGAGAGAGAGGTTGTTGTCCTAGCACCACACGGCCAGGTCTCTGACCTCCTCCCTATAGGCCGTCTCATCATTGTCGTGATCAGGCCTACCACTGTTGTGTCGTCAGCAAACTTAATGATGGCGTCATGCTCGGCCACACAGTCGTGGGTGAACAGGGAGTACAGGAGGGAATTAAGCACACACCCCTGAAGGGCCCCAGTGTTAAGGATCAGAGTGTTAGATGTGCTGTTGCCTACCCTTACTTACCACCTGGGGGTCAGGAAGTCCAGGATCCAGTTGCAGAGGGAGGTGCTTAGTCCCAGGGTCCTTAGCTTAATGATGAGCTTTGTGGCCACTATGGTGTTGAACGCTAAGCGGTAGTCAATGAAAAGCATTCTCACATAGGTGTTTCTTTTTTCCAGGTGAGAAAGGGCAGTGTGGAGTGCGATTGAGATTGCGTCATCTGTGGACCTGTTGGGGTGGTAGCTTTCTGGCGTTTTTGACATCAGAGGGGTCAACTATTGATTTCTTGAGGGGGGAGCGACCCTGGCCATCTTGAAGTCAGAGGGGACGCAGCCAGTGGTCAGGGATGAGTTTATCAGGGAAGTGAGGAATGGGAGAATTCTCCTGAGATGGTCTGGAGAAGGGAGGAGGTGATGGGGTCAAGTGGGCAGGTTGTTGGGTGGCCGGACATCATTAGTCACAGGATTTCATCATGCATGTCTGCATAATTCTGATTAGGGCCCCCTTGCTGGTCTTCTCTATGCTTCATGTTCGGCTGCAAACTGTACATCTCTCGAACAACTGCAGCATGCAATCTTATGAGGTGGTGGACAGAGGGTATGCTGACTTCCTCTTGCTCAGGGAAGAGCGGGGGCTGATATCACAAGGAACACTCGATGGGTGAGAGACCAGTGGCCAAGCAGGGCAGGGAGGTCCATGGATCCGGAATACGTGCTGCACCATGAGCTGAGCCGTCTTCTTGGCTGAGGGTAACTTGGGGAGGGGAATAAAATGGGCAGCTTTAGAAAGCTTATCCACCACCGTCAGGATCTTGGTGTTGCCATCTGACGGAGGAAGACCAGTAACAAAGTCCAGGGATATATGGGAATAGGGGTGGTGAGGAACAGGGAGTGGTTGAAGAAGGCCAGCCGGAGCATTCTGCTGAGTCTTATTTTGTGCACACAGTGCAGGCAGCGACGAATGCGGAGAAATCAGGGACCAAGGATGGCAGCCAAAAGCGTCATCAGATGAAAGCCAGGGTCCGACGGGAGCCTGGATGGCAGGTCAGTCTCAAGGAATGTGCCTATTCCAGGAACGGGAAATGGGCAGAGTCTCGGACAAACATCCAGCTGGGAACGCAGCACAGATGTGCAGACGCTATACAGGCAGGAGGTAGGAGGATGGTCTCGGGGTCAGATGGTGTAGCAGCAGGTCTATACAAACGTGAGAGTGTGTCATGCTTTACATTCTTGGACCCCGGGCGGTAGCAGAGAGTGAAATTGAAACGGGTGAATAACAGTGCCTCACGAGCACATCCCTAGTGGTTTTACCCACACATCGCTACTGGGCTAACATTAGCCAGTTAGCTATGTAGCTAGCTAGCTAGTTGGTACTGAGCTAACATCAGCTATGCTAGCGATGATAGTGATAATGGTTATCAAAATATACATAACCAGATACATAAGTAACAGTCTATGGTCTGGCTACTGGTATACTCACCCTCACTGGGGACCAACGAACTCCAACCACCTATTCCGCATGACAGGGTCCTTCGGCGGGGAATGCAAACCATACAGTAGTTGTTGGCTGTGCATTCTACTGGAAGCATGCATTGCATGGTAAATCCATATAGGGCTTTTCAGTCTCAAACGATGATCCTTTGAATGAGTTGGGGACGATGAAACAATGGAGCCCCTATGGGTATGCCGAGTAGTCGGCCAAAACAAGAATCACCATGGATATGGGCAATTTTCTGGATGTAATATATTTTTTGGTAATTATCCGTGATTAGAAAAAAAATACTTTTCCGGGTGCCTGCATACATTTTTCTAATGTCATTCAGTCAGTCAATCATGTGCAAACATTTTGTACAGTTTCTGACCTAAACCATATAAGAAGTATACAAGTAACTTAAAAATGCTACTCACAGTTTGCTGCACGCACAAAACAAATATTAGCCATCAAGGCTCTTGATCCAGGAGAGGATTCTCTGCTGTTACCGAGTGAATGCTTGATTTTGGAAGAAGATGACCACTTAGCTAGATAGCTAACTAGATACTAAATTAGCAAACCAAATGCACGACTGCAGAGCATTTAGCACATTTTAGACAGTTAACTTAATAGTTATAAGATATCTAGCTGGCATTATCTATGCATAGCCACTTCACCCCTACCTACATGTACAAATTACCTCAACTAACCTGTACCCCCACACACTGACTTGGTACCGGTACCCCCTGTATACAGCCTCGTCATTGTTATGTTATTGTATTACTTTGTATTCTTTTTTACTTTAGTTTAATTGGTCAATATTTTCTTCACTCTTCACCCACCCAGATCCTCCCCTTTAGAGTCAGGTTTTGCGGCCGGAGTCCGCACCTTTTTTTATTTTTATTTTTATTTTATTTCACCTTTATTTAACCAGGTAGGCTAGTTGAGAACAAGTTCTCATTTGCAACTGCGACCTGGCCAAGATAAAGCATAGCAGTGTGAGCAGACAACAAAGAGTTACACATGGAGTAAACAATTAACAAGTCAATAACACAGTAGAAAACAAAGGGGGAGTCTATATACAATGTGTGCAAAAGGCATGAGGAGGTAGGCAAATAATTACAATTTTGCAGATTAACATTGGAGTGATGAATGATCAGATGGTCATGTACAGGTAGAGATATTGGTGTGCAAAAGAGCAGAAAAGTAAATAAATAAAAACAGTATGGGGATGAGGTAGGTGAGAAAGGGTGGGCTATTTACCAATAGACTATGTACAGCTGCAGCGATCGGTTAGCCGCTCAGATAGCTGATGTTTGAAGTTGGTGAGGGAGATAAAAGTCTCCAACTTCAGCGATTTTTGCAATTCGTTCCAGTCACAGGCAGCAGAGTACTGGAACGAAAGGCGGCCAAATGAGGTGTTGGCTTTAGGGATGATCAGTGAGATACACCTGCTGGAGCGCGTGCTACGGATGGGTGTTGCCATCGTGACCAGTGAGCTGAGATAAGGCGGAGCTTTACCTAGCATGGACTTGTAGATGACCTGGAGCCAGTGGGTCTGGCGACGAATATGTAGCGAGGGCCAGCCGACTAGAGCATACAAGTCGCAGTGGTGGGTGGTATAAGGTGCTTTAGTGACGAAACGGATGGCACTGTGATAGACTGCATCCAGTTTGCTGAGTAGAGTGTTGGAAGCCATTTTGTAGATGACATCGCCGAAGTCGAGGATCGGTAGGATAGTCAGTTTTACTAGGGTAAGCTTGGCGGCGTGAGTGAAGGAGGCTTTGTTGCGGAATAGAAAGCCGACTCTTGATTTGATTTTCGATTGGAGATGTTTGATATGAGTCTGGAAGGAGAGTTTGCAGTCTAGCCAGACACCTAGGTACTTATAGACGTCCACATATTCTAGGTCGGAACCATCCAGGGTGGTGATGCTAGTCGGGCATGCGGGTGCAGGCAGCGACCGGTTGAAAAGCATGCATTTGGTTTTACTAGCGTTTAAGAGCAGTTGGAGGCCACGGAAGGAGTGTTGTATGGCATTGAAGCTTGTTTGGAGGTTAGATAGCACAGTGTCCAAAGACGGGCCGAAGGTATATAGAATGGTGTCGTCTGCGTAGAGGTGGATCAGGGAATCGCCCGCAGCAAGAGCAACATCATTGATATACACAGAGAAAAGAGTCGGCCCGAGAATTGAACCCTGTGGCACCCCCATAGAGACTGCCAGAGGACCAGACAGCATGCCCTCCAATTTGACGCACTGAACTCTGTCTGCAAAGTAATTGGTGAACCAGGCAAGGCAGTCATCCGAAAAACCGAGGCTCCTGAGTCTGCCGATAAGAATATGGTGATTGACAGAGTCGAAAGCCTTGGCAAGGTCGATGAAGACGGCTGCACAGTACTGTCTTTTATCGATGGCGGTTATGATATCGTTGAGTACCTTGAGTGTGGCTGAGGTGCACCCATGACCGGCTCGGAAACCAGATTGCACAGCGGAGAAGGTGCGGCGGGATTCGAGATGGTCAGTGACCTGTTTGTTGACTTGGCTTTCGAAGACCTTAGATAGGCAGGGCAGGATGGATATAGGTCTGTAACAGTTTGGGTCCAGGGTGTCTCCCCCTTTGAAGAGGGGGATGACTGCGGCAGCTTTCCAATCCTTGGGGATCTCAGACGATATGAAAGAGAGGTTGAACAGGCTGGTAATAGGGGTTGCGACAATGGTGGCAGATAGTTTCAGAAATAGAGGGTCCAGATTGTCAAGCCCAGCTGATTTGTACGGGTCCAGGTTTTGCAGCTCTTTCAGAACATCTGCTATCTGGATTTGGTTAAAGGAGAACCTGGAGAGGCTTGGGCGAGGAGCTGCGGGGGGGGTGGAGCTGTTGGCCGAGGTTGAAGTAGCCAGGCGGAAGGCATGGCCAGCCGTTGAGAAATGCTTATTGAAGTTTTCGATAATCATGGATTTATCAGT
The DNA here is from genome assembly GCF_002021735.2 of Oncorhynchus kisutch. Classification (NCBI taxonomy): domain Eukaryota; kingdom Metazoa; phylum Chordata; class Actinopteri; order Salmoniformes; family Salmonidae; genus Oncorhynchus; species Oncorhynchus kisutch. The sequence continues at coordinate 60,483,946 of NC_034190.2, read as the reverse complement.
GGTGACCGTGTTACCTAGCCTCAGTGCAGTGGGCAGCTGGGAGGAGGTGCTCTTGTTCTCCATGGACTTCACGGTGTCCCAGAACTTTTTGGAGTTGGCGCTACAGGATGCAAACTTCTGCCTGAAGAAGCTGGCCTTAGCTTTCCTGACTGACTGCGTGTATTGGTTCCGGACTTCCCTGAACAGTTGCATATCACGGGGACTATTCGATGCTATTGCAGTCCGCCACAGGATGTTTTTGTGCTGGTCGAGGGCAGTCAGGTCTGGGGTGAACCAAGGGCTGTATCTGTTCTTAGTTCTGCATTTTTTGAACGGAGCATGCTTATCTAAAATGGTGAGGAAGTTACTTTTAAAGAATGACCAGGCATCCTCAACTGACGGGATGAGGTCGATGTCCTTCCAGGATACCCGGGCCAGGTCGATTAGAAAGGCCTGCTCACAGAAGTGTTTTAGGGAGCGTTTGACAGTGATGAGGGGTGGTCGTTTGACTGCGGCTCCGTAGCGGATACAGGCAATGAGGCAGTGATCGCTGAGATCCTGGTTGAAGACAGCGGAGGTGTATTTGGAGGGCCAGTTGGTCAGGATGACGTCTATGAGGGTGCCCTTGTTTACAGAGTTAGGGTTGTACCTGGTGGGTTCCTTGATGATTTGTGTGAGATTGAGGGCATCTAGCTTAGATTGTAGGACTGGCGAGGTGTTAAGCATATCCCAGTTTAGGTCACCTAACAGAACAAACTCTGAAGCTAGATGGGGGGCGATCAATTCACAAATGGTGTCCAGGGCACAGCTGGGAGCTGAGGGGGGTCGGTAGCAGGCGGCAACCGTGAGAGACTTATTTCTGGAGAGAGTAATTTTCAAAATTAGTAGTTCGAACTGTTTGGGTATGGACCTGGAAAGTATGACATTACTTTGCAGGCTATCTCTGCAGTAAACTGCAACTCCGCCCCCTTTGGCAGTTCTATCTTGACGGAAGATTTTCAGCTTCCAGGAATTGTGTACAGATTCTTGCGACAAGGGTCTGTGCATTATCATGCTGAAACATGAGGTGATGAATGGCACGACAACAGGCCTCAGGATTTTGTCACGGTATCTATGTGCATTCAATTTGCTACTGATAAAATGCAATTGTGTTCGTTGTCCGTAGCTCATGGTAGAGAAATTAACATGAAACTCTCTGGCAACAGGTCTGGTGGACATTCCTACAGTCAGCATGCCAATTGCACGCTCCCTCAAAACGTGAGACATCTGTGGCATTGTGTTGTGTTACAAAACTGCACATTTTAGAGTGGCCTTTTAGTGTCCCCAGCACAAGGTGCACCTGTGTAATTATAATGCTGTTCAATCAGCTTTTTGATATGTCACACCTGTCAGATGGATGGATTATCTTGGCAAAGGAGAAATGCTCACTAACAGGGATGTAAACAAATTTGTGCACAACATTTTAGAGAAATAAGCTTTTTATGCGTATGGGATATTTCTGGGATATTTATTTCAGCTAATGAAACATGGGGCCAATGTCGCATTTATATTTTTGTTCTGTATATATGCTCTACTTGCAAAGGAATGATTAAACTCTTTTAGCCGTCTCTTTGATGTTGTTTCATTTTTTAAGAGGAGTCATGACAAAAGCTATTACTTTGTTATTTTTTAAATACAGGAAATCATGGAGTCACATTTCAATTTGAATTACACAGTTAGGTTGGAGCACTTTGCATCCCTTTCCTTCAGATCAAAAGAAAAAACCAATAGAAATGCCTTGGTTGCAGGCACCAGCTTTGATGTTCATCCAGTGCATGCTCTTTTAAGCTCAGGGGCATAAGGTGTGGAGTGGACAGCTTCTCCACTGACATCAAATTGCTTTGTGCAGTAACCTTCCTGGGAGGTTTTGGGAACAAACAGGACATTGAAATCAATCCTTGGGAGGTTTTGGGAACAGAAATAACATTTCAATCATGTTTTGTATACACTGGGAAAGTAACGTCAATTTATGTTTTCCGTATCTATTTTTTCTGTTTTTACTGGAAGTCAAGATATATAATAAACTTCATGAAAACAGTCATTTAAGATGTAGCCTACATATTTATAACCAATTTTGTATTTGTGGATTAATGTACGTATCTGTACAATGCCGTTTATGAAGGTTTTTGATTGCGTTTTTATTCACCTACATTCTCAGGGTAATTTATTTTCTCATGTCTAGTTTCCTCAGTCTTTGGTGCTGGATACATGTAAATTCACCCATGTCTACTATCCTACCTTATACACCGACCCCGGGTTCCACGAGGGGTGATGTGGCTTAGCCCTCTCGGTTGAAACTTGTGCCATTTTAATTTGAGTTTTATGTCCCTATGTAAAAATAGCAAAAAAGTTTAAATGATTGAGTGACAGGTTGGTGCGAAATCTGTATCTCCGCTGCACTGTATCAGCTCCATGGACATAGCGCGCAGTGGAGTGTGTGTGTGTAAGGAGCTATGGAATGCCACTGGGCGGTTAGGTTTGACTCCTTTGGTTTTCCATAAAAAGCACTGCTCATCTGTGGTTGGTTACATGAATAACAAGATACGCCTCCGCCTGTAATATTTGATATTGATTTATGAGGACGGGGTCAAGTTTACAGTTCAAGCTGGTTCACACAACTCTACTTCACACCCCACCAATACAGAGTTGGTTTAGCTTCCATCTAGCTGTAAAAGGCGTAAATGTTATTAGCATATTTAGCTCTAACTAGCTGATCTGCCACTGCCACGATGGACATCAACCGATGATGCCCAGCAGCGATGAAGCTACCTATCTCCAGCCAGCTCAGTTTGAAGAGCCCACCCCCACTTCCACAAGTGCCGCCAGGATAGTGGCTCCAGAGCGCCCTCCACCTCCTCCTGTTCCCGGGGATCTTAGAACAGAAGAGCCAACCCAGGTTACTTTAGAATCCTACCCTGGCCGCAGGTTTTCTGTCCAAAAACGTTGATTTAATAGCAACTGGTTCATAGGAAGAAAGTGGCTGAAATACTCGGTTACAACAGATGCGGCATTTTTGTTCTCATGTCGAAAGTTATAAAATAAAATGTTATTGGTCATATACACATGGTTAGCAGATGTAATTGCGAATGTAGCGAAATGCTTGTGCTTTTAGTTCAAACAGTGCAGCAATATCTATCAAATAATATCTAACAATTCCACAACAAATACCTAATACACACATATCTAAGTAAAGGAATGAAATATGGATGAGAAATGTCAGAGCGGTATTGGCTAAAATGCAATAGATCGTATAGAATACATATATATGAGATTAGTAAAGCAAGATATGTAAACATTATTAAAGTGACTTGTGTACCATTTATTAAAGTGGCCAATGATTTCAAGTCTGTATGTAGGCAGCAGCCTCTGTGCTAGTGTGTCCAATGCTAGCGCAGACTAGGCCTTCACCCAAGGCGGCTATTCTAGCTGGAAGCATGCTATTGATATTACCAACAGCCTATGTGAATGCAGGCGAATACAACTTGTTTTAATTTCCACAGTGCAGTGCATTTAAAATGCTCATTGCTTAATGCTTGCCTAGCAAATCCTTTGGTTCTAAGTTAATTACCCTATCTATCTTGTATCTTATATTCATTGACAAATCGTCCTTGCTTTGCTGTGTAGGGTGCTGTCCATTGTGCTGATACAATGCAGCTGAGATGGGATACAGATTTTGCACCAACCTGTTACTTCTAAAGCACTCAATGGTCTCAGAGTCTCAGCATTGAACTTTATGTTTATTGTGGTATAGCATCGTCCGGGTTTGGCCGGGGTAGGCCGTCATTGTAAATAAGAATTTGTTCTTAACTGATTTGCCTAGTTAAATTAAATAAATAAGCAGAATTAAATGTAATTCCAATGTAAGAACCTCCCAAAATTGTGCCCCCTCACCGATTTCAACTGCTCTCTTGGTCACTATATCCTGGCGCCAGGTTTTCTTATACAGGGTCTCGTCTCTTTTACAAGTGAGCCCTGCAAACAACATACTGTACATAATACAATATGCATATTTAAAGAAAGAAACTATCAAACAATACAAGTGCAGTCCTCTATGAGCAGGTGGCCTAATTAACACCTTTGAAGCCACCATAGGGGACCAAACTTTCCAGTTTAAGTCTACTTTGGAGATATTGAACATGATACTGTGCCCCACAGACATGGAAATCTTAGAAAAATGGGTTCCAAAAGGGTTCTTCGGCTGTTCCCATATGATAACCCTTTTTGGTTCCAGGTCGAACCCTTTTTGGTTCCAGGTAGAACCCTGTTGGGTTCCTTGGAGAACCCTCTGAGGGTTCTTCCTGGAACAAAAACGGGTTCTTCAAAGGGTTCTCCTACGGGGACAGCCGAAGAACCCTTTTAGATTCTAGATAGCACCTTTTTTTAAATAAATGTATCACAGTATCATTATGTTGTTTAGCTATGTTTCTCACCTATCACCATATCATTAAATTGGTGAAATACCAAGGGGTATATTACAGTGAAATAAATGAAAGGGTATAATTGCAAAACAAGAAAATGAAAGTCCTCAGCTGACGCTTTGAGTGATGCATTACCAGACCATATAATTCCTTCTCAGGAGATCCATCAATTCGCTGTTACATAATGATGCTCCAGGGCTCTAGACTAAAGTCAATATTTGGTTGTACTGTACACAGTAATGATTTGATTATTGTATACCTGCTCTAGCCCTTGGTATTGAGCTAAATGAGCAGTCATCATAGGCATAGCCTATATGCCTGAATGCCTATGAGAGCCTGCAGGTTTCCGGTGCTTGGTAATTGTAGTGTGATAGATAGATCATCAAACTCCTATGGATAATGCAGGCCCTGTGCGATGAGAATCGAACAGACAGGCAAGATTTTATTATCTCCAATTGAAGATCCACCCGGTCTCTGGCTATACATGTATTGTGCTCAAGCGTACCAGGTATAACAAGTTTATTCCTAGCTACCCTGCTAGCACATATGGTTCCTTGGAACTTGTGGGAAAGTGTGTTTTTGGTTTCAGTTTGTTGTGGGAACATAGCCCTCAAGTTTCTTGAACGGTCAAATTGAATGTTTTTTAAACATTCTCAGAACAAAAGATAACATTCTGGACTGTTCTGGCAACATGTGTTTATAGGTTGCAGTTACTGTGAACATTTCACATGAGATCCTTGAATGTTTACCTGAAAAGTTTCAGTAACGCTCTAGGAAGGGAAATTCTAGGTTATTAAAAGGTAATTAAATAACATTCTGAGAATGTGGTGTTGAACGCTGAGCTGTAGTCTATGAACAGTATTCTCAAGTTATTTCCCCTATTGTCCAGATGGAAGAGGGCAGTGTGAAGTGCAATTTCAATGGCATCATCTATGGATTGGTTGGGGCGGTATGCAAATTGAAGTGGGTCTAGGGTGTCTGGGATGATGGTGTTGATGTGTGTCATGAACAGCCTTTCAAAGTACTTCATAATTACAGAGGACGATAGTCAGGACGATAGTCATTTAGGCAGGTTGCCTTGGAGCTCTTGGGGACAGGGACAATGGTGGTCTGCTTGAAATATGTTGGGATAACAGACTGTGACAAGGAGAGATTGAAAATGTTGGTGAAGACACTTGCCAGCTGGTTTGTGCATGCTTTCAGAACACGCCCTGGTATTCCATCTGGTCCGGCTGCCTTGTGATTGTTAACCTGTTTAAAGGTTAACAATCGGCCGTGGAGAGCGAGATTACACAGTCATACAGAAAAACAGGGGCTTTCACGCAAGACACAGTGTTATATTCCTCGAAGCGATTTATGAAATAAAACACTCCACCTCCTTTTTTAAAAAGTTATCTGAACTATTTGAGAACATTACCTAGGTCACACTATTTTGAGAACGTTTCTAGGATATTACCAAAAATTGAATTAAATGTTACCATGTGAGAACGCGGAAAAAGTTATGTTAAAGTAATGAAATATCAAGAAAATATAACAAGCAACTATCCTGCAACATTCCCAGACATGTGTGGGAATGTCGAATGCAAAATAACCATGGGGATAACCACACTCTAACCATAATATAACGTTTTGTGGTAGATACTGGTAAGGCTTTCAATACATCAAATTAGACCTTTAACATACAGTAGGGAATAGAGGTCCATTTCAATTTAATCCCTCCTCTGAATACATGTCTAAACCAGTGGAGGCTCCTCAGAGGAGGAAGGGAAGGACAATCCTCAGTGATTTTCATAAAAATTCTAATATTGAAACATTTAAAAGTGATCCTTTTTAGATAAAACTGTACAAAATATATTCACGTCACCAAATAATTGATTAAAACACACTGTTTTGCAATGAAGGTCAACAGTAGCCTTAACAGCACTCTGGGTAGCACCTTGGTGTAGCTGGAGGACAGCTAGCTTCTGTCCTCCTCTGGGTACATTGACTTCAATACAAAATTTAGGAGGCTCCGTTCCATAGACTTATACAGTAATTATGACAACTTCCAGAGGACATCCTCCAACCTTTCAGAGCTCTTGCAGCATGAATTGACATGTTGTCCACCCAATCAAAGGATCAGATAATTAATGTAGTACTGAAAGCATAAGATAAAGCTAGCTAGCACTGCAGTGCATAAAATGTGTTGAGTAGTTGACTCAAAGAGAGAGAAATACAATAGTAGAACAGGTTTGAACAAGTACATTTCTTAAAAAATGGAGGAGTGAGAGAGAGAGACAGCTAGCTAGCTATAAAAACAATAACTTTCACTTACTTAACTAGCAAATGCAGCTAGCTAGTTTATCCTACTCATTTACTCATTTATTGCCCCCGGGGCTTACTGACTGTACACTGTACCTCATAAACACATTAGTATTTTTAGCTACGTTGACTATGACTTTACTTTAGCTAATTTGGTGACAACGATGTAGGTTGTGTGTAGCGGTTATGAAATTAAGGGTTGTTTTGGAACGCTTTTTTCATCAGGTCACAGACAGCTGATGTGTTGTGCAATGAAGTCCACAAGAGAAGAGAAAAGGTGAGAGGAAGAGAGCGCATAGATGCAAGAAGGAATACAATGAGCTGTTTGAAAGTGAAAGTTTGCATGTAATCAGGGTTGTATTCTTTCCACTGATTCTGTTGAAAAAACAGAAGCAAACGGAACGAAATGGGGATAAAAATACCTGAATTTGTCCAATAGAAACTCTCGTTTGCAAATGTTGGACTAATGATTACACCCTGGATCGGTAGATGCAGGCAAGAGTGTGCAAGGGAGTATTGAATGTGTTACTGTCTGTCACCTCAAATATTTATCTTGACCTGTGTGCACCTACATTGTAAACTTTCATTCATAGGCTAGGTTGTAGCAACCTCATGATGGGTATAGGGAACATTTGAGTATAATGTAGTGGCCTAAACCTATCGATGTTACATTGAACTAGGTGAATGGAATATGAATGACAGTCATCCAGTATGCTGTAATAGAAATAAGGCCATGCTCATACATTTTTTTTATCGTCCTCCCTCATCTTAAACGTCACCGACCGCCACTTGTCTAAACTCTCATGAGGGAGGAGTTTGTATAAGACAGGACGTGATATTTCTGTCTGTGAAGGTCGCTCACATCAGAACGTTTGCACATCATATTAGCAGTACTGTGGTATGTGGGTGATCGTGACTTTTACTCATCACAAATATATATATTTTTTTAAATGTGGAAAACCAACACATTCCTCAAACAAAGCAGGATAATTGTATTCCAAATGAAATACTTAGGAACCTAGCGTTAGCTTTTGGGCATACATGGTTAGATTCTTGAATTATTGTCCTGTCCTTACTGACATGCTTTCTGACCTGCAATAATTCACGGAATCATCAGTCCCTACATGTGACCATGAATAAATAAGGATAAATGCAACAAGGGAGCTGATCGATCAACAACAAAAAAAAGTGAATTTGGTCCAGAAAGAGAATTCTGACGTTCAAACCTTTTAACAGCAAGCCTTTTAACAGACATCTTACAATTATACAGTAGGTCCTGTATTTTCAATCTACAAAATCTGCCGACATTTAGCCAGATGTCCATGTATATCACTGCCTTAATTTGTTGTGGTGTATTGACGTCAATCGTATATTATGTTATATTCTACCTGTTCATAGACATTTACCTTTTTCACAACCAAAGAAGACTGTCATCTGAGTCCTTTAGCATATTATTGAATTCATTTATTTGTGTTTTGTTGACCATTTTAAGTATTTTAATTGTAATATGTGGGTAATTCTATTGAATATAATGCAACCTTGTCCCCAGAATAATTACTATCGTATATAACAGTGACTAGTTTCACAGAGAGCGTTCCGGCTGACGGACGAGAACAGATATGAGAGACTCCCCTTTGCAAATTATGAATGCATGATATGGTTAGAAAACGAATGTAAGCAAGGCTTCACATTTTGAAGAAAACATACACATTTTTACAAACATATCTGTTCTTGGCCAAAATATATTTTTTAATCATTAAAGAAAAGGTTTATCTGTAAACTCTATCTTAACTGTAGGTCAATTGTAGATCCTGTAAATATCACTTACAAATTGTTAAAATATTAGTTGACAAATAAAAAATATATTTGTTGTGTTGATGATATTTGATCAATACTAGTGTTCTTTGGGATATGTTTTGCAGATAAAGAGCTAACAAATTAAGCTTGGCAGAAAGGGTAAGCTATGCTCAGCAAGTTGTGTTGTTGTTCTGGACAAACAAATAGGAATTTATGTGTATCTTTGACAAGACCAGAAAATGTAAAGAGATCTCAAACATACCTGTCCACACAAATATAATTAATTGGCACTGGCATTCATTGGCACAATCCTTCACCAAGAGATTAAGCCATATCGCTATCAATCTATACACATCCATTTGACCTAACCCCTCTGGATCAGAGAGGTGCGGGGGGCTGCCTTAATCGACATCCACATCTTCGGTGCCCGTGGAACAGTGGGTGAACTGATTTGCTCCGGCAGAACGACAGATTTTTACCTTGTCAGACCGCTGTGAAATGTGTTTTCCATAAGCAAAAATATTTTGTTTTCAGCTGTTTGATGCTGGCGTACAAAACAGAAAGTTAAATATTCAAAAACTAAATTTAAGAACCGTACACATAGAAATATCACACATAGAACAGATCTACCACTTCTTAGACTTGCTTTTAATGAGAATGACAGATCTATAACGCACATTTCTATGGGAATTTGGTCAGTTGCCCATGTAATGTGAACAAAGAAAAAAAAGAGACTTTTCACCATAACCATGCTTTATTGTTTTTGGATCATCTAAAATAAATAAATACATACATAAATTGAGAAATAAATCATCAATATTTAAAACAGACTGTCAGTGTCTCAAAGGTCATTGAGAGCGATCTTCAAACTGGGTGGATGATATGTACAGCTCAGGTCTACCACAGTTCATGTTGGGTCTGGGTCAGATTGTGTTGTTTTGCGGGTCAACCGGAGCATAGCGGGGCTGACTGGATATCACTATTAGCAGGAGGTGAAGGTTTTCCAGAAGAAGTTTTTACAGGGGGCTTTGCGGTCGCGCTGCGGCAGCTGTGATAGCCTGTTGTAGGCGGCCCTCTCCTCCAGTCGAGACTCTAGGGGCTCCTCTAGATCCACAGGGGACACCCCTTCTCCGGGCAGCATGTTGGTGTCCGTCGCTCCGTCTAACAAGCCAGACACCAGCTTGAGAATCAGCTCTTTGCGCTCTTTACTCAATTCCTAATAGAAAGGCAGAAGAGGTGGCAAATCAGTGGTTGCGTATACGTAGAAATATATAAATATGTCAATGTTAGCTACAAAGAAATGGTATATTTTGTTGACCTAGGTGACCTATTTCTTTATCAACTGACAAACCAGGTTAGAAATATTTGTTTCATTCAACTAAAAAAGCCATCATTTAATTCGTTATGAAAATGTATAAATGAAATTTCAAACCCATTACTAAAAAGAAATATAAAACCATTCAATTGTACTAATGTATTAAATATCAGTTATTGATAATTGATCACTACAAATGAATTTGTCAAATCAAACACAATTTTATAATGTTATAATGATTGATCAAACTTTTTATAATGATTATTTTTTTAAACCTTTTTAATAATTTTAAAAATACATTTGAACACACATTTATTTGACAACCATAAAAAGCATAATGAAAATAACAATTGATGATACAAGTAATAGTAAAACATGACAATAAAAATTGTATGAAACAGTTCATAATATAAAATGAAATTCTCTACTCACCCTGTTAAGTAGTGGGCTCCTTTCTTCGACAGGAAGCACGGCGGCTGCTCTAACACTGTATAGAACCCCCATGAGAGACGCTAAAATGACCAGGAGCTGCATGCTGAGAGGGAGAGAGCAGGGGATGGACGACAGGCAGACAGTAAATTAAGAGACAGACAGAGAGAGAGAGAGATATCTGGAGGGAGCGCACAAAGTGGTGAGAGTTCAGTGGGAGAACAGAGAGTGGTCGAGAAGGTGCACTGGTAGCCTTGGATAGGTTACTGTCTGAACACTAAAGCGATGTTGATTCTTAAGCTCTACCTCCAAAGTCCCCCACTCCTTTATAGCCCTCTCTCCCTGTCTACCACTGACGCAGAAAGTGATGGGTGTATGACGGTGGGGTGGGGGGGGGTCAGAGGAAAACAAATGGAGTCATTGATCAGTTAACCCCTTGACTAATGGCGAGACGTTTTCACGTCATGTGTCTAAGAATAGTTCTGACATCAATATCAAAATAATACATTGACAGTAATTTTATGTGTATCAAGCCATCTGCAAAAAAGTGATCTCTGGCAGGTGTCATTTCCGGGGTTTTACCAGATGTATGCAGCACGGTACGTGAGGACTTCAAACATTAGACAACCAGCTTGAAAAAGGTTCTTCATCCTGATTCTAGTTTATTAATCCGAATAATGTTGTATTTTTTCCTTCAAATGTCTCTATTTAAAAAGATACAATAAAACCAAGGCACAGAGTCAAGGGCATGTATTTTATTCAGGACACAAATAAACAAGTGCCCTTGACTCTGTGCCTTGGTTGTACCACCCATTCTATCCACAGATCTATTGTATATTTCTCTGCATATAATTCCTCTCCCTCTGATTTCAACTCCAAAACCTTGAGATTACAATCGAACTGTCTGACGCCTGCTATGCCTTGCAGCACTGCGCCGACTACAAAGGGTTTGGCCATCTGTCTGTTTTCAGATCACCACATGAGAACAAGCTGTGAGCCTGTGAGACACAATAAATGCATCTACTGTCAACGGCATGTCAGATTTGGGCACTTCATTCAACAAAACACAACCGCTTTAACTGGTGTCCCTTTAGCTAATGCCTTTGTATCAAACCATACTCTTTCATCCAATTGTGGAATGGCTCCATGTATAATACACGAGAGAGTTTTCACCAGCTCCCATCCCCTGACAGGTCGGTTACTCATGAGTAGGAGCCCGTCCTCTGTTTTACTCTTGTGGATAAGGTACTCTGGTGAAATGTGTCTTAAGCCAGACACTCTTGATTTTAAAGTCCAGATATCCCGTTTTCTTCATTTACCAGTTCGTGATTGTAGTCTTTCTGTTTCCATACTCACCCTAAGGATTCATATTCTTATGGAGTTTGTGTTTGGGCTGAGCACACGGATATGAACTGAGCTTTACTCTCAACTTCTATTCAGACAATATACTTTGTGATTATCAGCGTGGAGGAATATGGAGTCTATGATGGCTTAGTTTAGGTAGAAAGCATTCATGTTTTTAAAAGGGCATTCTGGGATTGGTACATCCATTTTTGGACTTCTAACGTAATTATATATAGCCATTGATTCTTGAACAATATACCAGCTTTATTCCATTGTTTGTAAACAATTTAGCTTATTTTTTAACACACACTGCTTCAAAACATGGTTAAAACTATGTTTTATATCCTTGCATCCATCCGTTCTCCAGCCCCATCCCTCAGCTATTTACCAAAACAAGTGGTGGGGTGACTATGTTAGCTATGTTATTTTTCAAATCCTGATTTCCCCTTCAGTGCATTGATTGCATTTACATTTTATATTGTTGCCTATAGGCCTAGGCTAAATCAATCTGCCCAGACATACACTACCCTTCAAAATTTTGGGGTCACTTAGAAGTGTCCTTGTTTTTGAAAATAAGGCCATTTTTTTTGTCCATTTAAAGTAGCATAAAATTTATCAGAAATACAGTGTAGACATTGCTAATGTTGTAAATTACTATTGTAGCTAGAAACAGCAGATTTTTTAATGGAATATCTACATAGGCGTACAGAGGCCCATTATCAGCAACCATTACTCCTTGTGTTGTGTTAGCTAATCCAAGTTTATCATTTTTAAAAGACAAATTGATCATTAGAAAACCCTTTTGCAATTATGTTAGCACAGCTGAATACTGTTGTGATGATTTAAAGAAGCAATAAAACTTTAGACTATTTGAGTATCTGGAGTATCAGCATTTGTGGGTTCGATTAAAGGCTCAAAACGGCCAGAAGCAAATAACTTTCTTCTGAAACTCGTCAGTCTATTCTTGTTCTGAGAAATGAAGGCTATTCCATGCGAGAAATTGCCAAGAAACTGAAGATCTCATACAACGCTGTGTACTACTCCCTTCACAGAACTGGCTCTAACCAGAATAGAAAGAGGAGTGGGAGGCCCCGGTGCACAACTGAGCAAGAGGACAAATACATTAGAGTGTCTAGTTTGAGAAACAGACGCCTCACAAATCCTCAACTGGCAGCTTTATTAAATAGTACCTGCAAAACACCCGTCTCGACATCAACAGTAAAGAGGCGACTCTGGGATGCTGGCCTTCTAGGCAAGAGTTGCAAAGAAAAAGCAATATCTCAGACTGGCCAATAAATTGAAAAGATTAAGATGGGCAAAATAACACAGACACTGGACAGAGGAAGAAAAAAGTGTTATGGACAGACAAATCTAAGTTTGAGGTGTTCAGATCACAAAGTAGAACATTCATGAGATGCCGAAAAAATGAATGCTGGAGGAGTGCTTGACACCATCTATCAAGCATGGTGGAGGCAATGTGATGGTCTGGTGATGCTTTGGTGTTGGTAAAGTGGGAGATTTGTACAGTGTAAAAAGGATTTTGAAGAAGGAAGGCTGTCACTCCATTTTGCAACGCCATGCCATACCCTGTGGACGGTGCTTAATTGGAGCCAATTTCCTCCACAACAGGACAATGACCCAAAGCACAGCTCCAAACTATGCAATAACTATTTAAAGAAGAAGCAGTCAGCTGGTGTTCTGTCTATAATGGAGTGGCCAGCACAGTCACCAGATCTCAACCCTATTGAGCTGTTGTGGGAGCAGCTTGACCGTATGGTATGTAAGATGTGCCAAGGGCGAGCCAATCCAAGTTGTGGAAGGTGCTTCAGGAAACATGGGGTGAAATCTCTTCAGATTACCTCAACAAATTGACAACTAGAATGCCAAAGGTCTGCAAGGCTGTAATTGCTGCAAATGGTTTGACAAAAGCTAAGTTTGAAGGACACACTGTAATTGCTGCAAATTCTTTGACGAAAGCTAAGTTTGAAGGACACAATTATTATTTCAATTAAAAATCATTATTTATAACCGTGTCAATGTCTTGACTATATTTCCTATTAATTGTTTTCATGGAAAACAAGGACATTTCTAAGTGACCCCCAAACTTTTGAACGGTAGTGTAGGTCTCAATGATGTACTGTATTTGTGATTGGCCTCGGGCAGTTATAGCCATGACAACATTCATGATATTATTATCACAGTTAATTTTATCACCTGTCTTGTGTGTATTTGGAGAGGAAAGGCCAGGGGTTCAGTTTATCAAAGTGATACTGCAAATTTCTGCACCAACAACATCCTTGGGCGAATTTAAATCTAAATTTAACATGTTCTTTTTTAAATTCAAATGATTCCGTTTGTAGTGTTTGCAGTATTAACCTCATCATTGTGTGATGTGGAACCACATAGGGCACCCCACACATCAGCCTCTTTGATATTCGTGCACACACGTCCAAATGGATTCCCCATGAGGCCAAACAGTTTTTTTTTTACACTTCATGGCTGAAAAAATCCAAAGATGAATGTGTTGAAATGAGAGTGCCCTGAGGAAGATTGGTGATTTGGTGTGTTTGAAGGATTTACGGCAACAGACCTCTCTATCGAAAATACACAGCCCTCCCTGAGAGAAACTTCAAATATAGGAACTGTCAGCATAACACCCTGCAAAGTTCCTGACGAAGTATGTCTAATGGGCATGTTTTCCTTCATTTTCCTCTCATCAACTGCATCACTTGGCCTGGAGCTTCACTTTGACAGACCTCTCTGGAACTTAGACACACACACACACACACACACACACAGAGAAAAAGTTCACAACAACACTAAAAATATTGTTGGCAAGCTTAGTGAAGTTGGTCCCATAAACACTACATAAATGCTTCACAAATAATCTAAGCGTGTATTTAATTAATATTGTAGTATTTCTATAATGGTATATAAACCTACATAGTGCGTTGTCACATTCGGCAATTCAACCTACAGTGGAATTGTTAAGTCACCCTTCACATACCATTTATAGAGCGTGACATATGCTTATAGATGATTTGTGAAGCATTAATGTAGTGCATATGAAGCCTTTATGTTTTCTATTTGTAGCTTTTATAATTTCTACTTTTAAAGTAGGAATATAAAGTCATCTTTATATGACTGGGGTTGTTTTGATTCTTAATTATCCACCTTTTTAATTAAACAATGTCCATGTCCAGATTCATGTCAGACTGAGGACTGAATATATCATATGTACACTGTACCATGAAGGATACTCCTATTCTTACCCATCATCACAAAGCTGCACTGCAATCATAAATAAAGGGAGACATGAAGCTGAACATTGTACAGACAGAGGGCTTCATATGTTATACATTGTGCCATGAGGGATATTATATTCTATACCCATCTTCATCACAAAGCTGCACTGCAAGAGGTTACTGACCATGATATCAATACCCATTGATCATAAGTACAGCACAGCGAGAAAATGTAGCCAGAAATTATATACTGTCACTATATCAGAGTTAAAAGCCACAGAGATCAGCAGTGGCGAAACGTCATTCAGGGAAAGTGGGGAACAGCCCCACCATTATCCAACAGATGGTTCTGTTTTGCATGTAATTCTGGCATTAATTTGTGTCACAAAATTATAGAATATCAGTCAGCAAACAATGTAAAGAAAATAATTGCTTCAGAATGCAGCTGTTTCAGCCTCTCTGAGTGCTTTCTGTGGTGGAAGGGCAGCCAGAGAAAGCACAGAGTGCAGGTGTCGTTGATCTTATCTGTTTGAAAGTGATTGGCTCAGGTCAATGTCACTCACAACACCACAGCACCTACTGGGAGAGCCCACTTAGGACCAGCAGCTTCTGCCCCCTTGGGTGCTGCCATAGAATTACATTGGCAGTGCCCGTCCAAAAAGTGTCAAGATCATTGGCCATAGATAAATCAAAGTTTCTTTCTCTGATAACTTTTATTAGACTGATGTGTGGTAACTTCATTGTTTACCACTTCAAGCAAGCTGAAAAGTTATCATGAATCATGTTGACTATCTATTCATTTTCAAACTTAACATCATGAATGAAAATGTATATTTTCCCTATATCCATCATGAAGTTTCTACAACCTAGACTATGAAGTATACAACATAGGTGTATTACAGGTCGAGAGAGAAATTTAAGGTGACAGACTGTGACAGATGGGCAGACAGTGGCACATTCAATACTGCCTTGCACACTCTTTCCTGCATCTAGCTGATATAGGATGTAATCAGTCCAACAGTTGCAAAAGAGTTTTGTTCAGTTTGCTTCCATTTAAGAAACATTTTAACAGAATCAGTGGAATGAATACACCCCTGATCACGTGTAAACACAGTTCACTTTCATTGCAGCCACATTGTAATCCATCTCACATCTATGCGCTCTCCTCCACTCACCTTTTCCCTTCACTTGTGGACTTCAGTGCACATCAGCTGTATGTGACCAGGCGAAAAAACCTTTCCAAGCAGTTTAGCACTTACAGTTGAAGTCGGAAGTTTACATACACCTTAGCCAAATACAGTTAAACTCCGTTTTATTTTTTTATTTTTTTACAATTCCTTACATTTAATCAAAGTAAAAATTCCCTGTTTTAGGTCAGTTAGAATCACCACTTTATTTTAAGAATGTGAAATGTCAGAATAATTGTGGAGAGAATTATTTATTTCAGCTTTTATATCTTTCATCACATTCCCAGTGGGCCAGAAGTTTACATACACTCAATTAGTATTTGGTAGCATTGCCTTTAAATTGTTTAAGTTGGTTCAAACGTTTCAGGTGGCCTTCCACAAGCTTCCCACAATAAGTTGGGTGAATTTTGGCCCTTTCCTCCTGACAGAGCTGGTGTAACTGAGTCAGGTTTGTAGGCCTCCTTGCTCGCACATGCTTTTTCAGTTCTGCCCACACATTTTCTATAGGATTGAGGTCAGGGCTTTGTGATGGCCACTCCAATACCTTGACTTTGTGTCCTTATGCCATTTTGCCACACCTTCTTCACCACGCTGTCTGTGTGGGTGGACCAATTCAGTTTGTCCGTGATGTGTACGCCGAGGAACTTAAAACTACTGTCCCGTCAATGTCAATGTAGATAGGGGGCTGCTCCCTCTGCTGTTTCCTGAAGTCCACGATCTTCTCCTTTGTTTTGTTGACATTGAGTGTGAGATTATTTTCCTGACACCACACTCCGAGGGCCCTCACCTCCTCCCTGCAGGCCGTCTCGTCGTTGTTGGTAATCAAGCCTACCACTGTAGTGTTTTCTGCAAACTTGATGATTGAGTTGGAGTTGTGCATGGCCACGCAGTCGTGGGTATAGGAGAGGGCTGAGAATGCACCCTTGTGGGGACCCAGTGTTGAGGATCAGCGGGGTGGAGATGTTGTTACCTACCCTCACCACCTGGGGGCGGCCCGTCAGGAAGTCCAGGACCCAGTTGCACAGGGCGGGGTCGAGACCCAGGGTCTCGAGCTTAATGACGAGCTTGGAGGGCACTATGGTGTTAAATACTGAGCTGTAATCGATGAACAGCATTCTCACAGGTATTCCTTTTGTCCAGATGGGCTAGGGCAGTGTGCAGTGTGATGGCAATTGCATCGTCTGTGGACCTATTGGGCCAGCTAGCTAACATAGCATCCCTCTGTTTGAGAGGGTGTTTGAGTAGACTCAAGTAGCTAACTGCATTTGCGATCTAAGTAAGTGAAAGTGAAAAAAATGACTCTCTTCTTCATTTTCGAAGAAAATCATTTGTTCAAAACTGATCAACTATTGTCTCTCTCTCTCTTTAAGACAAATATCAATCAATCAATCACATTTATTTATGAAGCCCTTTTTACATCAGCCCGGTGTCACAAAGTGCAATACAGAAACCCAGCGTAAAACCCCAAACAGCAAGCAATGCAAATTTAGAAGCACGGTGGCTCTGAAAAACTCCCTAGAAAGGCAGGAACCTTGGAAGAAACCTAGAGAGGAACCAGGTTCTGAGGGGTGGCCAGTCCTCTTCTGGCTGTGCGGGGTGGATATTAGAACAGTACATGGCCAAGATGTTCAAATGTTCATAGATGACCAGCAGGGTCAAATAATAATAATAATAATAATAACAGCAGTGGTTGTAGAGGGTGCATCAGGAGTAAATGTCAGTAGGCTTTTCATAGCCGATCATTCAGAGTTAGAGACAGCCGGAGAGAGAGAGAGAGAGAGAGTCGAAAACAACAGGTCCGGGACAAGGTAGCACTTCCGGTGAACAGGTTAGGGTTCCATAGCCGCAGACAGAACAGTTGAAACTGGAGCAGCAGCACGGCCAGGTGGACTGGGGACAGCAAGGAGTCATCAGGCCATGTAGTCTTGAGGCATGGTCCTTGGGCTCAGGTCCTCTGAGAGAAAGAGAGAAAGTGAGAGAGAATTAGAGGGAGCATACTTAAATTCACACAGGACACCGGATAAGACAGGAGAAATATTCCAGATATAACAGACTGACCCTAGCCCCCCGACACATAAACTATTGCTGCATAAATACTTGAGGCTGAGACAGAAGGGGTCGGGAGACACTGTGGCCCTGTCTGACGATACCCCCGGACAGGGCCGACAAGGCATGATATAACCCCACCCACTTTGTCAAAGCACAGCCCCCACACCGCTAGAGGGATATCTTCAAACCACTAACTTACTACCCTGAGAATAGCCCGAGTATAGCCCACGAAGGTCTCCTCCACAGCACGAACCCAAGGGGGGCGCCAACCCGGACAGGAAGATCATGTCAGTGACTCAACCCACTCAAGTGACGCACCCTTCTAGGGACGGCATGGAAGAGCAAGTGTAAGCCAGTGACTCAGACCCCGTAATAGGGTTAGAGGCAAAGAATCCCAGTGGAGAGAGGGGAACCGGCCAGGCAGAGACAGCAAGGGCCGTTCGTCGTTCCAGTGCCTTTCTGTTCACCTTCACACCCCTAGGCCAGACTACACCCAATAATAGTACCTACTGAAGATATGTCACGCCTTGATCTGTTTCACTTGTGCATGTCTCCACGCCCCTCCAGGTGTCGCCCATCTTCCCCACTTATCCCCTGGGTATTTATACCTGTGTTTTCTGTCTGTCTGTGCCAAGATTCTAGCAGCCGTGTTTAGCACTAACTGAAGTTTATTTAGTGGAGAAAGTCCTTCTCTGACTACAAGATGGTTATCATTAGCATCGCTAACTGGCTGAACACAGAGTGATAGACAAACGCTTGCACCATACAGACAGGGCCAATATTGATGGGAAATGAATTGGCAGATATTGTGTTACGATTGGATTTTTAAAATAGAGATGTTTTTTTTCATGGGCTGCCTCTCTATCTACTGCATCCGCCTATGTCGGCATTCCTCACCTGAGGTGGTAGGTGGCCGAGCTACAGCGGTGTATGCCAGACCACGAGACATCCCGAAAATCAGCCTTCTCACGAAAATGTCTGTAGCGTCTGAATGGTTTGACATAAAGACTAATATGGCCACTCTCACCTAGATGCGCAATTAAAGGATAATTACACTAAAAAAAACAGTTTTAGTTTATAGCCCCCCCCCTTTATTTGTTGTTAATTAACCATTATGCATTATGTTTTCATACATAGTTCTGAGCTATAGTTCAAATCAGAGTTTGATTAATTTGTTACATTGTATTATTTATTTTTTGGGGTCCAATTGGTTTCACATTGCCAAATGTCAAATGGACTAAAATTCCTAAACAAAACAATGTGTTCATGCAAGTCATTTGTTTATTGGCCAAAAATGCTCATGTTAAAACCATCTATGATCATCATGGTACATCACCTTGTGTCCCAATTGTCATATTACTTTCACTTTGGTCTTCCAACAATATTCAGGAGGAAAAAAATGTGTAATAGCTGCTCTAACTGCTGAAATGCTGTGAATATATTCAGTAACCTATATCCCCTGGTCTCCCCTAATCTGCGTAGGATACACTCATAAATGCACTGCTCACAAAATATTTATGATATTACGTGCATTTTATCAAATGCTCACAGTCAAACAACCAATAATATTGTGCGCCTCTGGTTCGTTTCCTGTGTTTGATCTGGGCTGCTTTGACACCTGCAGCCAACCACACAATCATACAAATGAAAATGGATTGAGACCACCCTTTTGGCGCAAACCACAATGCGTTGCTCCCGAGTGCATATAGTGTTCACATCAGTCAAAACGAACTGAACTAAGGGGGTGGTCACCAGAGTTTGGAAAAACCCTCAAAACCAATCTGGTGTATAAGCTCCCCAAGTTACATTGCCCACAGACATGCTGAAGCGAAAATATAGTGGATGCAAGGACTGGCTATCCATGAGATCAAAATGTTGGGCCTATTGCAACCATTATTGGCCACTGTATTACCGTGAGGTGATCTCTTATTGAACATCAATATGGGCTAAGATCAACCGCACAGCTGATCTCAGTTGCAACCATTATTGGCCACTGTATTACTACTCTTGTTAAAGCGTGTTAACTTAAAACCTGCTCAGTGAGCAGACTAATGACAGATTTATTCATTTCAAATAATTCCGTATAACTCAAAGTATTTCCTTGTTTACCACGACAAATATGGTAAGCAATTTAACAAACACATTTTCTGAATTGAATTTATCTAATAAAATTGTCTAATTAAGAAAATTCAACTTGCACAAATGATATAATTATGTTGCCATGAAACGTTTTATGATATATACTCCATTATTATTATACGAATTTTCATCACTCCTATAGGTTTTAGGGGCGGGAATAGAAAAACTAGACACTGGTATAAATACAGTAACAACGAGAAATGATCTAATCTATGATCTAATCTAAATTCTTGTGGGTTTTTCATTCAAATCAAGATTATTTTAGCACGCAGGTAGGTGCATGTAGTCTCCCGTTCTTATATTTGAAGAAAAACAACTTTAATACACTGCAGTGTGCGAAGTTCAGCTTGTTCGTGGCAATTGGCCGAACAGTTTTAATCAAGCTGTTTGTTTACATTGTTTGTTTACCATTACATTGTTCACAAACAGGAGTATGGGGATAAGTTATATTCTTCAATAATCAATGACTGTATACCATTAATTTAAAAGTCCTCCAGAAATGGAAATGCTAATCCATTCACAATCTGCAGAAGTGTCAGGTTACCTTCCACCAGAAGGTTTTGTTAGTTTGAATTGAAACACAGCTGCATCACCTGGCATGGTCAATCTAACTGCAGAGGATATAATTTATCCCGCATTGTAGTTTTGTTTCTCTTTTTAAACCTTCAATTATGAGTTTAAAATACTGTGTAAAATATGTCTTTGATACAGGCTTTCCAATAATATTCACTGGACAAAACATGTCAGAAAGTAGAGGATGCCATCTTCTGGTTAGAACTAGTATGAGATACAGGATAACAACTCAAAGGCTGCTGTCACGTTCGTTGAAAGATGGATTGGACCAAGGTGCAGCGTTGTAGGCGTACATTTTTCTTTTGTTTAAATGACACCGAAAAAACAACAAAATACAAAAACGAACGTAAAGCCGCATGCAGTGCAGAAAGCAACTACATACAAACAAGATCCCACAAACTAAAGATGGGAAAAAGGCTGGTGCGGCTGGCTTCCGGGTTGGATGCACGCTGTGTTAAGAAGCACTGCGGCTTGGTTGAAAAAAAAAAAAAATCTATGCATAGTCACTTTAACTCAACCTACATGTACATATTACCTCGACTAACCTGTGCCCCGCACATTGACACTGTACCGGTACCTGCTGTATATAGCCTCACAACTGTTATTTTACTGCTGCTCTTTCATCATAAAAAAAAAGTTTACTTATCTATTTATTTCTTAACTGTTGGTTAAGGGCTTGTAGGTAAGCATTTCACTGTAAGGTCTGTTGTATTTGGAGCATGTGACAAATAACATCTGTGGACTAAGCACTCACCCCTGAGAGGCCCCTGTGTTGAGAATCAGTGTGGCAGTGTTGTTGCCTACCCTTACCACCCGGGGATGGCCAGTCAGGAAGTCCAGGGTCCAGTTGCAGAGGGAGGTGTTTAGTCCCAGGGTCCTTAGCTTAGTGATGAGCTTTGTGGGCACTATGGTGTTAAACGCTGACCTGTAGTCAATGAACAGCATTCTCACATAGGTGTTCCTTTTGTCCAGGTAGAAAGGGAATTGTGGAGTGCAATTGCGATTGCGTCGTCTGTGGATCTGTTGGGGCGGTATGTGATTTGGAGTGGGTCTAGGGTTTCTATGGTGAGTGGACTGTGGTGGTCTGCTTGAAACATGTAGGTATTACAGAATTAGTCAGGGAGAGGTTGAAAATGTCAGTGAAGACACTTGCCAAATATTACATGACCTTACATTTCATAACACTTTCACAACACAGTAAGAGTGTTCCCTCAGGCCACTACTCTACTACCACATATCTACAATACAAAATCCATGTGTGTGTATAGAGTGCGTCTTATCAAGAGTGTGTCTGTGCCTGTGTGTGTCTCTCTTCATAGTCCCCGCTGTTCGATAAGGTGTGTTTTTATCTGTTTTTATAAATCTGATTCTATTGCTTGCTTCAGTTACCTGATCTGGAATAGAGTGTTAGTATTTTAAACAGACACCTCGGTGCTTTCAGCTTGACAACACTTCTTACAAAACAAGTAGTGATGAAGTCAATCTCTCTTCCACTTTGAGCCATGAGAGATTTACATGCGTATTATTATACATTTAAGGCCCAGCCGTGCTGCACTATTCTGAGCCAATTGTAATTTTCCGAGGACCCTCTTTGTGGCACCTGACCACACGACTGAACAGGTGTGACAAAACTAGGACCTTTCGGATCTGCCTTGTTGATTGATAGTGTTGTTTAAAAAAGGCAGAGCAGCACTTTATTATGGACACACATCTCCCCATCTTAGGTACTGTTGTATCAACAGGTTTTGACCATGACAGTTACCATGACAATCCAGGGTTACTCCAAGCAGTTTAGTCACCTCAACTTGCTCAATTTCCACATGATTTATTCAAATATTTGGTTGACGTTTAGCGTTTAGTGAATGATTTGTCCCAAATACAATGTTTTTAGTTTTTTGAAATATTTAGGACTAACTTATTCCTTGCTAACCATTATGAAACTAACTGCAGCTCTTTGCTAAGCGTTGCAGGGATTTCACTCGCTGTAGTAGCTGATGTGTATAGTGAGTTATCTGCATACATAGACACACTGTCATGTCATTAGTCAAGATTGAAAAAAGTAAGGGCCTAGACAGCTGCCCTGGGGAATTCCTGATTCCACCTGGATTATGTTGGAGAGGCTTCCACTAAATAACACCCTCTGTGTTCTCTTAGACTGATATCTCTTTATCCACAATATAGCAGGGGGTGTAAAACCATAACACATACTTTTTACCAGCAGCAGACTATGATCGATAATGTCAAACGCCGCAGTGAAGTCTAAAAAAACTGCTCCACATAATTTTTATCATAGATTTCTCTTAACCAATCATCAGTAATTTGTGTAAATGCCTTGCTTGTTGAATGTCCTTCCCTATCTGCTCAAACACATTTTTTTCCAAAAGTTGGTAACAGGCTGATTGATCGGTTATTTGAGCCAGTGAAGGGGGCTTTACAATTCTGGAATTACTTTTCCTTTGCTCCAGGCCTGTGGGAACACACTTTCTAGTAGGCTTAAATTGAAGATATGGCAAATAGGAGTGGCAATATTGTCTACTATTATCCTCAGTAATTTCCCATCCATGTAATCAGACCCCGGTGGCTTGTCATTGTTGATAGACAACAATAATTTTTTCACCTCTTCCACACTCACTTCACAAAATTAAAAACCTTGAATTTCTTAATTTTACCAGTTATACTTGGATGTGTAGGGTCAATGTTTCTTTGCTAATCTTACCAATGAAAAAAAATCATTAAAGTAATTGGCAATATCAGTGGGTTTGGTGATGAATCCCCAAAATGTCAT
The DNA here is from genome assembly GCF_002021735.2 of Oncorhynchus kisutch. Classification (NCBI taxonomy): domain Eukaryota; kingdom Metazoa; phylum Chordata; class Actinopteri; order Salmoniformes; family Salmonidae; genus Oncorhynchus; species Oncorhynchus kisutch. The sequence goes on along the minus strand of NC_034190.2, from coordinate 60,460,346 downwards.
TAGTCATTATAGGTACTATAAAGCTTTTAACTATAATTGTTTATATCATTTATCTTTGTTTTTTAGTTCAGTTTCTTCTTCTTTTTATTCAGTTTAGTCACATGATTTCTCAATTTGCATTACGTTAGCCAACCAGTTGTGGTTTGCCATTCCCTTTGCCTCATCCCTCTCAAACATACCATTTTTCAACTCCTCATCAATCCACAGGGATTTAAACATTTTTATAGACATTTTTTAATGGGTGCATGTTTATTAGTAACTGGAATAAGCAATTTCATAAATGTGTCAAGTGCAGCGGCTGGTTGCTCCTCATTACACACCACCGACCAACAAATATTCTTTACATCAACAACATAGGAATCACTACAAAGATTATTGTATGACCTCTTATACACTATATTAGACCTAGCCTTTGGAACTTTGGTTTTCCTAGATATGGCTACTATATTGTTGATACTGCTTTTACGCACATTTCTGCAGCATTAGTAAAGATGTGATCATTCCTGTGTTGTTTGTAACTATCCTGGTAGGTTGACCGATAGCCAGGCACTGATAGCCAGGCACTGATAGCCAGGCACTGCCAGGCACTGATATTTGGCCCCATGAATAGATAACACATTGGGCCGCACCACCACAGTCCACACCAACCCTGTGCAATTGCTGTAACCACACACCTCCAGGACGCAGTCGACCCATTCAAAGCTTTAAATAACTCTACCTTTGCAGGCTTGAAACTCTCTTGTAGTCCAATATTTACTGTATGATATTTACTAACAGTGAGCTGTGAAAATATAACACTGTGCAGACATGCATGCACAATTCATTTGTCACGCCCTGACCTTAGAGAGCCGTTTTATTTCTCTATTTGGTTAGGTCAGGGTGTGATTTGGGGTGGGCATTCCATGTTGTCTATTTCTTTGTTTTTGTCCGATTATGGTTCCCAATCAGAGGCAGCTGTCTATCGTTGTCTCTGATTGGGGATCATACTTATGCAGACCTTTTTTCCCACTTTCTGTTGTGGGATCTTGTTTTTGTTAGTTGCTGGTTTAGCGCTACATTACTTTACGTGTCGTTTATCTTGCTTGTTTTTGGGGGGTTGTTCATTTAATTCTAAATGTACGCATACCACGCTGCACCTTTGTCTCATTCCGACGACAGCCGTAACATCATTATTTGTTGCAAGACTGATACCCTCTATAAGAAATGTGCTAAAGGCCATCTTTTACAGTCTAAATGTAATTTTAATGGCAAAATTATTTCATGGAAAATTCTCTTAACATGAATGAATAACTTAAAATAAATATAACTTAAACATACATTAACCTCTTCAATTAAAATAAATTAACATTATCATCTATAGAATGATATAACAAACAAAATAATAAAATCAGCAGCAGATTTTTTAACTAAGTACACATAGCAACAAAAAAATAAGCAGCTGTAATAGTGGAAAATGGAAAACAAAATGGAAATGAAAAGGCCTGATGGTGGCGCTAGAGGAAAGGTCAAGTGGTCACCAAATCAATAGGTTTCTTCCACTTGGAGTCTTGATTGTGCACAACAAATTTTATGGCAATCCAGCCATTACTTTGAGTTATATCTTGTTCTCGGTCTTGTTCTCAGCCTGTGGGCATCGTGTGTAGTGATCCCATATCCAAAGCCATGCCATTTAACAGTTATCACTGGCCCTTGCTCAGCCTTACTCACCAAACTAGCGCCAAGCCTTCTTGCTAGCAAAGTCACTGATCACCTTGTTTTTCAACATCTTCACTTTGTCGGTCTCTTTCTGTGCCCTTTTTCTCATTTTCTCCATCCTCATCATCTGCATTGGTACTGCCAGCACTGTCTTTCACCTCTTCTTCCACTTCCACACTCGTCCCTGACAAAACTGTATCACTTGAAGAGGGTCCTGACTCTGTAGAGTGTACATGACGCATATGATAATATATCCTATAATATAATACCATTTGTAATAACATCATAACCAAAATGTTAGTTACTACCATCTTGTTTATTTAAAATAACTGCATGTACCACGGAAAAAATTTACCAGCACTGAATCCTGCAGAATATTGACCCAAATGACCTGCAGTTACGTATCACCACCACTAGACGTCAGAAAACAACCATATTTCAGTCTGCATCAAAGCCATGGAGACATACCTTGGCCATTTGACCATTTGAAGGTATTATTTTAACATTGGCAGTCACTTATACAGACTGAGTCACTCAATGCTTCAAACTGTCCACCATCCAATACAGACTATAGGCTGTTTTTATTTCATATAATGATCATTATGTGGAAAAAAATCATTAGTGTTTGAATTCTTATCATCGAAAAAGATTTAATAATTTGTATTTTTTTCATAATAATAAAAATAGAAATTCCCACGGACCCCTAGCAATTATGCCAACTGACATGTCATTCACCACAATGCTGCTCACCTCCTCCTTCAGTTGTGAGTAGGGCTGGATCAGGAGTATGGGGATGTGAAATGTAAACATTTTCTGTGAAGATATTAAGTAACTAATGAGCAAAAGTTGCCTATTTCACTATGGACTACGCTTCCAGGTTAATTTCCACCACTCTTGGACTACACCCACCTTCCTTTGTGAAAAACTGGGTGACATACTGTCGCCCTTTCTTTTCTCTCTCCCGTCTTTCTTTTCTCTCTCCCGTCTTTCTTTTCTCTATCCCGGCTTTATTTTCTCTCTCCCGTCTTTCTTTTCTTTCTTTTCGTTTTTGGAAGCCACATTTTTCTTTAGGAACCTGAGACATGATGCTCCATCGGCACTCCTCACTCGCAATTCACTGCTACCAAGTACCGTTCGCGCCTGGTTTGGGGGCAGAACCGAAGCATTTCATGTAAACAGAGAGGGGGGGGGGGGGGTCTCTCTGGATGTTTACTTTTTGCCGAAAAGAAAAATAAACCGTTAGTTTAACTAGTACATTTTAAGTAAAATATTATGATAGGTTAATAATTCAATACTGGAAAAAATGTACCTAATGTTCTAATAATTTTTTAGGGACCCTGTCAGTCACACACAGGCCCTTAGAATTGTTCTAACCTACTCCCCTCCTCCATATGGTGCCCCTGCCTGTAGCCATATTACTTCAAAAGTATTTGACATGAGATCTTCTCTAAGCTTTACAGGAATGTGGTTCTGAATATAAAACAGTAACACCTCCACCATTGGCATTTCTGTATTTTCTGTAGATGTAAAACCATGTATTGCTACCACTGTATCATCAAAGGTTTTATCTAAGTGAGTTTCAGAGATAGTCAGAATATGAATGTAATCTGTTACTAGCAAGTTATTGATTTCATTAACCTTGTTTCTAACAGTATAACTCTGGTTCATAGGCACATGATTACTGCATACAATAGCTGTGGGATCAGCAGAGGCATTCAGGGCAGTTAGAGGGACATAAATTAGGTTACTTACATTGTGTCTACCAGTGGCAGACAGTGCCGTTTTAAGATGAGGGAGTACAATTTATTTTTTCATGAGCATGGCCTTATTTCTATTACAGCATATTTGATGACTCTTATTCATATTCCATTCAGCCAGTTCACTGTAACAGCGATAGGTTTAGGCTACTACATGATACTTGAATTTTCTCTATACCTATCATGAGGTTGCTACAACCTAGCCTATGAATGTAAATGTACAATACAGGTGCACACAGGTCAAGAAACAAATTTGAGGTGACAGTGACAAATGCACAGACAGTGACGTAAAATACCACCTTGCACAATCTTGCCTGCATCTAGCTGATATACGGTATAATCATTAGGCCAACAGTTGCAAACAAGAGTTTCTATTGGACAAATTCAGGTATGTTTATCCCTGTTTGCTTCCGTTTTAAGGAACATTTTTCAACAGCGGAATGAATACACTCCTTATCACGCATAAGCACAGTTCACTTTCATTGGAACCACGTTGTATTCCTTCTTGCATCTTTGCGCTTTCCCCCTCTGACCTCTTCCCTTCGTTTGTGGACTTCAATGCACAACACATCAGCTGTATGTGACCAGGCGAAAAAAACTTTACAAGCCAAACCACTACACACAGCCCTCGTTGTCACCATATTAGCTAAAGTAACGTCATAGTCAGCATAGCTAATAGAACTAACGCGTTAGTAAACCAACTACAATCATGCAGTGACGTTGGTGTACAGTCACTAAGCAGTTACACCAATGGGCCCCAGTGGCAATAAATGAGTAATACCAAAAGCTTATCTTGACTTGGAATAGTTCCAGTGTTGTGTCATAGCCAGCTAGCTAACATAGCTTCCCTCTGTTTTAGCAGGGTGTTTCACTTACTTAGCTTGCATTTGCAAAAAAAAAGAGAAAAAAAAGAAAAGACAATTGCTCTGTCTATTTCTCTCTTGCTTCTCCTTCATTTTGGAATAAATTTGTTCAAAACTGTTCAACTATTGTCGTTCTCTCTCTTTGAGTCAACTACTCACCATATTTGATACACTGCAGTGCTAGCTAGCTGTAGTTTATGCTTTCAGTAATAGATTCATTATCTGATCCTTTGATTGGGTGGACAACATGTCAGTTCATGCTGGAAGAGCTCTGATAGGCTGGAGGACGTCCTCTGGAAGTTGTCATAATTACTGTGTAAGTCTATGGAAGGGGGGTGAGAACCATGAGCCTCCTAGGTTTTGTATTGAAGTCAATGTCCCAGAGGAGGACGGAAGCTAGCTTTCCTCCGGCTACACCATGGTGCTACCCTACAAAGTGCTGTTGAGGCTACTGTAGACCTTCTTTGCAAAATAGTGTTTTAACACGTTTTTGGGGGGCAATATTTAGTATAGTTTTATTTAAAAAGGATAACTTTTTATATGTTTTTGCAATTACATTTTTTATTAAGTTCACTGAGGAGGATGGTCTTCCCCTTCCTCCTCTTAGGAGCCCCAACTGGTGTCTGCCAACGCCCCTGGGATAATGTACATTTTCTGAAGCATTATGACAACTCAGTGACACTGGTAGGGATTAACTGAGCTTGGGTCATTGATAATAATTTTCTCAACTAGAGGTCGACCGATTAATCGTCATGGCCGATTAATTAGGGTTGATTTCAAGTTTTCATAACAATTGGTAATTGGCCTTTTTGGACACCGATTATGGTCGATTTACATTGCAATCCACGAGGAAACTGCGTGACAGGCTGACCACCTGTTACGCGAGTGCAGCATCAAAAGGACCTTGTGGCTGCAAGGAGCCATGGTAAGTTGCTAGCTAGCATTAAACATATCTTATGAAAAAACAATCAATCTTCACATAATCACTAGTTAACTACACATGGTTGATGATATTACTAGGTTAACTAGCTTGTCCTGCGTTGCATATAATCAATGGGCTGCCTGTTAATTTATCATCGAATCACAGCCTACTTCATCTTCGCCAAACGGCGAACAAAAGCGCATTCGTGAAAAATGTACCTAACCATAAACATCAATGCCTTTCTTAAAATCAATACACAGAAGTATATTTTTTAAACCTGCATATTTAGTTAAAAGAAATTCACGTTAGCAGGCAATATTAACTAGGGAAATTCTGTCAGGGTATAGGGTAGTCAGAGTCAGGGTATATGCAACAGAGTCAGGGTGTATGCAACAGTTTGGGCCGCCTGGCTTGTTGCGAACTGTGAACTAATTTGCCAGAATTTAACATAATTATGACATAACATTGAAGGTTGGGCAATGTAACAGCAATATTTAGACTTAGGGTTGCCACCCGTTCAATAAAATACAGAACGGTTCCTTATTTCACTGAAAGATTAAACGTTTTGTTTTCAAAATGATAGTTTCTGGATTTGACCATATTAATGACCAAAAACTCGTATTTCTGTGTTTATTGTATTATAATTAAGTCTATGATTTGATATTTGATAGAGCAATCTGACTGAGCGGCGGTTGGCAGCAGCAGGCTCGTAAGTATTCATTCAAACAGCACTTTACTGCATTTGCCAGCAGCTCTTAGCAATGCTTGAAGCACAGTACTGTATATGACTTCAAGCCTATCAACTCCCGAGATTAGGCTGGCAATACTAAGGTGCCTATAAGAACATCCAATAGTGAAAGGTATATGAAATACAAATGGTATAGAGAGAAATAGTCAACGCGTCATAATTCCTATAATAACTACAACCTAAAACTTCTTAACTGGGAATATTTAAGAACTGGGAATATTGAACCACCAGCTTTCATATGTTCTCATGTTCTGAGCAAGGAACTTAAACGTCAGCTTTTTTACATGGCATATATTGCACTTTTACTTTCTTCTCCAACACTGTGTTTTTGTGTTATTTAAACCAAATTGAACACGTTTCATTATTCATTTGAGACCAAATAGCTTTTATTTATGTATTATATTAAGTTAAAATGAAAGTGTTCATTGTTCATTCAGTACTGTTGTAATTGTCATTATTACAAATATACAGTATATAAATCGCCTGATTAACCGGTATCGGCCTTTTTTGGTCTTCCAATAATCGGGATCGGTATTGGCATTGAAAAATCATAATTGGTCGACCTCTAGTCTCAATGCCTTATAGTGCTGTGAAAGGATCCATGAACCTAAAATATTTTTGTGGATCCCATCCTTCTTTTGTTTCCAAAAGGTATCGAAATTGTCAACAAATGTTACACACATTGAGTTGCAGTAATCACGTAGTCAGTTGTGAAGAGAAAGCATCCTGCTAAAGCGTTCAATTTCACAATTCAGAGGCTACAGGGCCAGACACAATGGGTATTTTATTAGTGTCTAACAGAAGATCTATCAGCTCATTAAACATACAAATATATAACGATTTATTTGCAACAGCAGGCACAAACGCATTAAAACAAATTAAAAGTACATTTAACAGAACTATAAATAGTACTTTAAGAGCATATTAGCTTTATAATATGAAGGGGAAAGGGAATACCTAGTCAGTTGCACAACTGAATGCATTCAACCGAAATGTGTCTTCCACATTTAACCCAACCCCTCTGAATCTGAGAGACACTCATGGCTCATCCATATCCATTGATCTACTATTTCACAGGAACACATCCATCCATTAATTCCTCCTTATCCACTATTGTTCAGTGGAAAAAAGACATGCTCACAACAGTCTTACTATCATGTAGATGGCGCCGACAGAGATGGCAGCTTCGCTTCAAGTCCAAAGGATACTGTGCAGTATTTTTTAAATGTATTTTTATGTATTATTTCTTCCCAGAAAACCTGGGAAGAACTATTGGATATCAGAGAGACGTCAATTTACCAGCACAACCAGCACTATGACCAGGAATACGACTTTCCCAAAGCGGATCCTTTGTCTGCACCTCCCAGAGCATTTGAACTGATTCCAGAGGCCGACCCAAAACATTCCCGTCGGAGGAGAGGGTGTCGGAGCAGTCTTCAAATGAGGCTTCGGATGCGTGCACACCACCCACCGCTTCCGAGTATATTACTTGCTAATGTCCAGTCCCTACTTAACAAAGTCAACGAAATGAGTGCAAGAGTTGTTTTCCAAAGAGATATCCGGGATTGTAACATTCTCTGTTTCACGGAGACATGGCTAGCTGGATACATGCTGTCGGAGTCCATACAGCCAACGGGATTTTCAGTGCATCGCACCGACAGGAACAAACCACTCCAGTAAGAAGAAGGGCGGGCTGTATGTTTCATGATTAACGATTCATGGTGTAATTGTAACAACATACAAGAACTCAAGTCATTTTGTTCACTTCACCTAGAATTCCTCACAATCAAATACCGACTGTATTATCTCCCAAGAGAACTCTACTCAGTTATCGTCACAGCCGTGTATATCCCCCCGCAAGTGGATACCATGACGGCCATCAAGCAACTTCACTGGTCTTTATGCAAACTGGAAACAATATATTCTGAGGCTGCATTTATTGTAGCTGGGGATTTTAAGAAAGCTAATCTGAGAACAAGGCTACCTAAATTCTATTGTAGTACACGAGCGAGTAACACACTCTAACTTCCGCGATGTATCAAGGTCCTCCCCCGCCCTCCTTTTGGCAAATCTGACCATGACTCCATCTTGTTGATCCCCTCCTATAGGCAGAAACTAAAACAGGAAGCGCCCGTGTTTTGGTCTATCCAACGCTGGTCTGGCCCATCGGATTCCACACTTCAAGATTGCTTCGATCACATGGACTGGGATATGTCTTGGGTAGCCTCAGACAAAACATTGACGTATACGCTGACTCGGTGAGCGAGTTTATAAGGAAGTGTATAGGAGATGTTGTACCCACTGTGACTATTAAACCCCTAATCAGAAACCGTGGATTGATGTCAGCATTCATGCAAAACTGAATGCTTGAGGACAATACAGTGTCACCGACACCACCCGTTACCAAAGACTGTGGGCTCTCCTTCTCTGTGGCCGATGTGAGTAAAACATTTAAACGTGTTAACCCTCGCAAGGCTGCTGGCCCAGACGGCATCCCTAGCCGCACCCTCAGAGCATGAGCAGAACAGCTGGCTGGTGTGTTTACGGACATATTCAATCAATCCCTATCCCAGCCTGCTGTCCCCACATGCTTCAAGATGGCCACCATTGTTCCTGTTTCTAAGAAAGCTAAGGGAACTGAACTAAATGATATTTCTGTCATCATGAAGTACTTTGAGAGACTAGTTATGCATCATATCACCTCCACCCTACCTGTTACCTTAGACCCACTCCAATTTGCTTACCGCCCCCAATAGGTCCACAGACGATGCTTTCGCCATCACACTGCACACTGCCCTATCCCATCTGGACAAAAGGAATACCTATGTATGAATGCTGTTCGTTGACTACATCTCAACATTCAACACTATATTACCCTCCAAACTCATCATTAAGCTTGAGACCCTGGGTCTTGACCCCACCCTATGCCACTGGGACCTGGACTCGCTGACGGGCTGCCCCCAGGTGCTGAAGGTAGGAAACAACATCTACACTCCGCTGATCCTCAACGCTGGGGTCCCACAAGGGTGCATTCTCAGCCCTCTCCTGTACTCCCTGTTCACCCACAACTGCGTGGGCATGCACGCCTCCAACTCAATCACCAAGTTGGCAGACGACACTACAGTGGAAGGCTTGTGTCATGAATCCTGCCGAAGAGGTCATCGTCGCCGGCCTACTAGCTGCCATCGATTCCCTTTCCTTTTGTTTCTGTTAGTTCGGTCTAATTGGTTTTGAGTTTAGTTTTGTTTGTAGGCTATTTAAGGGCACTAGGCCCGCTGGCTATTGTGCGGGCTTGTTCTCTGTTTTATGGTGTTGGTTTATTATTGTGGTCGCTATTTTTCCAGACAGTTTTAGTCCTGTTTATTTGGACGGGTTGTTTCATGCGCCCTTGTGTTTTGGCATGTCAGTTTTTTCCGCTGTTATTGGAATAAAAGATCCACGTACGGAACTACCTGCTCTCTGCGCTTGACTCCTCCACCCACCATTCATAGAAGTCATAACAGCTTGATTACCAACAATGACGAGACAGCCTACAGAGAGGAGGTGAGGGCCCTCGGAATGTGGTGTCAGGAAAATAACCTCTCACTCAATGTCAGCAAAACAAAGGAGATGTTCGTGGACTTTAGGAAACAGCAAGGGAGGCACCCCCCAAATCACATCGACGGGACAGCAGTGGTGAAGGTGGAAAGTTTTAAGTTCCTCAGGGTACACATCACAAACAAACTGAAATGGTCCACGCATACAGACAATGTGATGAAAAAGACGCAACAGCGCCTCTTCAACCTCAGGAGGCTGAAAAAAATTGTCTTGTCACCGAAAACCCTCAGTAACTTTTACAGGTGCACAATTGAGAGCATCCTGTCGGGCTGTATCACCGCCTGGTACGGCAACTGCACCGCTCACAACCGCAGGGCTCTCCTGGTCTGCACAATGCATCACCGTGGGCAAACTACCTGCCCTCTTGGACACCTACAACACCCGATGTCACAGGAAGGCAAAAAATAACCACACGAGCCACTACCTGTTCACACTGCTTCCATCCAGAAGGTGAGGTCAGTACAGGTGCATCAGAGCTGGAACAGAGAGATTGAAAAACAGCTTCTATCTCAAAGCCATCAGATTGTTAAACAGCCACCACTAGCACAGAGGCAGCTGCCTACCTACAGAGTTGATATCATTGGCCACTTTAATAAATGGAACACTAGTCACTTTAATAATGCCATTTTAAGAATGTATACATGTTTCGCATTACTCAGCTCAAATGTATACTGTGTCCTTCACTATCTATTCTTTACTATCTATTGCATCTTAGCCGCTCTGTCACTGCTTATCCATATATTTTATACTTATGTTCTCATCCTAATTCTTTACTAGATTGTGTGTATTAGGTTTTGTTGTGGAATTTGTTAGATATTAGGTTTTCCTTTACCACATTGTGGGTATTGGGTTTTGTGGAATTTGTAACATATTAGGTATTTGTTGAGGAATTGTTAGATATTACCTGTTAGATACTGCTGCACTGTTGGATCTAGAAGCATAAGCATTTCGCTACACTCGCAATAACATCTGCTAACCATGTGCATGTGACCAATAAAATGTGATTTGACTGTGGGGGATTCTGTTCCTGGCAGCTGATATTTTATTTTCAAATCCAAACCATAAACTCTCAACCTGAGGAATATACATTTTTTGTGAGAACCAATCAAACAATGTCAGACAAAATATTGCCTTAACAAACAGCCTCCTTTCCAGACCAGTTTGGGCGCAACTTTGTTTTTAGAAGTGGATACAGTACCAGTACCAGTGCCAAATACAGTACCAGTCAGTTTGAACACACATACTCATTCCAGGGTTGTTCTTTATTTGTACTATTTTCTACATTGTAGAATAATAGTGAAGACATCAAAACTATGAAATAACACCAAAAAAGTGTTCAACGAACAAAATATATATATTTTTATTTTAGATTCTTCAAACTAGCCACACTTTTCCTTCATGACAGCTTTGCACACTCTTGGCATTCTCTCATCCAGCTTCACCTGGAATGCTTTTCCAACAGACTTGAAGGAGGTCCCACATATGCTGAGCACTTGTTGGATGCTTTTCCTTCACTCTGCGGTCCAACTCATCCCAAACCATCTCATTTGGGTTGAGGTCGGGTGATTGTGGAGGCCGGGTCATCTGATGCAGCACTCCATCACTCTCCTTCTTGGTCAAATAGCCCTTACACAGACTGGTGGTATGTTTTGGTTCATTTGTTCTGTTAAAAAACAAATGATAGTCCCACTAAGCGCAAACTAGATGGGATGGCGTATTGCTGCAGAATGTTGTGGTAGCCATGCTGGTTAAGTGTGCCTTGAATTCTAAATAAATCACTGACAGTGTCACCAGCAAAGCACCCCCACACCATCACACCACCTCCTCCATGCAACACGGTGGGAACCACACATGCGAAGATAATCCGTTCCCCTACTCTGCGTCTTACGAAGACATGGTGGTTGGAAAGGACAGATTTCCACCGGTCTAATGTCCATTGCTCGTGTTTCTTGGCCGAGGTCAAATCTCTTCTCATTGGTGTCCTTTAGTAGTGGTTTCTTTGCAGCAATTTGACCAATAAGGCCTGATTCACACAGTCTCCTCTGAACAGTTGATGTTGAGATGTGTCTGTTACTTGAACTCTGTGATGCATTTATTTGGGCTGCAATCTGAGGTCCATTTATTCTAATGAACTTGTCCTCTGCAGCAGAGGTAACTCTGGGTTTTCCTTTTCTGTTGCGGTCCACATGAGAGCCAATTGCATTGACTGATCTTCATGTCTTAAAGTAATGATGGACTGTCGTTTCTCTTTGCTTATTTGAGCTGTTCTTGCCATATTCTGGACTTGGTATCTTCTGTATACCACCCCCTACCTTGTCACAACACAACTGATTGGCTCAACTGTATTAAGAAGGAAAGAAATTCCACAAATGAACTTTTAACAAAGTACACCGGTTAAGTGAAATGCGTTCCAGGTGACTACTTCATGATCAGATGGAGAGAATGCCAAGTGTGCAAAGCTGTCGTCAAGGCAAAGTGTGGCTACTTTGAAGAATCTCAAATATAAAATATATTTAGATTTGTTTAGCATTTCTTTGCTTACTACAGGATTCCATATGTGTTATTTCATAGTTTTGATGTCTTCACTATTATTCTATGTAGAAAATAGTAAAAATGAAGAAAAATCCTTGAATGAGTAGGTGTGTCCAAACTTTTGACTGGTACAGTATATATTTAATTTTGTTTGTTGTTGAATTTTCATTGTTGGACATACAAGTCTGTAAAAACACCAGGAAATCAACTCCAAGTGATTTTCATTTTTGGAAATCTGTTCACAAATGTTCCCACTCATAATAGAGAGACTTGATCATATAAAAATATAATTGATTGGAATGATATAGTGCTTTTCTACCAACTGAGGTAGTCAAACTACCTTTAACAGAATGTGACTGACAGAACTGGTGTTGTATGTGGAGAATGAGGGCTGCAGTAGGTATCTCAGATAAGAGGGAGTGAGGCCTAAGAGGGTTTTATAAATAAGCATCAACCAGTGGGTCTTGCGAGAGGTATACAGAGAGGACCAGTTTACAGAGGAGTATAGAGTGCAGTGATGTGTCCTATAAGTAGCATTGGTGGCAAATTTGATGGCCGAATGGGGATGATTAGGTGGCCATAATGGGATGTGGCCAGGTTGGGAATTTAGCCATGACACCGGGGTGAACACCCCTACTCTTACAATAATGGGAGTTTGAATGACCACAGAGCGTCGGGACACACATTCTTACGTCCCATCCGAAAGACTGCACCCTACACAGTGCAACTCAATATTTGGAAGGTGTTCCTAATGTTTGGTATACTTAGCCACTTGATTATGGCTTATGCTTTAATTGTAGTAGCGTAACTGTGTTATGATATCATAACTAGAACGAATATAAACTATGACTGGAAATAGTCAATGGGATAGTTTTTGTTGACATGGGAGACTTTTAAAACAAATTATGTGGCTGGCCACCCCTTTACAACTTGGAAGGCATGGTTTTGCAGATATTAAAAGTGAACAAGACAGTTTCGATAAGCAATTGTCCTCAAACAACTCGTTTCAAGGTGAAATCACTGAAGGAGAAAACCTAAAACATCAGTTTTGAGTTAAAAGCAGCTGACAATCTGCAGCAGATGTTGTTTATTTAAAGCATAATTCACCCATCAACTCAGTGGCCTTGGTGTTAGTGTCGGCCCTGAGATTGGAAGGTTGGGTTCAATCACCAGTTTAGTCATACCAAAGACTCTAAAAAGCGGAACCCAATGCATTTCTGCTTGGCAATCTGCATTAAGCAGATTCATTCGGGGTAAGGCATTGAGATAGTCTAGCGTCCTGTCCAGGGGGTATACTTGTATATCAAGTTGCCTCACGCTACTGAAACAGGAGATAGTCTTCTGCCCTATAGGCTGTTATAGCTGGGACAGGGCTAATTATAATGCACCCAGAGGTAATGTTATATTCCAGAAATTTTTCACCAAACCTAAACTTCGTAAGCTTGTTGATTATGTTTAATATGTGAAATGCAAAGTTTTTTATGTTGTTGACCCTGAATAATGGTAAAACTGAATTTCCGACTGCGTATTATGCCGTTACTTATCACAGATACCAGCTTCATGAGATACCAGCTTCATGAGGCAGTCACCTGGAAAAGGTTAGTCGAAGTAATTGAGGTAATACTGTATGTACAAGGAGGTAGAGTTAAAGTGACTGCATACATAATAAACAGAGTACAGCAGCATAAAAGAGGGGGGAGGTGGTGACAATGCTAATAGTCTGGGTAGCTATTTGATTAGCTTTTCAGGAGTCTTATGGTTTGGGGGTAGAAGCTGTTAAGAAGCCTTTTGGAAGTAGACTTGGCGCTACAGTACCGCTTGCCGTGTGGTAGCAGAGAGAACAGTCTATGACTAGGGTGGCTGGAGTCTTTGACCATTTTTAAGGCCTTCCTCTGACGCCGCCTAGTATAGAGGTCCTGGATGTCAGGAAGCTTGGCCCCAGTGATGTACTGGGCCGTATGCACTACCCTCTGTAGTGTCTTGCGGTCGGAGGCAGAGCAGTTGCCACACCAGGCAGTGATGCAACCAATGGTGCAGCTGTTGAACTTTTTGAGGATCTGAGGACCCATGCCAAATCTTTTCAGTCTCCGGAGGGGGAATAGGTTTTGTCGTGCCCTCTTTATGACTGTCTTGGTGTGTTTGGACCATGATAGTTTGTTGGTGATGTGGACACCAAGGAACTTGAAGCTCTCAACCTGCTCCACTACAGCCCCATTGATGAGAAGGGGGGCGTTCTTGGTCCTACTTTTCCTGTAGTCCACAATCATCTCCTTTGTCTTGATCACGTTGGGGGTGAGGTTGTTATCCTGGCACCACACGGCCAGGTCTCTGACCTCCCCTCCCTATAGGCTGTCTCATTGTTGATGGTGATCAGGCCTACCAATGTTGTGTCGTCTGCAAACCTAATGATGGTGCTGGTGTCGTGCCTGCCATGCAGTCATGAGTGAACAGGGAGTACAGGAGGGGACTGAGCACGCACCCCTGAGGGGCCCCCGTGTTGAGGATCAGCGTGGCAGATGTGTTGTTACCTACCCTTACCACCTGGGGGCGGCCCGCCAGGAAGTCCAGGATCCAGGTGCAGAGGGAGGTGTTTAGTCCCACGGTCCTTGTTTTAAGGGCACTATGGTGTTGAACGCTGAGCTGTAGTCAATGAACAGCATTATCACATAGGTGTTCCTTTTGTCCAGGTGGCATAGGGCAGTGTGGAGTGTGGAGATTTGTCTGACCAGACAGACGGCTAGGTCGGCCGGCTAACCAGACAGATAGGTCCAATCGGCCGGCATGCCGGATAAATGCCTAGCCGGGTGGACCTAGGTATACAGTGCATTCGGAAAGTATACAGACCCCTTGACATTTTCCACATTTTGTTACGCTACAGCCTTATTCTAAAATGGATTGTTTTTTTCCCTCATCAATTTACACACAATATCCCATAATGACAAAGCAAAACCTTTTTTCATAAAAAAAAAAAAACGAGAAAAAAAAACCCTGGAATATCACATTTAAATAAGTATTCGGACCCTTTACTCAGTACTGTTGAAGCACCTTTGGCAGTGATTACAGCCTCGCTACAAGCTTTGCACACTTGTATTTGGGGAGTTTCTCCCATTCTGCTCTGAAGATCCTCTCAAGCTCTGTCAGGTTCGTTGGGTAGCGTTGCTGCACAGCTATTTTCAGGTCTCTCCAGAGATGTTCGGTCGGGTTCAAGTCCGGGCTATGGCTGGGCCACTCAAGGATATTGAGACTTGTCCCGAAGACACTCTGCGTTGTCTTGGCTGTGTGCTTAGGGTAATTGTCCTTTTGGAAGGTGAACCTTGGCCCCAGTCTGAGGTCCTGAGCACTCTGGAGCAGGTTTTCATCAAAGATCTCTCTGTACTTTGCTCCATTCATATTTCCCTCAAACTTGACTAGTCTTCCAGTCCCTGCCGCTGAAAAACATCCCCACAGCATGATGCTGCCACCACCATGCTTCACCATAGGGATGGTAACAGGTTTCCTCCAGATATTCAGGCCAAAGAGTTCAATCTTGGTTTCATCAGACCAGTAAATCTTGTTTTTCATGGTCTGAGAGTCCTTTAGGTGCCTTTTGGCAAACTCCAAGTGGGCTGTCTTGTGCCTTTACTGAGGAGTGGCTTATGTCTGGCCACCCTACCATAAAGGCATTGGTTGAGTACTGCATAGATGGTTGTCCTTCTGGAAGGGTATCCCATCTCCACAGAGAAACTTTGAAGCTCTGAGTGACCATCGGGTTCTTGGTCACCTCCCTGACCAAGGCCCTTCTCCCCCAATTGCTCAGTTTGGCCGGACGGCCAGCTCTAGGATGAGTCTTGGTGGTTCCAAACTTCTTCCATTTAAGGATGATGGAAGCCACTGGAGTCTTGGAGACCTTCAACGCTGCAGAACCTTTTTGGTATCCTTCCAACAGATCTGTGCCTCAACACAATCCTGTCTCGGAGCAAACCTGTCTCGGAGCAATCCGACACAATCCTGTCTCGACACAATCCTGTCTTTCCTTCGACCTAATGGCTTGGTTTTTGCTCTGACGGGCACTGTCAACTGTGGAACCTTATATAGACAGCTGTCACTTTCCAAATCATGTCCAATTAATTGAATTTACCCCAGATGGACTCCAATAAAGTTGTAGAAACGTCTCAATGATGATCAATGGAAACAGGATGTAACTGAGCTCCATTTTGAGTCCCATAGCAAAGGGTTTGAATACTTATGTAAATAAGGTATTTCTGTTTTTTATTTTTAAAACATTTGCAAAAGATTCTAAAAACCTGTTTTCACTTGGTCATTATGGGGTATTGTGTGTAGACTCATGAGAAAAAAAGTATTTAATCCATTTTAGAATTGTTTTATTTATTTAACTAGGCAAGTCAGTTAAGAACAAATTCTTATTTACAATAACGGCCTAGGAACAGTGGGTTAACTGCCTTGTTCAGGGGCAGAATGACAGATTTATACCTTGTTAGCTCAGGGATTCAATCTAGCAACCTTTTGGTTACTGGTCCAACGTTCTAACCACTAGGCTACCTGCTGTAATGTAATAAAATGTGGAAAAGGGGAAGGGGTCTGAATAGTTTCCGAATGCACTGTAACGCAACATTTTTTACCTGTACCTATATAAATATTTGTAGCTTTATAATAGGAGCTTAGTATAGGAGGTTAGTGATGGTAAAGAGCTCTCTGCTTAAAGGCATAAAGGAGTCCTATTGGTGTGCACATACAACATAGTTTCACCACTTCCCCCACCTCAGGGTTGGTTCCTCTCTTCCACGTTCACTCCCCTCAACTGGTCTAGGAGTGTAGTCAAGTACATTGGATAGAGATAAACTTGACGAACAGAATAGACCTGTATTGTTTCCAATCATCTTTGCTTCTGAGTAACTTGGTCACATGGCATTAGACAAAGATGTTGATATGAAGAGAACAGAGGCTAGCTTGGTAAAGAAAGGAGTAACGGAACTGCTGTTATCACTTGTTTGTACGAAATGACCTCACAGACCCGATACACATAGCCACAAGAAGAAAACAAGGTAGCTTATGATGCCTCAATCTGCCGGGGAGGGGTGGAACCAACCATGATTAAGTAGTTTTTAGGGTTCTATATAAACCCCTTGCTTTTGTTTTATTGGGCTCTCAGCGATCACCTACAGGTGGTCGTTGACAAGCTCCATTATTGCAATAATTAATCGGTATTAAAGGTTGATTGATTGAAGAAATTGAGTCTCTTCTCCCTTACTTGATTAGAATTTCCACTACATAATTCACTACCCAAACCAGAAGCAACTGGTTTCAAGCGGCCAAGAGACCTTGTGATCTCCTACTACGATCTCATGGACAAACTTGGAATCAGACGGGACAGATTTACATCAATGGATAGGTAGAGACTTTCTCGTATGTATGTCACTCCTGTAAGACAAAAAAAGAAGGCATGGCACGTTGCTCAAGCTGCTGTATCTCGGGCTCTGTAGTAGTAGTAGTTTCTGACATCTTGATCAGAATTCCACAGTTCTTGCCTTTCTAACAGTACTAAGCATGTATTTGCAGGACTTATAGTTTAGAAACTGAAATGTACTTTGAGGGTAGCATACAATATAATGCGTTGTTTAGAAAATGCCAACAGAGTTTAACAGGATAAGTTCAAGGTCAGAATATGTGTAGAGAGAAGTCCATAAATGGAATCTAGCTATATTTACGGTCTCATAGCTATAAAGCGGAGACCCTGAGCTCTGACATGTATAGCATGTTACTGTACAGCCACTACGTTCCAACTTAGGCACTGAAATCGGTGACCAAATCCTATAATTTTCCTACAGTATACGATTGTATAGGGCTATGAGGTCAATAAGTTTGAAGGTGGAATCAACATGTAATTTGTATTTATTTGATAAGTTCAACCACGGAACAAACTAGATAACATGATAATTCACAATGGTTGAAAGAATGGCATGTGCTCCTTCATACAATATCCGCAGGACAATATTAAAGTGAAACTGCTCACCCAGCGATATGTTGATATGGATGCAAGACTAACTATAAACTGTTTACTTTCAGAAATATCGAATGAACGTGTAGACTCAGAGGGAGCAAAGCAGAACATTGCAGGTAAAACTGTTATGTATGCTGTAGGTAGATGTGGCAGTTGTCTATGATATCAGAGAACTATGGATCTTACATGTAGTGCCTTCAGAAATTATTCATACCCCTTGACATACGCCACATTTTGTGTTACAGCTTGAATTCAAAAAATATATAAACATCTCATCCATCTTCACACAATACCCCCATAATGACAAAGTGAAAACATGTTTTTAGAAATGTTGGCAAATTTATTGAAAATGAAATACAGAAATATCTCATTTACATAAGTATTCCCACCCCTGAGTCAATACATGTTAGAATCACCTTTGGCAGAAATTACAGCTGTGAGTCTTTCTGGGCAAGGCTCTAAGATCTTTGCACACCTAGATTGCACAATACTTCAAGCTCTGTTGTTGATCACTGCTAGAAAGCCATGTTCAAGTCTTGTAACTAGGCCACTCAGTAACATTCAATGCCATCTTGGTAAGCAACTCCAGTGTATATTTGGCCTTGTGTTTTAGGTTATTGTCCTGCTGAAAGGTGAATTTGTCTCCAGATGTCTGTTGGAAAGTAGACAGAACTAGGATTTTGCTTGTGATTAGCTTGATTCAGATTCTTTTCATCCCCCCAAAAACGATGTAGTCCTTGCCGATGACAAGCATTGCCATAACATGATGCAGCCACCACCATGCTTGAAAATAAGAATAGTGCTCAGTGATGTGTTAGATTTGCCCCAAACGTAACGCTTTGTAATCAGGACAAAGTGAATTTCTTTGCCACATTTTTTGCAGTTTCACTTTATTGCCGTATTGCAAACAGGATACATGTTTTGGAATATTTTTATTCTGTACAGGCGTCCTTATTTTCACTGTCATTTAGGTTAGTATTGTGGAGTAACTACAATGTTGCTGATCCATATGCTGCTTTCTACCATCACAGCCATTAAACTCTGTTTTAAGTAATTGGCCTCACGTCCTTCCTCTCGGCAACTAGTTAGGAAGGATGCCTGTATCTTTGTAGTGAAAGGAAGGATGCCTGTATCTTTGTAGTGGATGGGTGTATAGATACACCATCCAAAATGTAATTAATAACTTCACCATGCTCAAAGGTAATTCAATGCCTGTTTTTCTTCCTTCTGCCTATAGGTACCCTTCCTTGCGAGGCATTGGAAAACCTCCCTGGTCATTGTGTTTGAAATTCACTGCTAGACTGGGGGACCATACAGATAATTATGTGTGGGGAACAGAGATGGAGTCATTAAAAAAATCATGTTAAACACATTGCACAGTGAATCCATGCAATTTATGTGACTTAAACCCATTTTTACCTCTGAACGTACAGCTTGACATTAAAGGCATTGAATACTTGACTCAAGACATTTCAGATTTTTAATTAATTTTTCAAAATAATCTACAAACAATTCCACTTTGACATTATGGGGTATTGTGTGTAGGCCAATGACACAATCTCAATTGAATCCATTTTAAATTCATGCTGTACACAAAATGTGGAAAATATCAAGTGGTGTGAATGCTTTCTGAAGGGCCCTGTGCAGTGGACACAATTCTACAATGTGGGATTGAAACCTAATTGGTTCATCGTAATTTTCATGCCTGAGCTAGTTCAGGTGGATTTCTCACTTCATACAGTTTTTGTATAATCACTTGATTTTAGACGAGAGATGTGGAGCTTTAAAACAGAGAAACAAGTCTCAGATATCCAGTTTACCTCAGATTTATTATATTTCATCATTCTTATAAAAAACATGAGCTTAATGTTCATGTGTAACACCATTGCCTTGGACATAGGTTTAGTATGGATGCACTACTGATACGTACTCCATGGAGATCTATAGTTTTCAATATTTCACACCTAAGTTCATAACAAATCAGGTCCCCAAGAAATAAAAACCAAAAGGCATAATTTTGACATCAGTATTCTGGATTATTCCATACTAGATCAACAACCATATAGTACCAAATATAGGGATTGAATAGCAAAGGATAAGAAACCAACTAAATTGATGTGCAGTACATCATCAGCATTCAATCAACTTACACATGTAACTTCAGCTCCATTGGTGAATAAACTATATCTAAACAAGTGTTATATAGGAAACAATCAACACTTCTGTTGACATTTTAAAGTGGTAATGTTCAACTCAACTTCTGACCTGAGCTTTTCCATTGTGGCAGATAATACATTTTCAACCAATATAAAATCATACCATTCGTCTGCCTGGAGGTAAACTATGATAGAAACCACTTCAACAAATGTTTCCTACTGTAATGGAAAAACACAATCCAGGCACTATTGGATCATCTTGAATTATTTGGGTGAATGAGTTGACGGAGAGGTGCGAAGAGGAATACGTTTGTATTGGTTTTCTTTAAACCAGAGTGGGCATGTTTTGCAATTGAGTGTACCTTAATCTTAAGAGGTAATCTGGTATTTATACAACCAAGTACTATGATTAAATCCATACTAATAATGTGTTAGAATCACATTGCTCCAAAGAGTAGGGTATGAATGTTTTCCATCCCACCTCACTAGATGTTGACATAAGTGATTACCATTTAAGAATCAAGACATGACAAAAATTCCAGAACAAATAAATACAAATAGTTTGTAAGACTGGAAGGAAGCACTGGAAGGAATTAATACTCTCTGAAAGGAACAGAATTGCCCACTGAAGGTCTTTCCTTCCTGGTGGAGACTGAGAAAAGAGGCGTAGCAGCTCTTGTGTTGCTTCTGTTGCCAGAGAGAATCAGGTCAAGGATTAAGATTTTGTTCATCATGCCATTCATGCTTCACTCAGTACCTGTGAAGAGTAAAATAGTATGGATAAAAGTGAGACAACGCAAGGATGGAAGATACCTGGTGTAGGAATACGGGTGGGGGAAATGCCCTCAATTTCTGTATGAGGGGTCTGACATGTACAATAAATATGATTGTAACAGGGTTACCTTTCTTGCAAACTCAGGGAGGATGAATGATGCTCTGTGGATCTCCGGGTTGTAATACCTCAGGTTCATACTTTCCACCTCATTTGTTGATAGTTCTCTCACGGGATCTCTGAAAGTGGTTTGCTAAATACAAAAACACAATTGTTGTAAGAATATGGGACTGTGACTGACTGTGGAAAAAAAGTCATCACTACGGAAGTGGGTTTCAGAATGTTTTTAAATACTTTGCTTGTTTAGAGGCCTGAAAAATCGACTTTATCCCACATCTTGGAATAGACCTGTCAATGTAAGGTTCATACATGCATTATAAACCATATGTAGTCATCTTTTAACATATGAATCCCAGAAATCCTTACATGCAATTATTTAAGGTCTTCATGCATGTTAGCTAAGCGCATGCCTTTTTTGAGCACCGCGAGAATAAATCAATAGAACAATTATGAATGCATCCAAAGTTAGATATACAGATAAAATGTTCTACAAGTTGGATCGGGAAGGATCTTAGACCATTCATCCATACAGAACCATTCCAGATTCTTTATATCCTTAGTCTGCGATTATAGAGTTCCCTCTTCAATTCAAACCACAGGGTTTCACTGGGATTGAAGTCCGGAGTCGGCCATTAAAATGTGGATTTTGATGTGTGCTTGGGGTTATCGTCTTGCAGTCAAGTTTCAGCCTCCCCGCAGAGGCAACAATGTCCTGGTACAGGGTAAAGTTCATGATGTTGTTGACCTTAACAAGGGCCCCAGGACCAGTGAAAGCATAATAGCCCCATAAAAGATCCACCACCATATTTTTTACAGAAGATGTGGGGTTATTTTCTGCTCATGCATTCTCATTTTGACATCAAACCCACCACTTGTGTGTGTTGGTGGCCAAATGGCTCTATTTTCATTTAAACGCCTGGAGTTTGCTAAACGTCTATGGCACTTGGATTGGAACCGGAACTTTGCTCAGTATTAGACCTTGCTAGTGTCACTTCTCTCTTTCAATGCATTTATCCGGAAACAAAGTAGCCTAATCCCAAAAATATATTTAACTAGACAAGTCAGTTAAAAGGGCCCTTTTTTCTCCACTTCCTGTGTGAATGACGTGCCCAAAGTAAACTGCCTTTTACTCAGGCCCTGAAGCCAGGATATGCAAATAATTGGTACCATTGGAAAGAAAACACTGAGGATTGTAGAAATTATCAAATAATGTAGGAGAGTATAACAATATATATGGTGGGAGAAAATCCAAAGAAAAACCAACCAGATTTTTTTGAGAGAGAGACAATGCTCTTCCAATGGCCAGTATAAGGGAATACTCAATTCTAGCTCCCAGGATACAATTCCTATGGCTTCCACTGGGTGTCGGCAGTCTGTTCAATGTTTCAGGCTTATAACTTAAATAACAAATAAGAAATAACAGTTTTAGTACGAGGACACCGGCATGGAAATCCGTGTTTGCGCGCGCCAAGACGCACCTGCTAAAATCGGTTTCCTATTGAACATACTTTCCGTAAGAAATATTAGTTTGATTATATTTTAGGGTATCTGAGGAACAAATAGAAATGGATTTTGAAGTTTAGGCGTAGATTTTCAGACTCCTTTCTTTGCATGTTGAACGAGTGGATTACTCAAAATCGATGGCGCCAACGAACAGACCTTTTGGGATATAAAGAAGGATTTTTTATCTAACAAAACACTACATGTTATAGCTGGGACACTGGATGACAAATCAGAGGAAGATTTTCAAAAAGTTAATATTTAATCTCTATTTGTGAATTTATGAAACCTGTGCCGGCAGAAAAATATTTTGATATGCGGCGCCGTCCTCAAACAACCACATGGCATGCTTTTGCTGTAATAGCTACTGTATATCGGACAGTGCAGTTAGATTAACAAGAATTTAAGCTTTCAACCGATATGACACTTGTATGTACCTAAAAGTTTAATATTCACAATTTTTATGATTATTTATTTGAATTGCGTGCCCTCCAGTTTCACAGGAAGTTGTTTCGCTAGCGGGACGCCTAGGCTTAATAAGTAATTAAGAACAAATTCTTATTTTCACTGTTCCCCGGTAGGCCAACGGCCTTGTTCAGGGGCAGCACGACAGACTTTTACCTTGTCAGCTCTGGGATTTGATCCACTACCTGCCGCCCTGGTTGGACAAGCAAATGTATAGGATACAGATGAGATGGCATTTCAGCTGCAAATACATTGATCATTTTCAACCCGATCAGAAACATTGTGGTCACAATCTTACTTCCTAAATAGTATCACTGATGTCTCTTGTTGAATTTGGGTACTATTTCACGATAAGGATTTATCGTGGACTCCCGAGTGGCGCAGCATCTCAGTGCAAGAGGCTTCACTACAGTACCTGGTTAAAATCCAGGCTGTATCACATCCAGCTGTGATTGTGAGCTGCCCTATGGGACTCCCAATTGGCCCAGTGTGGTTCGTCATTGTAAATAAGAATTTGTTCTCAACTGACTTGCCTAGTTAAAAGGTTAATAAAAAAACGTTTATTCTTTCATCCATTTAGATATCCTGGGCACAACACACAGTATTCATTCCATAGAGGCTATCAAAGGCAACTGTTTCCACTTTTTTATAGATAAGTACATTGTGGCCTGCCTTCCTGTAATGTCAATGATCCAAATCAATAATTCCATATTGTCCTTTTTTTTTGTCAATCGCTGGCTTGTAACCTGATGAACAATGTTGATTGGCAGATGGCATCATTTCCAATGATGTTGTAAGGTTAAAGTAATGAGGTTACAGGATGGGCCCAAGCACATCTAAGAATTTATTTTAACTCTGTGCACACACCTGCATGGACAGAGAGCAACGACGTGGTACGTGACGTTGTACACACAAGACACGCCCTCTACACACACATGGATTTTGTATTGTAGATATGTGGTCGTAGAGTAGTGGCCTGAGGGCACACAATGTGTTGTGAAATGTCATGTAATATTTTAAATGTTATAACTGTCTTAATGTTGCTGGACCCCAGGAAGAGTAGCTACTGCCTTGACAACAGTTAATGGGGATCCTTCATAAATACAAATATATTTTCAGGGACCTTTTTTTGGCTGTTGAGCACTAGTTTCAAAACGACTTGCTTAAAAAGTACACAAAAACATTAACTCATTCAATTCTATAAGTAATGAACCACTAAGAATTACATTACTGAAGACAGAAAAAAGCTAACCAGGACAAAGATGGAAACTCACAGCATTTTTACTGCACAGCATAAAGCCAATCTGACCACTTGGGTAGGTGGGAATGGTGCAGTAGGCATAATCTACCACTGGGAACAGTGTCTTGCAGAAGGTCCGCATCTCTTTAATCAGCTCCAAGTGGAGCCATTGACACTCTCCTGTTGAAATCAGAGGCAAACAAAAAAGGGTGGGTCAATTCTCTGTCAGTGTTATTGATCTAACCAACTGCAAAAAAATCTATTTCCTCACAGGGCAATAAGTAAGCTGCTAAGCAGCATTTGCTGCAAATAAAGATAGGGATGGTCTTCTGACTCCCCTCACCAATTGAACATGTATCTTATTGGCAATCTTGCTATAATAATGTGATATAGGTGGCAACAGGTTCCTGGCCAGTTTAGATTGGCAGTCTATTTACCTCGTGATACTGCTATGAATTGCACACACTTTGCCATCTTTTTTCTAATAACGATATCTGAAGCAGGATTGAAGCGTCAGTAGAAATCATGTCACCTTGGCAACAAAGAATTCCACCATCTCGTAAGGCTGTCTTCATTAGTTCATAATAAGACTCTTTGAACAAACTCTCAGCAGGCCCTGCAAGACATAAGTAACTGGATTAGACTTAGGAAAAGTGAACACTTGAGATAGCTATTGATACATCAATTATCAAAAGGTACATTTATTTTCCAGATTACACAGAAATATGAGCAAATAAAACACTCATGTCGCAGGCATCTGTTTCCTTACCAACAGGGTCAGATGAATCTGTTATAATGATGTCAAAGGCATCCTGGTTCTGTTTCATGAACTCAAATCCATCCCCAACATTCAGAGTGAGTTTGGGACTGAAGAACCCTTGCGCCATACCTGGGAGGTATTTCTTCGACACATTGATTACATCCTTAAGGGCAAAGTGAATATTATAACAAACCTCACACTTCTGTCTTCTATGCTGTTACCAGTCAATTACATTTTGAGAAAAGAGCAAAGAGCATGATTCCAGTTAGTGTTTGGTACCTACCTCATCGATTTCACACTGAACCACTGATTCAACAAGTGGATGCTTTACCACTTCTCTCAGGACGCCACCATCTCCTCCACCAATAATCAGGACCTGCAAAGAAAAGGGAACATTCATTATAATAAGTGATACAAGACACCAATTCCCAAAACTTCCCCAAAAGGTCATCTGTCCTGGATTCTCTACAAGGCACAATTAAGTATTGTAGTATAATATGTTCAACTGAATTTATGGTGGGATGACTATACCTTTTTGGGGCAAGGGTGGGAGCACAGAGGTAGGTTGGCTATCATTTCTTGGTAGGAAAACTCATCTCTCTCTGTGCATTGAATAACTCCATCCAGCACAAGTACATTTCCATAGGTTTTGCTGAAATTATATGGTATGAGATTACTTACTCAAATGAGTAATTAGTGCAAACAAATAACCCCAGAAACACTAGAAGAGCAGGAACAGGTCAAAAAGGAACAGACTGGATGTGGTTGCATGATAATAAATTAGGAATGGGTTAGGGGTGTCAAATACAAGTTATGACTGGCAAGATAAAGCTAGCAACCTAGTTAGCCAACTAACGTTACGTATATGAGACAAGTTGTGCCAAGACATGCTAGCTAATGCAGGGCTACTTACATTACTTAGCACACATAATATTGAAGCAATTTCAATGACGGAAGTGAGAGATGGCAACATCTGGGTTCATGACATCTGGCAAGTTAAACTAGCTAGATAGTTAGCTTTGGCTAGCTAACGAGCTAACATGAATAAAATGACCACGACAAACAATCAAAACAAATAACTAGCTAGAAAACCTTGGAAACATTTACACCCTTGGAACCAATTAGGTAACTAACCGTATAGTAGCTAGGTTAACGACGTTAAGGTATTGCTGTCAGCTAACTAGGTAGATACGTTTGCTAGCTAATTAACGTGAGCTAACTAGTTTGCGCTAGCTAAACTTCTAGCAATAATGATTAGATGAGAGAACAGTTACTTAACCTTTCAATTTTAAAAGCAGACTAAATACTAGCTAGCCAGCCACTCAGCGTCACATAACTAGCTAACGTAGCTAGCATAAACAGTTGTATTGCTAGCTAGCGTTAGCTACCTAGTTAAATAGCTAGCTACTTACCTCCTGAAAACCATGACATCTTGAAATTTAGATTTTTGTTGGTAAAGAACCTCTTCTACTTGCAGACTCATCGCTTGTCCAGGCCATAACGTACACGTTTCTGTGAACCATCCGTCTTTTATGCTGTCCATTATTGACGCAGTCAAAGTTTACAGTTCGTTATAGTAACAAACAAAAAATATTTGTTAATGTTTCATTCAAAATAAATCTGACTGAGCTGTGAACCACGTTGGGGCGTGTAGCATGCCTTCTTCGCTTTGGTATCTTCTTCGGTGGTTTTATCAGTGGTTGGCATCCAACGTTACGGTTCATTACCGCCACCTACTGCACTGGAGTGTGGGACAGAGAGGGAGAAGCTAAATCCTACCTGCCAAGCCCGTTGCTCGCAGGTAACGGGCTGGCAGCAAAAAATATCAAATATTTGAGACTAAATCTAATGACGTTCTCCTCAATATACTCTTTAAACTAATTTCCTGTATCCCCTTCTTCCTCATACGAGATCTCAGCTTCCCTCTGATACTGCCCACACTATAGCAATATTTAGGCTCCTGAGTGGCACAGAGGTCTAAGGCACTGCATCGCCGTGCTAGAGGCGTCACTACATATCCTGATCCGATCCTGGGCTGTATCACAACCGGCCGTGATCGGGTGGGGCACAATTGGCCCAGCGTCGTCCGGGTTAGGGGAGGGTTTGGCCAGGGTATGCCATCATTGTAAATAAGAATTTGTTCTTAACTGACTTGCCTAAGACGTGGATGTCGATTTAAGGCAGCCCCCACCCCCTCTCTGATTCAGAGGGGTTGGGTTAAATGAGTTAGACACATTTCAGTTGAAGGCATTCAGTTGTACAACTGACTAGGTATCCCCCTTTCGCTTTTCGGTTAAATAAAAAATAAAATATGCTCCATGGTCTGTTTCCTGGCAATAATCACAATTTCCTGTTGGATGCTTTCCTATCACATTTAAAGTCTTATTCAACCGGCTTTGTCCCACCCTTAATCTAGTAAAAATAGCCTCCTCTCTTCTGTCCTTTGCTGCTGCCCCCCCCTCCCTGACTTTCCTCTGTACTTGAAATACATGCCTGCCCTTAGTATCTCTATTCCCCTGCTCCTGCCATCTCTGCATCATCACTGTCCATAAACAGGCCTTTTGCCTCTGCCTTGCTCATTGAAACTACAACATCAACATCCCCACTACTTAGTGCTTGTTTAGCCAGTACATCAACTGCCTCATTCCCCTCCACCCCACATGGGCTGGGACCCAAGTACATCTTCTGTATACCCATCTGTCTAATCCTGCCATGGGTTTGTAGTACATCCTAAATTATGTCTTGTCTGCTACGTAATCTAAAGGACTGCAGACTCATCAACATTGCATATAAATCAGAGAAAATAACTACTCTGTCTGGTTTAACTTCCTCCACCCACTGCAAGGCCAACAGTAAGGCCATCAGCTCTGCCGTATATACACAGTACAGCCAGATGATCTGTAATGATCCGTCCTGTCCTTGGATCTTTTGAACCATCTGTGTAAATGGCCACAGAATCCTGAAACACAGTATCCAGACGTCTATTAAACAAATCATATCAACACATCACACATCAGCTGATTGTGACCAGGCAACAAAAACCTTTCCAAGCCAAACTTGCATATCATAACCGCTACACACAGCCTATATTGTTGTCAACATATTAGCTTATGTCAAGTCAACATAGCTACTTGAACTAACGCGTTAGTAAACCCGCTACAATCATGCAGTACAGTGTACAGTTAGCAAGCAGTTACACCGGCAGGCCTCAGTGTGTAAAGGAGTGCGTAACTGGCTGCAGGGAAGTCAGGTGCAGGAGAACAGAAATGGGTAGCAAACGGAGCCCTTTATTGAGGCAAACAAAAGTAATGAGGGAATGCAAACCAGGTGTGCGGAAGACAAAACAAATGGAAAATGAAAGGTGAATCGGCGATGGCTAGAAGACCGGTGATGTCGACCGCGGGAACACCGCCCAAACAAGGAGAGGGACCGACCTCGGCGTCGTGACACAGTGGCAATACATTTATAAAACCAAAAGCTTACCTTGACTTGGAAGAGTTACAGTGTTGGATAGCCATATCCAATTAGGTAACATAGCATCCCTCTCTGTTTGAGTAGGCAAAACTAGCTAACTGCATTCTCTAGCTAAAAAAATACAAAATCTCTCTTGCTTCTCAATTTTTTTATAATTACATTTGTTCAATTGTCTTTCTTTGAGTCAACTACTCACCACATTTTATGCACTGCAGTGCTAGCTAGCTGTAGTTTATGCTTTCAGTACTAGATTCATTCTCTGATCCTTTGATTGGGTGGACAACATGTCAGTTCATGCTGCAAGAGCTCTGATAGGTTGGAGCACTGTCCTCCAGAAGTTGTCATAATTACTGTGTAAGTATGGAAGCGGGTGGGATCCACAATCCTCCTAGGTTTTGTATTGTATTGTTTGTAATTAAGTCAATGTACCCAGAGGCTACACCATGACTCTACCCTACAGAGTGCTGTTGAGGCTACTGTAGACCTTCATTGCAAAACAGTGTTTTTTAATAAATTATTTGGGGACGTGAATATATTTAGTATAGTTATCTAAAAAGGATCATTTTAATGTTTTACTATTTTATTTGTATGAAATTCACTGAGGATGGTCCTCCCCTTCCTCCTCTGAGGAGTCTCCACTGTGCTTTGACCCTAACTGATACTACACCAGGCTAGGGGTTTTCTAGTTCCCGCCACAACTTTACTTCTTGTGTTTCTCTTCTTTTTCGCTACTGTAACCCACTCATTCTCACTCTCTGTACTATTATCTTCACCCGACTCACTAGCAGTTTAAAACAAAACCACAGTTTCCGCCATCTTCTCATATACTTTCCTTCATTCAGAATCATCCTACCGCTCTTTGAGCCACCTTCTGTTCTACTCTGACCCTAGCCCAATATTGGACTAAAGGAGCCTAACGTTACTCCTTAGTCCAAGGACCTTACATGTTCTGTTTAAAGGCCGAATTGGCTCAGGAAGCCAAAACAGACAAAAACTCAATCTAAACGTGAATTGATTCTCAATTGCGGTACGTTTCTAGAAACATAAATCCCTCTACTTTCACATCACATCAAAATAATTTCATAAATGCAAAATACACCGACAGTATTTTTCAGTGAAAACACATTTGTGGCATTTGTCTTCCGTTTACACACAGGTGTTCAGAGACTCAAGATAGCTAATTAGCACAGGTAGTCCACTGTCTTCCATCCATTTTCCGTAAACAAGCGCAGTAACATGGAAATATGGCCATGTGGGAACCCTAACTTTATAAAAGGTATGTATCAAAAGTAACCTTTATTTTATTATTATTTATTTACGATTTGAAAGATAAAATGTCCTCATTCTTCCAAAACTGTACCTCAAGCGATGCATATTCATTTTCAGACCAAGCACCACAGCAACCCCTACAGAAGATGCCTTCATCCAATTACTTATGTGTAATGTAATGGAACTGAAAGTCATGATCAAGGGCTACTCTGACCCTGGCAACCTCAACCTGTCTCTCACGCACTGGACACTAGGCAGTGGTTAGAGCGTTGGACTAGTAACCGGAAGGTTGGAAGTTCAAACCCCCGAGCTTACAAGGTACAAATCTGTTGTTCTGCCCCTGGACAGGCAGTTAACCCACTGTTCCTAGGCCGTCATTGAAAATAAGAATTTGTTCTTAACTGACTTGCGTTAAATAAAGGTAAAATAAAAATAAAAAACACAAAGTGCCTTTTCCCCCTGGATGGAAGAAACAAAGAAAATCATCACAAGTCCACTTCAAGCTACCTTTACCGATTTAACAGTACCCAACTTCTTTTCTACCCAGCCTGATATGGATATGGATCAGCCAAAAGGCAGGGATCCACTTTCTCCAAAAATGTAACTCCCACTGGGCCCGAATCATGCATTGCATGACCATCGGGGCGAGACTCAGACCACAGGTAATTCATCTTCACTCTTGTCAAGTTAAATTTCTGAGCCATCAGAGACTACAGAATACCATTTGGATTTGGCACCATTCTTCCTCAACACATCTTCCCACTGCACTTGGCTCTTCTCCTTCTTCCTCGCTGTCCATAACCACATCTACCATGGCTTCATCCACTGTACTGCTTGCAGAACATGCACTGATGGCCTTTCTCCAATACCCACCTTCTCTTCCTTAGCCAAATTTACTAGTCTGGCTATCTCCGGCTCTCCATGCTCACAAAATATTGGCTACTCTGCCCGCTTGTTGACATCAACCTGTATGTCACATTATGACGCACCTAGAATGCGTTCTTCTTCTGTGATCTTTTATGGCGAACGACACGCAAAAAGATGGCTGCACCTCTACACGCATCTTCCTGAAGAAATGTGCCTGTCCATTGGGCTGCCTTCCTTGAACACTTCATAAAGGTACATGTGAACTTAAAATATATAATAACTTTCAAAAGTTTGCGGGTCACTTAGAAATGTCCTTGTTTTTGAAAAGAAAAGCACATTTTTTGTCCATTCAAATAACAAATTGATTAGAAATACAGTGTAGACATTGTTAATGTTGTAAATGACTAGTGTAGCTGGAAACAGCAGATTTTTCATGGAATATCTACAGAGGTATACAGAGACACATTATCAGCAACCATCACTCCTGTGTTCCAATGGCACGCTGTGTTAGCTAATCCAAGTTTATCATTTTAAAAGGCTAATTGATCATTAGAAAACCCTTTTGCAATTATGTTAGCACAGCTGAAAACTGTTGGTCTGATTAAAGAAGCAATAAAACTGGCCTTCTTTAGACTAGTTGAGTATCTGGAGCATCAGCATTTGTGGGTTCAATTACAGGCTCAAAATGGCCAGAAGCAAAGAACTTTCTTCTGAAACTTGTCAGACTATTTTAGTTCAGACTCCTCACAAGTCCTCAACTGGCATCTTCATTAAATAGTACCCGCAAAACACCAGTCAACGTCAACAGAGAAGAGGCGACTCCGGGATGCTGGCCTTCTAGGCAGAGTTTCTCTGTCCAGTGTCTGTGTTCTTTTGCCCATCTTAATCTTTTATTTTTATTGGCCAGTCTGATATATGGCTTTTTCTTTGCAACTCTGCCTAGAAGGCCAGCATCCTGGAGTCAAATGTAATCTATTACTTATGTACTGCCATAGTAGTAGCCTATACTCAGAACTGGGATCGGCCCTATACACTCACAACGCAAGTTGCCTGGGGACCCGAATATTGCGCAAGGGCCCCGCTTCCCCCTCATGTCAAAGCAGGTGTCAATGTTTACGACTTTGATGAGAGGATGAAGTGGAACTATCCTTCTGGTCACGAAATGAGAAAAAAACTACATGGAGAGTAAATTGCGGGAACAGCAAGTTTGATGTCAGCAAATAACAGTAACGTTAAGTTGATGTGTTAGCTTGCAGTGCATCTCCCTCTAGTCTGTCTGTCTTGCTAACCTAGCTGGGCAGTGCATATCTTGGTCTGTCTGTGTCTTGCTTACCAGCCACTTCCATGGCTGTGTTCTGTGATTTTGTGCCTGACAAAAGTGAGAGTGAAATACAACTATTTATTATGTTTGATTAACGCCAATGGGCAACGGTGTTTATAATTTGCAGCTGGGTAAAGATAACCGCATCGTGTGTGAACATGCGTTCATATTCACGTGCACAAAATGAAACTCGCACTTTCCAGCAGCAACCTCTGGAGACCAATCCAGACAATTATATATGGGCGTGATGTCACTCCTCAGAGGTGCACAATTTTAAAACAAGACAATAATAATCTAGTCTCTCAGTCAAGTTTTAGTTACAACTCTGGACTAATGCAAGATTGAAAGCAATGGATTGACATTGACTATTGATTTATATATTGCATTTAAAATGTTGATTAGCTGGGCAATATGGATGCACATCTCTCAGTGAATAATAACCATCAAGTATTCAGCCAAGCCATAGTATAAATAGTATTTTATATTTGAAAATGTATAAAAAGGAAATCTGGGGGAGCCAGTTTGAATGGGCCTGATGCAGCTGATACAAATAATAATAGTATTGTTATATATAATTTACAGGTGCTATGTTAAGTTTGTCAGTAGAGATGCTGGATCATCAGCCAGTACAAGCATCTACTCAGTTGATCCACATCCAGCCAGTACTAACACAGACCCAGTACAGACGGCTTCAGCAAATACTAACACAGACCCAATACAGCCATCTTCAGCAAGTACTAACACAGACCCAGGTGAAGTACAGGCAACCTCAGCCAGTACTAGTATTGTTTTTGATGTAAGCTCTTTTCTTCAAAAGACTATAAAATAATAAAGGAAGGCATGAATGACTGGTCAAATGTCAACGCCATTCTGAAACACCATGATGGTAGTCCTGAACACACACACAATATGATTAAGTGGAGAGAACTTGATATGTGCCTAAGTCGGGGACAGACTCTTGACCAGATACAAATGACAATTTTGGAGGCTGAAAGAAAGATAGTGGGATGTCCTTACACATTTACTAATAATCACCCAGTCTCTGGCTGAAAGAAACCTAGCATTCAGGTGTTCATCAGACAAACTCTTCCAACCAGATAATGGAAACTTCCTAAAAGAGGTTGAATTACTGGCAAAAATGGACCCTGTTATGGAAAATAATCTCAGCAAAATTAAAGATGGAGAGACACATCCTCATTACCTTGGAAAGCGCACACAGAATGAGCTGATACAGATTGTGAGTGACAAGATTCTGGAAGCAATAGTGACTCAAGTAAGAGACTCAAAGTACTTCTCCATTATCTTGGACTGTACACCTGACATTAGTCACCAGGAGCAAATGTCCATTATTCTGAGAAGCGTTGCTTTAAAGGGAAAGCCAGAGATCAAGGAGCACATCCTCGGCTTTGTGAATGTTGAGGTTACAACAGGCTTGAATCTGTCCACTGTCATCTTAGATGAGCAAAACGAGCTAAAGTTTCAATTTGAAGCTTGCTGAGGGCGAGCTTATGATAATGGGGCCAATGTGAAGGGCAAGCACCAAGGTGTACAATCCAAACTCCCAGAGCCGTGTTCATCCCATGTGGAGCACATACTCTAAATATTTTAATTGCAGATGCTGCCATATCTTCAAAAGATGAAGTTGGGTTTTTTGGGCGTGTGCAAAAGCTCTTCACCTTCTTTTCAGCTGGCATATAAAGATGGAGTGTTTTGAAGAAACATGTGAACATAACCGTGAAGTCATGGAGTGATGCAAGATGGGAGAGTAGGCTCCAGACTGTTCATGCAATCAGGTATCAGGCTTCTGAGGTTCGGGTGGCATTACTGGAAGCCAGACAGACGATCAACGATCCTGTGGCCAAAGTGAAGGCACAAGCACTTGCAGAGGAAGTTGGGTCCTACCGCTTCTTGATTTGCTGTGTTGTATGGTGTGAGATACTGACAATGACAAACAAGGTGAACAAGCTCCTCCAACCCACCTCAACGCAGTTAGATATCGCAGTGAATTTAATCTCAAATGCAAAGGCCTCCCTCACTACATACCGGGAAACTGGATTGTCTGAGGCCCAGACAACAGCCAAAAGCATTTGTGAAGAAATACATGTGGAGGCTGATCTGAAAGAGAAGAGACTGAGAAACACCAGGAGGCATTTCAGCTATGAGGCTCCTGATGAACCAGTGACTGATGCACTGAAAAACCTTGAAGTCAACCACTTCAACATTGTGGTTGACTCTGCTGTGACATCCATGAATGAGAGATTTCTAACACTCAACCAGGTGAAAACCAAATATGGAGTGCTGCTGAACTTCAGCACTGCCTCTCAGATGTCCAGTGAATCTTTAAAGGCTCACTGCATGGAAATGGAAAACACTATAACCTTCAGAGGTGACTAACATCAGTGGAATGGATCTGGCACACGAGATTCAGAATTGACCTGATCTGCCATCAGATAAGATGACTGTCTTTGAGCTACTTTCCTTTCTCTGTGAGAACAACCTGGAGGAACTCTATCCTAACCTTTGAATGGCCCTCAGAATTGCAGTCACCCTACCAGTAACAGTAGCATCGGCAGAGAGGAGCTTCTCAAAATGAAAGCTCATCTTCCATGTCACAGGAACGTTTGAGTGGTCTGGCCATCATGAGCATAAATCAGGAACGTTTGAGTGGTCTGGCCATCATGAGCATAAATCATGACGTGGGGAAACATGTCCTATGATGCCTCAAGAAAATGCAGAAGAGGAATATTTTGATGTTAAGATTTTAATTCAAACATTAAAATATTTACACTTAGTAACATTTAAGTGACTACTTAACTATGTGACATACTTTCTCAACTTCTTCCAGACAGTCCAGATAGACTGGTACCCATGCTGATGCTGAAAATGCCCAGGCTGTAGAGTGAACCAAAGTTAATCACACAGCTGTATAGGTTTATTTGACTATTTTGAGACATAAAGCTGCAGCCATAGCCTATAGGCTTATGTTTACATTGTAGAGACAACGCTAACAGTATAATATTGTAAGGACTGGACTAATTACCAGGCAGCAGAGCCAAAGCTCAATGTTATATTTTATTATTTTCTACCATTTCTTATGTTAATATTCACTCATAAGATTCTATAGAAAATATTATATTCAATAAATATTGTTTGTTTATACCTCATTCTGTTCTGTATAGGTCTACTTATTCTTAGACCGACAGACGGAACAAACTGTTTTAAAGGAGGGAGGATTGTTGTGGGAGCACGGGTGTCAGGTGTGACTGTGTGGCAATGGCAAACGGTTTACATGTCTCGCGGGTCAGGTAGGATGGACCCGTAGCAGAATTTTGCTTAGGGCCCCAGTGAGGTCAGGACCGGCACTGCCTATACTATATCACATTCATTACCAAGCTTAATTGTATTGAACCCATTTTAAATGGGTACTATTCTAAAAGTGTCCATTCTTTTTTTTTTCTCTAGGCATATCATAATATTTCAAAATACAATCTCGGGAAAACAACTTTGTTTTAGAGAATTACATCCAACCGGCCTCACAATCAGTATTTATCTCCCCTTTTCATAGGTTGCAGACAAGCCTGCATAGCTACGGGAAGTTGTTTTGAGTAGCGGGTGCTGAACACAAAATACAAAAAAGAAATCACCTTTATAATAAAAGCAATTGCATGCATCTATGCAGACTAACACAATCCAATTCCTAATGTGATGAGCAGCCTAAGCATAGGACAAGACTCGGTAACAGTATCACTGCAGCCTAAGTTCATTTAACTCATGGCTGTTTTCAAAAACGCCTGTTGTGAACAGCACGCACATTTCTTTATAGGTTAACGCATAATTACAATGGGTTTGTGTGCGAATGAGAGAGCGAGATAAGAGGGGTGTTGTAACTAAATGAATATACGCAAGATTGTGGCTAATAAAACTGAGCACAAAAAGAAACGGTTTCAATACGATTGACAGCGATGCGAGCCATTGCGGGGGAAAAAAACTCTGCCTTGTATCCAGCACTGGCAGGTGGAAAACTCACAGGGCCTTGCCCAGCACTGTTTTGCTTAGTGGTCTTGTAAGCCTATATGCTTGAAATTATTAGCAGACCTGCGAGCCATGGGTGAGAAAATGCCACGTTCCTAATCTAATGTTCTCATTCCCCGTTCGCCAAGTTTAGAATTGTAAAAAAAAAAATAGAAAGATTCTCTACCCCCAACTTCATCGCAGGAAAACATGGTTTGGGATGAAAATCGCTATTGGTGTAAAGAGAAGTCAATGAGATGGTCTTTTACTTATCAAAATTCAACAACTTGAGCGAACAGTAGCCTATCTGATTGGCACCAGCGGGGAGCATCGTCCATATCCCCGGTGACTCTATATCACTGGGTCAGTGCCACTGGAAACATGATTTTTGGACAATCATTTCCTCTTCCAGGTTAGATGGACTTCATATTGTACAATGTGTCTACCCTTTCCAAAGGCCTAGATTAGATGGTTGCAAACAAGGTTGTTTTTCTTGATCTGTTTGTCATTGTCAGCAGTAGCCTATAAGACTATTCTACCCTGTACATTTTTGTCACATTAAAAAATTATTCTGCTAATGTCTCCAGACAGTGTAGAATTGTATGAAATGGGTTTTACAAACACAAAAAACATCTTATATAGCCTAGGCTTACTCTACACCACCACATAGTCTTTTTTGTGAACAGTGATTGAAGTTATATGACTATAATCTACTGATCTTACATAAGTCTCCAAATGTGATGATCGATGCAAGGAATGCTTTATTTACTTTTTTTAATGGTGAAAATTTGCTTCCCCAAATTTGAAACTCAGAGACCCAACTCAACTCAAACTAAACTGTCGATCGTACAGCAGAGCACCTGTCCAACTCCAAACTCCCACAAATGAATAGATAAAACATATCATGAGCACGCCGGGGCCCATATATAAATATCCCATGTTTTTTTTCACTCCCCTACCCCAATCCCATGATCATTTATCTAAACAACTCAAAATGAAAATCTTACAAATTCTTGCAGTTTTACCATCTAATCACCCCTACTTCATGGCATGGATCAAATCATAACAGATTGTCATAATTGGCAGCGCAGTTTAGGTCATAAAGGCTTCTGGGGTAACTCAAGTCAGGTTTTCAACATACTCTTGAAAATTGTAATAGTAGAATGCACAAGGTTTAATTGGGTAGTGCATCAGTTTTCCTCTTATCCTGTCAATCATTGCATACCTTACAGAGCCATTTATAAATTGTCAGAAATGTCCAGATCAACTAACCCAACTAGTCAGCTAATGTTTTTTTAGCCCATAGATTGTTGTAATGTTTAAGTCACAGATTGTGTCATGAACTGTGCTTATATAAATAGATGTGGTGTGCGTGCAGGGGCGGGATGTTCCCCTACGCTTAAAAGGGGAGCCTGAGTGAAAAAGTTTAGGAACACCTGACCTACTGGATTGGAGAAGAGTTTGAGATTAAGAGTTTCAGTGATAAGCACAAAGTTCTTAATTTAAAAAATAAAACAATTCAGCGCTCCTCCTGCACACCCCTCGCCCCAGTTTCGGAACAATGCATTAGGTAGTCAGATAATTTTGTTGTGTCGTTTTAGTCAACTGAAATGAAAAATCCTTTTTGTTAATTTTTTTCTGGGTCTATTTAGTCAGTTATAATCCCGTCAATTGCCACTGAAAAATAGGTGTTTGAAAAAAAGCACAAATCCATCACTGTGGATAAAAGCTTCTGCTAAATGGCATATAATATACAGTATATTTTGTCATTTATCATCTGTGTATTTCGAGGTAGCTTAGAATAGATACTTTGTCAATTTGGTCCCTTTTTTTTTCTGTCTTTACAAGATAGTATCAGTCAACAGGCATTAACACACAGTCAGTATAACAATGGGCATTTCCTACGCTCCTGTTCTTTGGCTCTCCCCTCAACCATTACTTTCAGCCAGGTATAATAGAACTTGTTGCCCATTAGACAAGTCACTGGTTGCTGTTAATTTACAAAACTAATCTTGGAAAGGTACTCAATTTATGAAAACTACTGCAAAAGTCTTCAAAATGATCATTCCCAAAGTCTGCATAGTTTTGACCAGTTCCTCTTTTAATGAGCGGCAGCCAATAACTGTATGAGCTTTAACAGCAAGTGTGGTTAAAAATGTACCTGACAGTCTAGTCTGAATGTTTGC
The DNA here is from genome assembly GCF_002021735.2 of Oncorhynchus kisutch. NCBI lineage: Eukaryota > Metazoa > Chordata > Actinopteri > Salmoniformes > Salmonidae > Oncorhynchus > Oncorhynchus kisutch. The sequence goes on along the minus strand of NC_034190.2, from coordinate 60,422,093 downwards.
AAGCACATTTTGTAAGGATTCCATCAACAAATAAAATAAGACAAATTCCCTTAAAAACTATTTTAATAAGCAGGCTGCAAATACTTTGTTAAAGAAACAAATATTTTGTGCACCATTGTACTAACATATGGTAACTAGATCCACACAAAAAAAAAATCTAATTTTAAAACAGGTTTCCTTTTTGAGAAGAGAAGAAAAGTTCATTGATGGGTAGACCTAACTTTTAGGCCAGTTACGACAGACTCCTCTGCAAGATGAATAAAGAAAACCAACACAGTGATATTAGTAGAACAATCAAAACTGGAATTGTGATAGAAAATTAATATGCACGTCACAATGGTAAAATGTACACTGGAGATACCCGCCATTTTCTAGCAAAAGTAGAAGAGTTTGTTAACTGTAAACAGTTTTAGGTGGCTAGCTAAACACCATGCCTAATTGTGGCAAAGCAATTCACTTATTTACTGTTAATTAGCCACAGCAAATATCTTTGCGAGCAAGTGCGATGGTGTCTCCAAAACAGCAAGCATGGATCTTGTTACCTTTCGGATTTTCCACCAAAAAAGGACATACTTCGGTTCCCAGCACAGGCATTCGATTTTTGTGCTTTTGCATTTTTCTACAGAAACCAAAAAGAATGTTCACTTGATATTATAATAGCCATGAGAACTGCTACTTTTCCACAAATATCTTGCCAGCGTTAAAGGTAGACTTAGCAAGATGACATTGAATGCACAATGTACACACAGTGGGTTAATTTGGCAAATGTAATAATTATAACTTGATGTTAATAATACCTTTTTCCTGGGTTCATGACCTTGTCTGTCTGGATCAAACTGTTTACCATCATTTCCTTTGGCCCCTAGAACATCAAAAAATGATTTATTTCACCACATACAATGAGAAAGGAAGGTCATGTGTGGAGATGCAAAATAATCGCATCAACCAACTACAAATATCACGACCAAAGTCAGATAGAACATAAACAAATACATGTGGTTGCGTACCAGCAAAGACTTTGAAATCTGACTGGCTGTAGTCATACGGTTTGAAAACTAGAGGTGTTGTAGAGTCCTCGTTTTTCTTCACAGCAGCTTTCATTAGTTTCTTGTTAGGTTTTGGGGTCGACTCTCCTGTCTCACTGGCAACCCTCTCCCTTTTCTTTCCTCCTGGTTTTATAGATTCCTGATGGAAATGTAAACAATGTAATGAGAACTTGCCTGCACAGAATTGAAAATATTTTCTTATAGCTCTGAAGAAATGTGAAAACTACTCACTGAAGCTTGCTGGCGCACAGTTGCAACATTCTGAAGTGATTCCTGGTAGCTCTGCTTGGCCTTCTTCCTTTCCTCTGTAGGACAATAAATCTCACAATATTCACAAAGGATGGTTTGAAATAATTTTAGAAAGTTAATTTGAATCAAGTCAAGTACACCACACCTGCTACTGCCTTTGCCTCTTCCTTCGCTTTCTTTTTGGCCTCTACCTCCTTCTGCTGCTGCTCCACACTCTGCAGCTTCCATCTATTACTGATCTGTTGAAACATAGTGGATAATATAACACAAGCAGGACAAATGAAGTTTGACAGTTCGAACTTCAAGATAATATTGACCATCTTCGAGTTCAGATTTCAGTGGCATAATTTCTGCCACAATCATTATGTACAAATATCAATGAATTAATAAATACCTCATATATTTTCGTAGAGGGGTCGAACTTAGCATTTTTGGAGATATGGATGTCGTTTGACGGTAGATACTAAAAACAAGAGGATGCATTATAGCAACACAAACAAAACACATCATTGGTTAACCACGCATTACCAGGTCAATGCATCTTACCATTCGGAAAGGGTTCTGAAAAGACTCTACAACCCTGCATGCTTTCTGTTGAGCCACTGTGAGGTGACCAGGGTCTTTGACTGTGTCCTCCTTCAAAAGAAGCACAAAACACGCAAGTCACCAACCGAGATCATTACAGTCACATTTCAAACAGTCTTATAACAGACAACAAATCTGAGAGGTGTACTGTAGTGTACCATTCATTCATTCATGGGCCAAAACACAACCAGACATCATAGTTCTTACCTCAAACAATGTGATTTTCGCTGAAACTACTAGACCCATCATTTTATGCATGTCAACCTCCTCTCCCTGCTCCTCTTCAGAAAAGAGTGCCCCCTTTTTGGTTGAGAGTTCTGAAAGTAGACGCAAAGTACATTTTCATTGGTTTAAATGACTATAGCCAAGGACAACATAATTAATGTTAACAATGGACTTAAGATATATCTTACTATCTGGGGTAAAGCTGGGGATATCACTTTCAGAGACTCTGGATGTATCATGAGGACCAAAAAGAGGAATTTCTGGCTGCAAAAAGAACCAATGCATGGCACTTCAGATAAGCAGTTTTGCTCATAAATGACCTGTGAAAATGTATAACCAAGTGGATGTGGTATCAATTAACTAGTTGTACAAACCTTTTTTATGGGCGTGAGTGTTTTCTTCTTGTCAGCCACAATTTCAGCCTATATACACACACGGAAAACATTGATTCAAGTGAAATCCATTGTATAAATGCAGGGGGTAAACTACATGCCCCCCATGACACCTACAGCACCCGATGTCACAGAAAGGCCAAAAAGATCATCAAGGACAACACTGCCACTTCACACCACTACCATCCAGAAGGCGAGGTCAGTACAGGTGCATCAAAGCTAGGACGGAGAGACAGCTTCTATCTCAAGGCCATCAGACTGTTAAAACAGCAATCACTAATTCAGGCTACTTTGAGACCCAATCACTGGCCACTTTAATAAATGGATCACTAGACACTTTAAACAATGTTCACATAGCTTACATTACTCATATCATATGTATATACTGTTTTTTATACCATCGTTTGCACCTTGCCTACGCCGTCCTGCCATCACTCATCCATATATTTATATGTACATATTCTCATTCACCCTTTTAGATGTGTGTATTGGATAGTTGTTGGGGAATTGTTAATTACTTGTTAGATATTACCGCACTGTCGGAACTAGAAGCACAAACACTCGCATTAATATCTGCTAACATCATCTGTATGTTACCAGAAAAATCAGATTTTATTAGAGTACCTTTATTCACTAGTTACTTATTTGACACTATAACAGCATCAAGTCACCCAAACCAAGATGTGTCAGGCTGGTTAGTGAGGTTGTCATCATTGAAAATAGATAACTCAATTAATTCAGGTAGTTGATTGAGGTTAAATGTAGTAAACAATCAACACTGCCCCCAGGCATGTCTCACCTTGAGAAGGGGCATCTCCCGGGCCTGCTGCACCAATAGGTGGAGCTCGTTGACCTGCTGCCGCACCAATGGGGGGACAGGGTTACAGCAAGCGATGATGCCTTGAGGCTCTCTGGTAGAAGAAAAACAGATGGGGATTGTTTAACATGGTATTAATGTTTGTGTGTGTGCATGTGCACAGGTGTGTGTTTTTGGGGGGGACCGGCATCTCAACTTACTTGGGCAGGATGTCAGAGATCTTAATCATCATATGATTGGGCAGGACATATCTGAAACACATGGCAAGCAAGTTTAAATAAAAGTCATATACTTAACAAAAACCTTAGCAATAATGAAAATGGCAATCTCAGTTTGAGATGAATCAGGATGATTTTACATATCAAGCAGTGTTAGGTGCTTACTGGGGAAAGAGGGCAGCAAATGTAGCAGACAGTATAAAGCTGGCTTTCATAGACCAACTTCACAATCCAAACCAAATACTCTTGAGCATCAGGATCTTAAGGGAGCAAACGACAAATGGGTCCATAGGCAAGACCCTCCCTACCCAGTGCTCTCATCCTCCTGTCTGGCCAGCTTGTCCCTCCAGCCGTACAGCAGTCGGAAGGCAGTTAGCTGCTGCGTGTTGAACGCCTTCTTCTGCTTCCTCAGCAGGTCCATGTAGGAGTCCTCGGTGAAGAGCGGCTTCATGTATTTCTGCAGAGAGGGGTTTTCACTGTTATTGTCTGAACAAGTTAACAAGGGAATTAGGCCTAGGTGGTGCGGTAATGTTCAGTCGCGCTATTCAGCTCGAGAAGTGTACCTTCAATGAGATGTCTTTGCTTTTGTGCCAGACCATCTGCAGCAGGGCAGGCTGCCCATTGCCCACTTCCCACAGGTCCACCCTCAGCCGATCGTAGACATAGAGGAGGTAGTGGGTATCTGCCCGGGCATACTGAAACATCTCATCTGGCAAAGGCCTAGGGAAAATCAAAAGCAATTCAATCAAATCATATTTTGCTCCCAGGCCAACATGAACAGCTTTAAGTGAAAACTATTTAGTACACATTTATGAACAATCAGAGCACACATGAACATCTACAACATCAAAGTGCATAATAGAGGGTTAGCGAAATGACATTACCGTATTCTCCAGTCTGCCAGTTGGTAGCGTTTGTCAGAGTCCACGTTGCAGAACAGCTTAAGCAAGTGGTCAAGCGAGTGCCTGCCCAGGTTAAGGGTTCGTGACGCCTGGTGAGTGTCAAACATGTTGACAATGTAAAGGCCCAAATCCTTTTGCAGCCACTCAATATCGGAGTCGGCACCATGGAAAACCTGCGAAAGCCATATAAACCTACATTAGTGACTCAAATTCTAGGCTATACTGAAGTTTCTGTAAACTGAAATGCTAAGCCTGCTACCATTGCCATTATTGGGCATTGGGCTCCAAAATGTGCTTAGACAACCAGGCAATGACCTTGACGATGGCGGGATCTGTGAAAGCCTCATTGAGTATGTACAGCTCACTACGCAGCTCCAAGGTGTCTATAATGAAGTCTTCATCCCGTGTTGAAATCTGCATCAGGCAGGTGATGCCCAAAAAACTTCTGTAGGAGTGATGCTAAGAGAGAAGATACACATGATTCAACAGAAAATCCTGGTTGGGTAGGACAGATGAGGTCACAAAAGGCTAAAACTAGCAAGTGTTAATTTTCCCCATCTTTAAAGCTTAGTTATTTGAGGTACAATTTAATTGTCTCAGACAGAGGAACATGTGCAAAACCCTCAATTGTACCTCCAGATCTACTGCAAACTCTGACGTCTTGGCCAGTTTCTCGTTTACTGCCACCAGATCCTCCAGATTGTCAATGAATGAGCACTTTGTCTCAGCAAGTGGTTTGTACATCTGAAAAATAAAAACACAGAAAATGAAGTCTGGCATCAATTGAGAAAATGTATCACACAAAAAACAAAACAACATTTGCTTATTTGTGCCAGAGGCGAACTTGACCAATATTAGCTTTCAATAAAGATACCCAACAGCTTTCAATAAAGATACCCAACAGCTTTCAATAAAGATACCCAACAGCTTTCAATAAAGATATCCAACAGCTTTCAATAAAGATATCCAACAGCTTTCAATAAAGATATCCAACAGCTTTCAATAAAGATATCCAACAGCTTTCAATAAAGATATCCAACAGCTTTCAATAAACATATCCAACAGCTTTCAATAAAGATATCCAACAGCTTTCAATAAAGATATCCAACAGCTTTCAATAAAGATATCCAACAGCTTTCAATAAAGATACCCAACAGCTTTCAATAAAGATATCCAACAGCTTTCAATAAAGATACCCAACAGCTTTCAATAAAGATACCCAACAGCTTTCAATAAACATATCCAACAGCTTTCAATAAAGATATCCAACAGCTTTCAATAAAGATACCCAACAGCTTTCAATAAACATATCCAACAGCTTTCAATAAAGATATCCAACAGCTTTCAATAAAGATACCCAACAGCTTTCAATAAAGATACCCAACAGCTTTCAATAAAGATATCCAACAGCTTTCAATAAAGATATCCAGTAATGTCAAGGTCAACAAAGTGTCAAGACGTCATGGGAAAAATGCTTCATGACCGCGTCAAAGTGTATTTAGCTATTCAAAAATAAAAGTGACACCGGATGGACTTGACAAGGTCTCAGGCATGATAATGCACATTTTTGTTTGTAGTAAAGTAGCCCAATGTTGCAGGTTTTGCTGAATATATTATTGTAATCTGCAACAAGTGCCCGTGTGCGGTATTTTCAAGTGAAAATATTGGCCTTTATTATTTTCTACATACTTTCATGGTTGTTTTTTATTGACTCTCCCCTTTAACTGTCCCTAATATAGGGATGCAAACTAGAGGGGGGGGGCTTTGGATGACAACTGGCTGTATGCGAACGAGTGATGCGCGTTTGGAGCAATACTGGGTGCATCTAAGCCAATCATTCACATAACAGAATGGAGCACGCGACTGAAGAGAGAAGAGACAACCAATTAGCTAGTTACAACATCAGCGCGCGCTCGGAAAGAGGCGTGGTTAATTTACAGCAGCGCGTCCCCTGAACGATAACGAAGAGGTAGGTGAGAAGCCTGACCACGGAGACTGGGGTGAGAAGGTGATGAAGCGTACTTCATGAGCTGTAACCGAAAACTGGCATTTGGAAAGTTTGAGGTGAGGGAGAAAGTGTGGTGGAACAAGTATTGTTAAGTATCTTGCTAGCTGGATCGAATTATCCGTTATAGCTTGCCAGAGAAATGTTGAGCAACATTCAACTGAACTGATCAAATAATTTAGTTTATGATGTGAAAATAAAGTCAGACAGCTAACGTTATCTAGCTAATGTTACAACATCAGATGAACCAACGTTAGTAACCTAACCAATTTGATCTAGTATGAACTGGTAAGGTTATACCACTCCTTGCCGTTCCTCAAGTTAGAACGCGTTAGTTGCTTACTGGACCCTGGCAATCTGAAATGTTAACTAGCTAACGAACTAACTACTATCTGTGAACTAATGTTTTCCCTCTACAGTACAGCAAGTTAATTTTCAGAATGAGAGAATTGTGTGAAAATGAGGCATTGCTTGTTAAACAGTTAAGTGTCACTGGAGCTGGCTTAAGCTGGATGCCACTATAGAGGTGAAAGGACCACCACACACTTTCCCCCTTTCTCACTTTTTCAATACAGTGGATAAAAAGGGGTATAGCGGGTGTATTCTCTGCCTGAAAGAGATCAATTATGTCAACAAAGGGTATCATGCTCTGCTGGCACATTGTACACTTTCTGCCTGTGGACATCTGTTCTACAATGTAATAATGTGCAGTAGCCCAAAGATATTGCTTTTGTTGTTTTGAACTGACAGTAACACTTGTGAGTGAGGGGGGATTATTACATGTTTTACTCAGTGAACTTTATTTTTGCAAACATGTAGCCTTGTGCACTTGATCGATGGCCACTATAATAGAGCAAAAATAGAATGCCTCTGTTTCTTTCTATTTCTACTGAAGATGTTTTTCCCCAAGTGCAATATTTAGATGTGTGTGGTCACAAGCATTCTATTATAAAGGCTGTCATGGCTAACAGCAAAATCAGTGTATTGTTTTTTTCTTAACTTGAGTGCCATTTGCAATAAAGTCGAGGAATCAAATAATTGGAATGCTTTCCTTACATTTTTTAAAGCTGTGAGTTAGGTTCACATTAACCACTTTATTTTACACAGATTGATCATGTAGATAAAATATTATTTGCTTAATTAGTTAACCTGCATTTCCCCCTAGAAGTTTTTTTTGCATGTTTCAGTGCAAAAAAAGAAGAAAAGTAACCTTTTTGGGCCCTCACCAGTTTGCATCCCTGCTAATAGTCCATCAAGTTTGACAACACAACAGTGGTGGGCCTGATAGTCGACGAGACAGGGAGCAGGTGAGAGCACTTGCAGTGGAAAATGACATCTCCCTCAATGTCAGCAAAACCAAGGTGATCATGGACTACCGGACACAGGAGGGGACACCCCCAATCTCCATCAACAGGTTGCAGTAGAGGGTCTAAAGATTCAAGTTCCTTGGCATACACATCACAGAGGACCTGACATGGACCAATCACACAGACAGTGGTGAAAGCACAACAGCACCTCTTCAACTTCAGGCAACTGAACTTTGCATGGAACCTCGGATCCTAAAGAAGTTCTACAGCCGCACCAATGAGCCGCACCAATGACTACATCACTACGTGGTAGGGAAACTGCACCGCACACAACCGCAAGGCTCTACAGAAGGTGGTGAGGATGCCTCAACACATCACAGGCGGCAGGCTCCCTGCCCTCCAGGACATTTATAGCATCCGGTGTTTGAGGAAGGCCCGGAAGATCAAGGACTTCAGTCACTCGGGCCATGGACAGTTAACTCTTACCATCTGACCAACGGGCTCCGAGACAGCTTCTACTACCAGTCCATCAGACAGCTAACCCTAGCTGTCTACCTGCTCAGACCTGCACCATAGAGACTATTTGCACTGACTCTCCACTCAAGCACACAACCACAAAGTCAATGCTGCTGTTCTATTTTATACTATTTATTCAACTGCGCGACCAAAACACTATCCAGTTTATTTGTATACAGTCATACTTGTCATGGCACATTCATTTGTACTGTATATACTATTGTGCACATATCAGTTATAATACTATGTATATACCTTACAATTACTAGTAATTTTTTATTTGACCTTTGTATATTATTGATATTGTACTGCAATGTTCAGTGAGCTAGCACAAACACACTTTACTGACTGTACTTTTATATCGGCAGTGAACTGTGTATGAGACTAACAATTAGATTGAGTCCGTTAAGAGTCAACTTGAGCAAAGTGAGGTGTATAATCATTGATCTACAAATAATATTCCCTGCTAAATAATAGGTTTTGTGCGATCAAGATTCACAGAGCCTCCCCTGACTCAGGCAATCCCCCCACCAAACATACACACGCACAACCAGACATTGATTGGAGACATCTTGTGTAAATAACATTTCCTCTGACTTTTTACCTGCAGCGACACTAGCAAGATAATGCTTGAAATAACGGTAAATGCAGTGTCTTATTTTATCACTCAAATGCAGGATCCTAGTTATGACGCTATACCTCAAATAAAGTGTTAACCAAACAATTTACCTGGGGTTCAGGCTTGGACAGAAGATGCTCAGGTAACGCAAGGTGATCCAGTTCGTATTGGTATGGGTGAGCGAACCTATGGAGAAAAAAACGATAGCAATGTCAGATGGGATGTTATCACATTTCACCCTTGGAACAAGAGAGTACACCGACTCAGAATGTCTTACATGTCTTCTACATGCTCCTGAGTTCTCTGCTGGTGAATGAAATCAGCCAGGGCGGCAGGGACATCCAAATCCTCTGGTCTCTCTTTGCGAATGTGTTTGTTGGTAAAATCTACAACAGGAAAGATGGAATCAATGGACATCTTCATCGCACTTCATTATTGCATGTACAATTTATTTAATTGGTACTTTTTAGTAAAGAATTTTGTATTTTTGGCAACTACATGGAACACAATTGATCATATTGGGTAATACAATGCTGATGTGTAATTTCTAAATACCAGGAAAGTGTTGGCACAAAAATAAGTTACAACTGAATTTATTTGAAATTATGGCAAACGCGACCTACATGAAGGAAGTGGTTTTATCGCATTGGGCTTGACGAAGATCTTTGGAGTAAACGGTGTGTTGCTATTGTCAACTTTTTCCCGGAATTTCAACTGAGGTCTGGTGACGTTTTTGGCTTGGAGGAGTCGGAATGTCTCTGAACTACGTCCAGAACCAGAGTCACCCCCCTGTTCAATAAAGACAAAAAACAATCAATAATACTTCCATACCATTCCAAATAACATTATAAACATTAACTTTTTGTTAGATGTGGACATTTATCTCCACTTCCTACCGCCAAAAGGACAACCGGTAAAGTACACAAGCTTTCAAAAGTTCGGGGTCACTTATAAAACACCCTTGTTTTTTGAAAGAAAAGCACATTTTTGTCCATTGATCAGAAATACAATGTAGAAATTGTTAATGTTGTAAACGACTATTGTAGCTGGAAACGGCCGATTTTGAATGGAATATCTACTTAGGCGTACAGATGCCCATTATCAGCAACCATCACTCCTGTGTTTCAATGGCACGTTGTGTTAGCTAATCCAAGTTTATAATTTAATATAGCCCTCATTTCTTAATATAGCCCTAATTTCTCAGAACAAGAATAGACTGAGTAGTTTCTGAAGAAAATGATTTGTTTCTGGCCTTTTTGAGCCTGCAATTGAACCCACAAATGCTGATGCTCCAGATACTCAACTAGTCTATAGAAGGCCAGTTTTATTGCTACTTTAATTAAAACAGTTTTCAGCTGTGCCAACATAATTGCAAAAGGGTTTTCTAATGATCAACGCGACTTAAAATTATACACTTGGATTAGCTAACACAATGTGCCATTGGAACACAGGAGTGATGGTTGCTGATAAATGTAGATATTTCATTAAAAAGAATCTGCCGTTTCCAACTACAATAGTCATTTACAAAATGAATGTTTACACTAGATTTCTGATAAATTTGATGTTATTTTAATGGACAAAAAAATGTGCTTTTCTTTAAAAAACAATGACATTTCTAAGTGATCCCAAAACTTAGGAACGGCAGTGGACGTTTAAATGTTTTTCAACATTCTGTCTGATAGAGATTATTGCGTCTTTTTTTACAGCGACTTCTTTCAGACTGATATGTATGGAGTAACCATGATAACAGTTGTGATGTTTAGACAATAGTTATGACAGGTTTGTCATTTTGTGGCCCCTGTGCCAAGAAGCTTTGTTTCTGCACCTTACGATTCCAACTGGATACGACGATCTTAGGGGGCTGAAAACCTGCGGGCATGACAGGTTGCTGGCTCCTGTTGACTCCGGCAGCATCATCAAGCAGAATACCCTGAAAATCAATTTTTGTGTGAAGTGGTGTGAATTTTTCTCGCTGAAGTGTTGACTTCAGAATAATTCCCAAAATAATGGGGAATTAGAGAAGTCATTAGTTCAGAATATGCTGCCACTTTGGTATACATACCACTTTCTCAAGAATGACATCATTGGAGTCAACCACCAAGTCAAATCTTTCCTCCAACCCCGTCAGTTTGTTGCGGTCTCTCATGTGAGCTCTGCAGCCATGGTGGTGCATTATCTGACTCATACTGACCATGGGAAGAAAAAGACAAACATGTTGGGAAGATGGTGCATGAGCGACTTATGCCAACCATTTTTCTTGGCAGCAATGTCAAACTGTTTACAATCCAGTACTACTTTACCAGTATGTACATGTGGCCCGACCACAGCTAAGGGCCATTTTCTTATGTACAGACCTTAGCTGTGGTATATTGGCCATATAGCACAAATACCCAGGGTGCCTTATTGCTATTATAAACTGGTTACCAAAGTAATTGGAGCAGTAAAAATTAATAAAGATTATACCCGTGGTATATGGTCTGATATACCATGACTGTCAGCCAATCAGCATTCAGGCCTGATGATGTGAAGAGGCTCACAATAATGACTGGAGTAAATGGAATGGTATCAAACGTATGGAAACAATTAGTTCGATACCATTTCATGAATTCCATTCAAGTCATTACTATGATCCCATCCTCCCCACTTATGGCACCTGCACCTCCTGTGAAATAAAGAAATGCATTACGGGGTTACAAATTATTACTCACCAATGCAACAGTCCATCTCCTTGAGTTTCACAGAATTCTTGAAATCCCGGGAAGCTGCGATATAAGTCATATTCATCCCCTACTTGCGGTAGACTGGCAGATGCCTTGGTAGCTGCTACGACAGTGCCCAGTCCATACTATAGAAGAGAAAGGGTAAGGCTTACTCAAAGTTAAAATTACCTTTATGCATAATGCAGTTAGCTAGCGTCAAAGATGGATATACTGACAAGATACATGGTTAAATGCTACTAGCCTCATACCATGAATAGCAATCTCAGACGTTTTTTCTCAAAGTTTCCGGGATGTCACACGTCTTACTTACAGCAGTACACTCTTAACTACTTAAGCATTACGAAACTTCTATTTAAGTCATACATTTTTTGTTGTTGACCCAATGTGACATTCTCATTGACTTCTATACAAAATATCCTTGCTTGTCGAAACAACTCCACCTGCTGGTGGCTGAGGGAGACAGGTTTTACGCTGAGTTGGGCCTCTGGTATTACTGTGTGAGGATTCTCGCTAGCGAGAAGTGGAACCTGGCGTGACCATCCTGAACACCCGAGACAAAGCTCTTGCTTATGTTGTGTATAAATTATTTTTTTGTTAGAATCTATGTTAAAGCATTAGTTAGGCTTGCTAAACGTAGCTGAAGCTACTATTACGAGACATATAGCTAGTTAGCTAACGTTAGCTGTTCCACGTTTTACATGCTGCAGACACAGTACAACTCGTTAGTCAGCTCACTACCTTCACAAATGCATCCACATCCTTGAAACCGGGACAAAACTCGTTGTCCACACCAGCTGGGTCTTCGTTAACAGATTGATTATTATTTTGTTTGTCACTGTTTGAAGAATCCATCTCTAATTTCTGTACATGCGAGTGGCAGGAAGCAACCGCGCTTGGTTTTTCTTCTTCACCGTTGGGTTTTATGGATAACACTAACATTAGATGAGCAATAGCGCCACTAACTGGACTGGAGTATAAAGCAGAGACAGAACGCACCATATTTTAGTTGTTTTGAGTAACTTTGAAAAATATATACAGCATATATCACTCACATACAATTAAACCCCCCAAATGACTAGAGTGCCCTTAGTAAAATAACCCTAAAATTGTTTGTTCTGTCCCCCATCTCCCACTGCTCAATAGCCTATGATCTATCAACTTGCACCCACCCTGTGTTGGCACTACTGTGAACTGCACAAATATTTTATTACGCTTTGTGTAGGCATAGGTTAATTAAAGGGCGGGCCTGTTTTTGCGGACCCTGCATTCTATTTCTCTCCTCACACAAGTCCACGAGGCTGTTGTAATTAGAAGATTGTACCAGCGGATGGCAGTGTTCATCTGAGAATTGTCCCCATCTTCCTCCATGTATATCAAAATGTACACAGATTTGCAGTTGTTGTCGTAGATACAGCGAAATGCTTGTATTTCTAGCTCCAACAGTCCAGTAATACCTGGAAATACAAAACAATACACACATAATCCATAATCAAGTAAATAATAAGAAATTAGGAAACATCAGAATGAGCAATGTCAGTTGGTAATATACAGCATACTGTATATTTTCCACACACACAAAAAGCTTATTCCTCTCAAATTTTGTGCACAAATTTGTTTACATCGCTGTTAGTGAGCATTTCTCATTTCACAAAACAATACATCCACCTGACAGGTGTGTCATATCAAGAAGCTCATTAAACAGTGTGATGATTACACACGTGCACCTTGTGCTGGGGACAATAAAAGGCAGTGTGCAGTGCAATGGCGATTGCATCGTCCCTGGATCTGTTGGAGCGGTATGAGAATTGTAGTAGGTCTAGGGTGTCGGATAAGGTGGAGGAGATATGGTCCTTAACAAGCCTCTCAAAACACTTAATGATGACAGAAGTGAGTGCTATGGGGCGATAGTCATTTAGTTCAATTACCTTCGCTTTCTTGGGTACAGGAGCAATGGTCTTTCAGGTGTTAAAGTGGGCTCCTTTTGATCCACTGATCAATAGCATGTGCAGTGCAGCGCTCTGGGCATTGACACATTGACAAGTCATTATTTGGATCTGTGATGTGTGGAGAGGAAACTTTTCTCTTCCAATCCTCTTCATATTGATCTTTGTACAGGGTCCTTTTCTCTTATTATCTTAAATAGATTTTCTTGTGTTTTATATATATTTCCACACTATACGGTTTGGATTGTACTGTGAAATTGTGAAAATTATGATAATGCCCTTTTAGTGTAAGAGCTGTTTGAAAAGATCGCCTGAAATGTCAGCCTGTTTCGGTGGGATGGACCTTTGGCCTGCCTGTTGACATCACCAGGCAGTAAATTATTTAATACACCAATATGAAAGAGTTCCAAACCTCTCTGCCAATTACAGCTAGTTTTCAGTTTTCCCTTCCCAACTATTTTATTTAACCAGGCAAGTCCATTAACAGATTCTTATTTACAATGATGGCCTACCCCAGCCAAACCCTAACGAAGTTGGGCCAATTGTGCAAAGAGTCCTATGGGACTCCTAATCACAGCCAGTTGTGATACAGCCTGGAATCAAACCAGGGTCTGTAGTGACACCTCTAGCACTGAGATGCAGTGCCTTTGACTGCAGCGCCACTCGGGAGCCCTAAGACCACTCCCAGACAGTCCTAGCAAAATTATTGCTAGAGAAATCGCTTTTTTTCTAAGAAACTATTTTGTTTCTTTTTTTACTATGTTTTTTATTATTAAACAATAACTGTGAGGTACTTAATTGTTACCCGAAAAATATTTGATATTGAGATAAAAACGGCTGCATTGGACATTTAAAAAAAGAGTCTCTGCAACACTGGGTTGATAGATATTTCAGCACATAGAGTACCTTCATATGCTGTTTGTGAGAGGAAAGGGGCTGGACTTGAACATTGGACACATACATCAAATCAAAAAAGTGTATTGGTTTAGCAGTAATTATAGCGGGAGCAGCACAATGCTTATGTTACTAGATCCTAACGATACAGTAAAATGTCAGACAATTAAAATGTAAGAAAAAAAATATTACAAAAAAAGACTTTCGTGGACAGACTATGTAACCATAAATTGTACTGCAGATCTATAGATGGTAGATTATCATGATGCAACGGGAGATAACGAGCAGCGTTAGTTCCCGTGCTTTGGATAAATCAAGATTTCGCAGGTGTTAGCGGTCGCGTTCCACTACTTAGACGTTGCATCATCAACCAATGGTTGCATGCCACGGTATCGACCGTGTCATTGACCGACAGATTGCTATAGTATATGATATGGTTAGCTGATAGGTAAAATACCTATCCAGGCTTTGTAAGATCTGGCAACGTCTAAACAGTCGAACGGGTAGGAGAAATTTGGCCCATAGACTTGCGGGTAACTTGCAAAAAGCTTTTCCTTCCGGTTCCGATCGTCGTTATATCTCTTCTCTTAACACCTATGGACCCAGAATTTAACCGAGCATCTGACCAATTACGCAAGACTTTTGTTCTGTTTTAACCGAGATTAATGGACACATGGCTGTAATCCTGAAAAATTGTTATTGTAGTAGCATTATGCTTGTGTCCAGTACTATCATTTTCTTGTGATTGCAGTTATGCAATGTCCATGTGCATATGTCAAAATTCTAGTTTATCTTTTAAAAATAGGAAGACACAGAACAAAGTCTTTAATGGTACACTCATGTGTACTTTATGGAAGGATCCTTTGGTCAACTGTTCAATGTCAGCAGACCAATATCAGTAGTTGGACAAATCAGAAGAAAAATATGAATGAAATAAATACAGACTATTCTACTTTCTTGGTCAAAGTAGACTGCTATTATACAGTATAATTCACACAACTCAACAACAACACTGAAGAGAAAATCCTCTGTAAATCGTTTTCCTTTAATTTTTTGTTTTAGAAAACATAAATGCACCAAACAATATTGTACATGCACAGATTCAGTATACAAGATCAGCCAATTACTTTTCATCGTGAAAACATTCTTGATACAATCTCATGGAGATCACTTAACATTGTTTTAATACTGCAGTGTGAAACATAAAGACCAAGTGTTGCTAACCAATTAACTATACAGTACTGTTTGATGTTAGTCTTTCCTTTTAATAATGCATTAGTCAAGCTCAATAAGTTTGAATCATGTTGTACAAATATAGTGCTATAAAAAACAGATGATCGGTTTTCCTAGTACCATTCATAAGGGAAAACTTTGCTGTCCGTTGACCAAATTGTCACAATATCACTCTGGTATAGTTAAGAATTGTTGAATTTAATGGGGATTGCATTCAAAATTAATATTGCATTTTGGAGACAAATCAAATGAAAGTTTCCTTCACGGTTTTAAACCCCTTTGAGGGCATTGGTCCATATCATAGTACATGGGAGCGACAGAGCAATCAAAATCTATTTCTAAACAAGTTAGAACTTATATGTTTATCTCTTTAAAGCAACACTTGACCTTTGTGTAGAATTGTCAAAACTAAAAAAGCATATAATCAGACATAAAAAAAACAAGATCTCCACAGTACTTACTGTATACATTACAAAACAAAGATGGAGGTGACCTTTCTGCATCAAGGACACAAAGTTCATAGACTGTATTTTGTGAGTTTCTAATCAGTTAAACATTGAAATCAGTCATAAAGATACAGTTTCTTTGTAAACACTGGTTGGTTTGTAATGAAATAAAACTGAGAGTGTACAGATGAACCACGAGAAAGCCACAAAAACAAGCATATCAACAAAAACACATTACTCAAAGACAGCTCTCTTTAAGTTGCCAGCAGTGGTAATGAGATCTGATCTTATCATCCAACAAAGCCCTTTACAACTGTTGCCTTTTTTAAACGTATCGGTTGAACTTGGATCGTGCTCATTAGGGCACGCAATGGAAAACATTTTGCAATGGGAAGTGAAAAGAAGCCTTTCTTAGTCCAGGTAGTCCCTCCACGTTTGAGTTAGTTTTCTTCCATTTGGTGCTTAATAAACACAACTCAGTTTACACCATTGCAGATGTGCAACTTCATGGTGTTGTTATTCTATTTGAAAGTGGGCACAAAAACTTCCCAAATCTTTGATTGCCAATAAATTATTTGGGGCTTTATAAAAATGATTCACTGGCCTTCCAAAAGACACCGTCATCTTTTTATTATTTTTTTATTACATTTTTTACTTCAGTTAATTTGGTAAATATTTTCTTAACTCTTCTTGAACTGCACTGTTGGTTAAGGGCTTGTAAGTAAGCATTTCACGGTAAGGTCTAAACTTGTTTTATTGATCTACGACACACAGAGAAGCACGGTAATATGCATCTATTCACACACACACACACACACACACACACACACACACACACACACACACACATATATTTCCATCCTGATGGAATCGTTCTGATTTAGCTCCTCTCACTGAATCCTGATACATTAATCTTCTGTGATGTCATAGAACCATTAGTCCTATGCCCTTTCCCATAAAGGCCCCTAGGCTCACTCTAATTTATTAATATGTTTTAATTGCTGCTAAATCATGGCAGATATCAGACTTTTCATTTGTCAAGTCAGAGCATTAAATAGACCACTGTATCATGTGCTGTCAGCCGTCTGATATAGCTGCTCTCTGCTTTATGACCAGTGAAGTTGGTGTGTAAAAGACCGAACACCTGAGCAGTTGAGGCTACACTGAAAAATATGTAGGGCCTATAATACAATACATACGTTTCAAGAAAAGGCTAATTGAACCTTGAACAAATGATAGGCAAGTCTAGTACATATTTAACACAGCTGACTATAAGTCAATGTCATGCATGAGTTCCATATACAGTAAGGCTCCATGGATTTTCTTGGGGGTGAATGACTTTGTCTGCTTGGGTCTCAGCTAGTGGCTCAATTTCAATGTCAGACTGGCACATTTGGCACCATTTTCACCACGCAACGGGCGAGCACTCTGGCACAAAATGGCTGCCATGCATCACCCAGGTGGGTGTCATATTGGTAGTGGGTGAGGTGTGGTAAAGACAGTCCTCCTATTAAATGCAATCTATCCATCCACTGTAAGGTCAGTTTTTAGATTTTGGCTCATTATAGTTGTAAGGAGCCCTCGTGATACAATCAAGTCTCTACCACAATGACAAAATGAAAACATTGAGAAAATGGCTTGCACTCTCTCAAGCCGCTCTCGTCTTATGGGTTTCATGTAGCACATAATTATACGATAATGATCACTTAAAGAGCTCTGAAATGCTGCACAACACTGACTATAAGTCAAGTGAAGCGATTTTCTTTGTCACACTCTTACACAGATCTTCAAAGGCACAGGCACAGGCAAATGGTTGTGTCTACTCAATGAGTAAGCAAGAGAACTTAACTTGGCTCAGCCAAACACCAGTAAAAGTTTTTGCTTCGATGACCACCTCAGAGTACGTCAAAATTACAAAAGTCAACTTCATATCGCAACCTTGAAAGTTTAAATGACAAGTATTATTACCATAGGTAATAACTTTCATAACTAGCTTTGAGTGTGACATGGTTTAATTACAAATGAAAATATGAAGGGGAAAAAAGCATGGCATTGCTAGCTTAACATTTAGCCTACAACTAAACGATTCAAACTACTTTGGCACATGAATGGAAGTAAGGCATTTGTATCATTCAGGGCTCCAAAAAGTCAGAATAGCGCATTCATCTGAACATCCACCTAAAATGTACAATCCAAATAGATACCTTCAGAAGTTGACAGCACTTGAACAAACGCAATGTTCATCAAAACATGTGCCCAAACAACAACAAAAATGTCTTCCCAAATGAATGCGCTTATTGTCTTGCCTCCAAAATGGATGGTCTCTACCATTACTTTCACACAGTTAGAAAAATGATAATTGTAGATGGGTCATTTGGAATGGAGCAGAGACAGCTTATTTGATCTGTAAACCAGATAGTAGCCTGACATTCTGTCACGATGTAGACCTGAATGTTGAAAATGCGATGCTGAGGAGCAGAGAGACAGGGGATGTGTTCAGACTCCAGGCCTTCGAGCCTCGAGCACTCATACCTAGAACAAAGCATAACACCAACATTAAGGATTTATGAAACAGAGAGAGATGATACCTCAACATAGTTATTTGCCCCATGTAATGTTATTTTTGTGTTTTTGTCCCTTCTATTTTTGTTCTTTTTAAAAATGATATATAATAGAGTGATAGATACCAGTTATGAGATGCAGACAAATTGAAAGGGTGGGACTAGGGAATCGAACCCT
The DNA here is from genome assembly GCF_002021735.2 of Oncorhynchus kisutch. Taxonomy (NCBI): domain Eukaryota; kingdom Metazoa; phylum Chordata; class Actinopteri; order Salmoniformes; family Salmonidae; genus Oncorhynchus; species Oncorhynchus kisutch. Next base: position 60,403,237 of record NC_034190.2, on the reverse strand, counting down.
GGTCTCCAGGGGCGATATATGTAGTCCAGAGTTGGCAGCACTACCTCTAAACCAACTTGCACCACCCATGTAATTTTCACATGAATAATAATGCATTCCTATTAATATACATCCCTAGCTAATTGACACATGCCTTCAACACAGTATGTTATATAATCAAATATAACAATTAAGACCAAATGAAAGCTGACTCAAGAGAAAAAAATAGGGTCAATTTGAAGCAAATTTGCTTCAACCTAATACGGTTTGTGCTTCCACACAAAATAGGTGTTAAAGGAAAACTAAAAGTACAAATACAGGCTCTTTATTTCTTTATTTTCAGACAAAACAAATATAAAAAAGTAGAGGGGGACACACACTTCGTATCTGAATATAAATGTAATAAATAAGGCCAGTTTAGAATGCAATCCTCTCCATCCTTTTCAGTGGCTCAACACAGAATATCAATATGACAAAATATAGCTGCAAGCAACCATAGCTGGGTTCAAAATTCATGGCACCACAGCACCATTATCCAGACAAAATGGGATTCTCGATGAGCTACTTCTGTACTCCTTAAAGCTAGAAGCCTTAGTTGAAACAATAACAGAGCGGCCACCCCGCCTCTGTTTTGGTAAAAAGCTGAGGGATTGGCCTGGAGAAATGTAACCACTCTCAAATTCATAGACAGAGCTATATATACAATGACTGACCATCCACAATGTAAAAATTATATACTGAACAAAAATATAAATGCAGCAGGTAAAGTGTTGGTTTCATGAGCTGAAATAAAAGATCCCAGAAATGTTCTATACGCACAAAAAGCTTATTTCGCTCAAATTTTGTGCACAAATTTGTTTACATCCCTGTTAGTGAGCATTTCTCCTTTGCCAAGATAATCAATCCACCTAACCGGTGTAGCATATAAAGAAGCTTATTAAACAGCATGATAATTACACATGTGCACCTTGTGCTGGGGACAATAAAAGGCCACTCTAAAATGTGCAGTTTGTTACACAACACAATACCACAGATTACTCAAGTTTTGAGGGAGCGTGCAATTGGCTTGCTGACTGCAGGAATGTCCACCAGAGCTGTTGCCAGAGAATTCAATGTTAATACAATAAGCCGCCTCCAACGGTTGTTTTTGAGAAATTGGCAGTACGTCCAACTGGCCTCACAACCGCAGACCACGTGTTACCACTTCATTCCAGGAACTCCACATCTGGCTTCTTCCCCTACGGTATCATCTGAGACCAGAAACCTGGACAGCTGATGAAACTGTGGGTTTGCACAACCAAAGATATCGGATAAATATCGGATATCGGATAAATCCCAGTTTCAAATGTACCGGGCACATGGAAAACAGCGCGTATGGCGTCATGTGGGCGAGCGGTTTGCTGATGTCAACATTGTGAACACAGTTCCACATGGTGGCGGTGGGGTTATGGTATGGGCAAGCATAAGCTACGGACAAATAACACAATTGCATTTTATCAATGGCAATTTGAATGCACAGAGATACCGTGACAAGATCCTGAGGCCAATTGTCGTGCCATTCATCCGCCACCACCACCTCATGTTCCAACATGATAATGCACAGACCCATGTCGCAAGGATCTGTACACAATTCCTGGAAGCTGAACATTTCCCAGTTCTTCCATTGCCTGCATACTCACCAGACATGTTACCCATTGAGCATGTTTTGGATGCTCTGGATCGACGTGTATGACAGCGTGTTCCAGTTCCAACCAATATCAAGCAACTTCACACATCCATTGCAGTGGAGTGAGACAACATTACACAAGTCACAATCAACAGTTTGATCAACTCTATGAGAAGGAGATGTGTCGCGCTGCATGAGGCAAACAGATGCATATCTGTATTCCCAGTCATGTGAAATACATAGATTAGGGACTAATGAATTAATTTCAAATTAACTGATTTACTTATATGAACTGTAACTCAGTAAAATCTTTGAAATTGTTGCATGATGAGTTTATATTTTTGTTCAGTGTACTTTTAACCATGTTTTGAGGATATACCGTGTTGGTTTACATTTACATTGTTTACAAACATTGGAGTTAAACAAGCTTATATCTTGGGTTCTGATGGGGTATTACAGTTGAACTAAGATCATGGAGGAATATATAAGTTATATTCTTCAAAAATCAGTGGGTATACACAGTGTACAAAACATTGGGAACACCTTCCTAATATTGAGTTTGCCGCCTTTTGCCATCAGAACAGCCTCCATTCCTCGGGGCATGGACTACAAGGTATCGAACTCATTCCAATGGCCCATGTTGACTCCAATGCTTCCCACAGTTTGTGTCAAGTTGGTTGGATGTCCTTTGGGTGATGGACCATTCTTGATACACACAGGAAATTGTTGAGCGTGGAAAAACCCAGCAGCGTTGCAGTTCTTGACACACTCAAACCTGTGCGCCTGGCACCTACTACCATACCGTGTTCAAAGGACCTTAAATAGCATCTGAATGGCACACATACACAATCCAATTGTCTCAAGGCTTAAAAATACTTATTTTGCCTTTCTCCTCCCCTTCATCTAAACTGATTGAATTGGTTTTACAGGTGACATCAATAAGGCATCATAGCTTTCACCTGGATTCAACTTGTCAGTCTATGTTCCTAATGTTTTGTACACTTAGTGAATATCATTCATTTATGTCTAAAAATCGATGTTGCAACTAGGGATTCTAACTTTAACACACCTGCCAAATATCATAACTCCATATCAAATAGATCATGCAATATGCTTTCGATGGATTTAAAAAAATGTTTAATGATGTTGACAACTGAACGTATTTTTTGCCAGAACCACTGGGCTGACCGACACCAAATTTGGTAAATAGCTTCTATGGACCCACGTCTTAAAACCCACGTCTTTATTTTCTAAGATTCTAGTTTAAACAACATGGCCATTATAAGCCAATAATCTTGCGTTAATGTTTTTTCCTGTTCGACAGCGCCACCTTGGGTCAAACTGAACCATACTCTACAGGTTAGCTAGACTCACATCGCTGATCATGTGTGCCAAAGTCAAACAGATCAATAGATATAAATATGTGCCTGTCGTAGAGCCACAGTGTGGTTAATCTGCATGTGCTTTCATATGTTGAGTCTTGACAGTGTTTGTCACAATGTATCAATATAAATATCCATGTCAGATTCATATGCATTTATGTGTCAGGTCACGCTCACTTCAATGTTTATTTGTCCATAGCTGCCATGTTGTTTGCGATAATAGCCGGAAAAGTATTGTTTTCGGAGACCTTGGTCCATAGATGCTATATATCAAGTTTCATCCAGGTCTGCCCAGTCCTTCCGGACTGCCCAGTATTTTCCACAAAATTCTGAATGGCGGAATATCCCTCATGGCGGACCTATGTACCTATGTACTTTGCGACTCTAGGTCAAACGGGGTGAGGGGCATTTTCAATTGTGTGTTATAGCGCCACCATCTGGCTAACTGGCATAGCATTGCATGATAGGGTGTGGACTATAAGCCTTTACCATCATGCTAGGCCTAGGCCTTACCATCTCACAGACATTTGCATGTTAATTTTCTGTGATGGAAGAACCGGTTTAAAAATAATGACAATAGGATTTCTCAAAGCTTTGCTGCTCGAACTCCTAATAATGAACTTCAACAAAAACAATAAACAGTGCCTGCTCTAGCCTTTTGTGGGCCCCAAGCGAGCTTCGCTGCTTGAACCTCTAATTAGCATTTAAAGGAAAGGAAGAGGTCTCCTCCTGTAGTCTCCCAGGAAGGTAATATAGTATCCAGTGAGAAGGGAAGTGAAACTTAGTGACATAGATAGATTGTGCTGCATATTTCAGCAAAATATGAGACTTCGGAGCCCAAAAGAGGGCAGTCACAGGAGGACAAACTGTCTTGGCTAGGTTATCATGTTCCTAAATGACTTTCTGTTGAAAAACTGTTTTCATCTTGATGGAAATAGTGTTTCCAGGGCCATCTCAGCTGTAACTACCTGATGGTAATAGAATGGCAATATGCACTCACATAATATAGATGTAACTCGTTTTGGATATAAGCTGAGACGAGACTCTTGGTCCCTCTGAACTTGCTTCTCCTTTGTGAGCAGAACGTATTAAATCTACGAAAGACTCCGGTCAATCTCTTCTTTGAATCACCACACACGGTCTACACATATTTCCAAGATCCATCCATTTCTAATAACCTGCCCCTGTCCCGATGGGGATTGAAACATCACATTATGTCACATTAAGTTTGTCCAAGGGCCTGTCGTATTTTGTTAATATCTTCATTAACAAATACAGTACCAGTCAGAAGTTTGGATACACCTACTCATTCAAGGGTTTTTCTTTCTTTTTTACATTTTTTTATATTGTAGAATAATAGTGAAGACATCAAAACTATGGAATATCACATGGAATCGTGTAGTAACCAAAAAAGTGTTAAACAAATCAAAATTCTTGCCTTGATGACAGCTTTGCATACTCTCAACCAGCTTCATGAGGAAGTCACCTGGAATGCATGTGCCTTGTTAAAAGTTACTTAATGCGTTTGAGCCAATCAGTTGTGTTGTGACCAGGTAGGGTTGGTATACAGAAGATATCCCTATTTGGTAAACGACGAAGTCCATATTATGGCAAGAACAGCTCAAATAAGCAAAGAGAAACAACAGTCCATCATAACTTTAAGCCATGAAGGTCAATCTGGAAAATTTCAAGAACTTTAAAAGCTTCAAGTGCTGTTGCAAAAACCATCAAGTGCTATGATGAAACTGGCTCTCATGAGGACCGCCACAGGAAAGGAATACCCAGAGAGTTACCTCTGCTGCAGAGGATAAGTTCATTAGAGTTTCCAGCCTCAGAAATTGCAGCCCAAATAAATGCTTCACAGAGTTCAAGTAACGGACACATCTTAACATCAACTGTTCAGAGGAGATTGCGTGAATCAGGCCTTCATAGTCGAATTGTTGCAAAGAAACTACTACTAAAGGATACCAATAAGAAGAAGGGACTTGCTTGGGCCAAGAAACATGTGCAATGGACATTAGACCAGTGGAAATCTGGCTTTTGGTCTGATGATTCCAAATCTTAGATTTTTGATTCCAACCGCCATGTCTTTGTGAGATGCAGAGTAGGTGAACGGATGATCTCTGCATGTGTGGTTCCCACCGTGAAGCATGGAGGAGGAGGTGTGATGGTGTGGGGTGCTTTGCTGGTGACACTCTCAGTGATTTATTATGAATTCAAGGCACACTTAACCAGCATGGCTACCATAGCATTCTGCAGCGATACACCATCCCATCTGGTTTGGGCTTAGTGGGACTGTCATTTGTTTTTCAACAGGACAATGACCCAACACACCTCCAGGCTGTGTAAGGGCTATTTGACCAAGAAGGAGAATGATGGAGGGCTACATCAGATGACCTGGCCTCCACAATCACCCGACTTCAACCCATTTGAGATGGCTTGGGATGAGTCGGACCGCAGAGGAAGGAAAAGCAGCCAACACGTGCTCAGCATATGTGGGAACTCCTTCAAGGCTGTTAGAAAAGCATTCCAGTTGAAGCTGGTTGAAAGAATGCCAAGAGTGTGCAAAGCTGTCATCAAGGCAAAGGGTGGCTACTTTGAAGAATCTAAAATGTAAAATATATTTTGTTTGGTTTAACACTTCTTTGGTTACTACATGATTCCATATCTGTTATTTCAGTTTTGATGTCTTCACTATTATTCTACAATGGAGAAAATAGTTCAAATAAAGAAAAACCCTTGAATGAGTAGGTGTTTCCAAACTTTTGACTGGTACTGTATATTTTCGCTGAACCCAGATCAGTTAATGCTTTACATTATGAGCAGCTTACTTAGTTTGTGGATGCGGATGGGATCTGTGGCTGGGCCAAGCCCTCCCTCGCTCAGCGACCTTATGTGGATGACATAATCTTCATTGTCAACGAGGGTCAGCTCGGCTGTGGAATTGTTTGTCAAGAGCATGTTCTCTTCCTTATGTTTCAGACTCCTGTAAGACAGCTGACGGGGGGAAAAATAGAAAACATGGAGTAGCATTCTTCATAATCAGCAAGTTGATTGGTGAAAAATTAGGATGGGATTTATCATTAGAAACTATACTGGGTGATGGACCAGACGACCACATAAGCTACGTGATTCTTCCTGGACATGTATCAGAAATAACTAAAAGATGTAGGTACAGCAGAAATATGTAGTACAGCAGATATTGATAAATATGTAGCTGGACTAATTTGCCATTACTAGTTTGGAAATAAGTGGGAAGTTTGAGGATAATATGAACTCACTTGGTAACCGGTGACCTCTGACTCTGTTTCCATGGCTACCACCGGCTCCCAGTATATAGTGATCTGGGAGCCAATCAAGGTCCACTCAACATTTAGAGGAGGTTGTCCGGGTGCTGTTGGACACAAGCAGCATTCTGTCGTTAAGTTTCTTTGTATGTTACCATAACCAGTCATGACCTCACCCAGTCATCTTCACCAGTCATAGTGTCTCTATGGCTTGGCTCATTCTACTCTACACACTTTTCTCCTGACAGCTACCCACCATGCAGTTAAAATGTACCCTTTAAATAAGAGCTATTTCCCAACCACTGCCGTAACGCCCTCCTCTGTCCTCCCCACTTGGCATTAATTAAAAAGAATGGTGAACACTAATCCTCTGTCCACAACAAATTTGTCCAGTTTATTAATACATTTTCCCTTTTGCTGAGCAATTGATGGAATTCCCTCCATTGACCGTCTAGGCCAGTATTGTAGTAGACACCTACGTGATTTCTTGGTGGTGGCGTTGATGGCGGGGAGGAAAGGGCCAGTACCAGCTGTGTTGAAAGCGCTGACTGTGAGAAAATACTGAGTGTTTTGCCCTAAGCCACTAACAGTGACCGATGTTTGACTCCCAGGTACCCTCACTTTCCCCATCGTCTCAGGCTTGGTGTCATCCTCCCAGTACACCACCTGTTGAAATTGGAGGAAATGGGAGTTTATCTTTTCATGTATTACTTGAATAGGGACAGAAGCAAACACATTGACACACTGAATAAACAACCATTCGATGCTACAGACTTGTGGACATATGGAGACATCTCAAACTGGGGATTTGGTTTATGCTAATATCTGAGCTCTGGTTGGCTATATGCCTTTTACTCCCGCCTCGCTTAAGGTAATTATTTTCATGAATCCCGAAGGGTGATACTTTAAGCAAGAACTTGGTAAAGGTTAGGTTTAAGGTTAAGTTTAGGGCAGTGCTGCCAACTCTCAGGCATTTTGGAGTGAGACACACACATTTGATCCTCTTCACACGCCACACCTCTTATTTCTCACGCATTGAAAAAAGTACTGCTTTTATTTTCTATTTAATCCAGTGTATATTCAGTGTATTCACATTTCAACCGCGGCATCTCAACCTGGGAGATACTTCAGCTTCCTGCCATTGCACTGTGAACCGTGTCACATTGAGGATTGTGATTGGTTTAGTAAGGGTCAGGAACAAATGGTGATTGGATACGTGTTTGTAAAAAAACACCTCCCACGATTGTGGAAGGCAGCCGCGACAGACTGGACAGGCACCTTCGTTCTACGCTGAACAAAGTTTATGAACTCAATTTTCAAAGAGCAGCACAACAACTTGTAGCACTGTTTTGTACACATAATTATAAACAAATGGATTTGCTGTCACAACCTGCCCCTGTCGCAAAATGCTTCCCTTTGACAGCATGCAATAATATAGCCTACCATAGTGATTTAATTCACCATTTGCATTAGCCCAGATCCATGGTGTCTTTCACAATAATGTATTTGGTCTAAGTCATCCCCTACAATGGGCTAAATATGTGAGCCGCTTCAGGAAACTAGGCGTATGTCGCAGGTCACTACTTCACAGGAGAGCCATTTGAACATAAACTTTTTTTTGTTGGCAGAAATGCCTTCTGAACATGTGAACTTTCATGTGCCTTAATAACAAACTTGTATGCCATCTGTAAATACGAATAAAATTGTTCAATTACGAGCCTAGTTGGTTTAGCCACTTAAAAAGACACCAACCTTCCCGCTAGCCATGATTGGCTAAGATAATAAGTGGGCTGAAAATGCTGAGAGATGAGTTTGGATTGGTCTGCCATATAGCCTGCTTCTGTCTTTTTGAAGGGCTCTCCAGTATTAGTACCAAAAGATTCAAAGGCCATTTCCTCAAAAGTGAGTTTAAATGTTTATCAACTTTCAAAGCAAAATTACTTTCCCATTGTTCCTCAACTGTAGTGTATGATACACCATTGTATGATAGTCTAATTTTATCCAATGTAAAAAAAAAAACATCTCAAATTTTGTTACATAAGACCGATTTGAGTCGGTCGGTCACATATAGACTAATTGGTGTGCCTATCTTAGCAAGAACACTACTGTTATACGCCATAGTTTTACTATTTCACTTCTTACCAATTTTGCTGGTGTAATTAAATGTGAAATCTGATATGCCAACTTGTCTTTGAATGGATCTTTTTATTTTTTTTATTTTTACAATTCAATGAGGGCTATTCAATGAGGGCTATTCAATGAGGGCTATTCAATGAGGGCTATTCAATGAGGGCTATTCAATGAGGGCTATTCAATGACGGCTATTTATTTTTGTACTCATTTATGGGCAGTGCTGAATATAGGTTACATCATAAAATGAGAATAGGTTATATTGAAATGCCCCTTGTCCCAAATATCCTGTTTTGTCATTTTAGTATTGTGCACAAGCTGCTAGACAGATGTGGTAGGTATGAATGCAAAACATGTTGCCTATGTACAGAAAGATGATAGAAAGGTTTTAGAAAGGATGATAGAAAGGTTCAGCCTCAACCACCTGAAGATTGATATTCATTAGATCTTTTTGAATGTGGGGTTATTTGTAGAAATCAAATGTCACATGTTCAAATCCCCAGTATTTGGAAGACATAGATCAGGGGTGGCCAACCTTCTTGGGGAGCTTCCTATGCAGGAATTTATTCCTATTTTAAAGGAATAGTTCACCAATTTAATTACATTTTAACTTGTTTATTTCTTATGAACAAGGGGAGACTGCAATCCATCCTATGGTTAGCCACGGCCACCAACCGTTAATGTTAGCATTTTCCACCAGTTGGCAGTCTCCAAATTTCATGTCCAAATAATCTTAAAGTAACTTAAAACCAAGTCGTTGAGATTTGAGTGTGTATTCAATTTGAAATGAATCCTGATTTTAAAAAAATGTATTCCACCCTGGTCATGGCCAAAGCTGTGAGAAAATATACAGAATTGCAGAAAATTTGCTTTTGGGTGGATTTATGATAGATTGGAGTGAGATTTCCTATCTTCAAAAGTTGGCAGCCCTGGTTTGGTGTTTCTGGCCCAAAAACACAGACCGTATTATGTGTTTGTGGTGTTGAGTACAGGTGACAGGAAGTAAAAAAAGCAGGTAGATCAGCATTTTGCTTTGTATTCTTTAAAAGGGCCAAAGTGCTCTCGGGATGCTGCTGTGAAGGCCTGTATAATTTACCACACAAGTCATCCAATTAAATCAGCCGTTACCATGGAAACATGACGTTTTGAAGTTGAGGCTTTGAGGTACACTGTGGGTGACGACAGGCATTGTAATTGTGTTGCACAAACTCGCTGTTTCATTTACATTTAAAACAGGAAATATACCTCGTAGCCGAGAACTCTTTCAGGAGTAAAGGATAGAGCCTGCCAATTCACTTCAATTTCTGAGGCGGAAACACTTCTGGCCCAAACTCCCCCTGGCATACCACTCGGCTCTGAAAAGACACAACCGAGGAGAGTTTCACCCATTATTGAGAAACAACCAAGGCAAACGACTCTACAAATACAACCCCTTTCAAACAAACATTTATGATCCTTCAGTTTATTGCAGTGGTCACCAACCTTTTCTGAGTCAAGATCACATTCTGAGTGAAAATGCATGCCGAGATCTACCGCTTTTTATTAACATGACTTAAAAAATGTAAGCCTATGCAACAATAACCAATTAAAAACAGTACTGTTGCAATGAGGTTTGTGCAGTAAGCTATAGGCTCAATACATTAAAACAGCATACTGGCTTTGCATGAATTTGCCTGCCAATGCATTGTTGTTCGGGACATTCTTTTACAATTCTATTTCAAAATTTGCGGTAGGCTATATGATCACACCGGTAATATATCCATTGTTGTATTACTTGTGAGGCACAGCTGAGTGAGCACACATTTAAATAGTTAGCTTTTTATTTTACTGGGCTGATGGTGCCTGCGTCTGATGGTCAGTCTCAGCGGAGGGAAAGAGCAGCAGAGTGAGGGACATCTCTCAACATCCCTCCACTCTCCCTTTCCTCCACTGACACTGACCAAAAAGGGACACCGTCTTCCAGCTGATGGTGAAACTCGGGTCGCACCGCACAAATCCATGTTGTTACTCCTATGAACAGAGAAAGTCAAATATTCCTTGATATTACAAAAGACCCAAGCCGCTAATAATAACAACAACGCAAGCCTATATACTCTTTCCTATTCATTCATTACTGCTGCACTGCTTGTTGTAGCGCTGAGTGGAAATAGGAAGAACGTGCATTTTATGGGTTATAAAAGTGTTAAATACAAAGTGTTGACAGTGCTGAGTAAGAGTTTAAACATTAACTCACTCAAAAACAGAAGCTCTTTGCTGTATTCATTGACAGTCTCTCTCATGGTTTTAAACGTTAGGAATCTCACAGTATCAATTTTTCCATAGTTTTCTTTTATGCTTGCTAGGTTACTGCAGACTCGGGTCACCTGATTGGCCAGCGGTGGCATAATGCACTTGACCTACCACCAACAGCCCGTCATGCTGGAGTGTCATGTTAGGATGAGCCTGCAGGAAGGGTACCACATAAGGGAGGAGGATGTCTTCCCTGTAACGCACAGCATTGAGATTGCCTGTAATGACAACAGGCTCAGTCTGATGATGCTGTGACACCGCCCCAGACCATGACGGACCCTCCACCTCCAAATTGATCCCGCTCCAGAGTACAGGCCTCAGTGTAACGCTCATTCCTTCGACGATAAACACGATTCCGACCATCACCCCTGGTGAGACAAAACCGCGACTCGTCAGTGAAGAGCACTTTTTGATAATCCTGTCTGGTACAGCGATGGTGGGTATGTGCCTATAGGCGACGTTGTTGCCGGGGATGTCTGGTGAGGACCTGCCTTACAACCGGCCTACAAGCCCTCAGTCCAGCCTCTCTCCGCCTATTGCGGACAGTCTGAGCACTGATGGAGCGATTGTGCATTCCTGGTGTAACCCGGGAAGTTGTTGTTGCCGCCATCCTGTACCTGTCCCGCAGGTGTCATGTTCGGATGCACCGATCCTGTGCAGGTGTTATTACACGTGGTCTGCCACTGCGAGGACGATCAGCTGTCCGTCCTATCTCCCAGTAGCGCTGTCTTAGGCGTCTCACAGTACGGACATTGCAATTTATTGCCCTGGCCACATCTGCAATCCTCACACCTCCTTGCAGCATGCCTAAGGCACGTTCACGCAGATGAGCAGGGACCCTGGGCATCTTTCTTTTGGTGTTTTTCCAGAGTCAGTAGAAAGGTCTCTTTAGTGTCCTAAGTTTTCATTACTGTGACCTTAATTGCCTGCCGTCTGTAAGCTGAAGGTGTCTTAACGACCGTTCCACAGGTGCATGTTCATTAATTGTTTATGGTTCATTGAACAAGCATGGGAAACAGTGTTTAAACCCTTTACAATGAAGATCTGTGAAGTTATTTGGATTTTTCCGAATTATCTTTGAAAGACAGGGTCCTGAAAAAGGGATGTTTCTTTTTTTGCTGAGTATATTAACTTTGGTACTTTATTTAAAGTAACTGTCCAGTGAAAATCTCATTTTTAAAAGTTAATATTATGTTAATTTATACCCAAATAATGTTGTTGATTCATCCTATACTTGTATTTGTGGCCAAAGCATAAATTGGATTTAAAAAACACTTCACAAATCCCACTTCAAACTCGTATCTCAAACAGACATTAAAAAAAATGTTTGCCATTTCCTCGTAAATGATGATGTCATCTTCCTGAAGAGGATGAGCTGGCCAATCAGCTGTCTACTCAAATTCATATTTTTTATGACTGGTATATGCCCACACCCTTCCAACACAGAAAAGTTTCTTTTTAACCTACTTAATTCCCATTTTGTTGGATGGAAAACTATTTCACTCATATTTAAAATAATTATATAATTATGGACAGTGGACAGTTACTTTAAGATAGTCCCCTATAGATGGTTTATAGATAATCAACAAACTAAACTAGCTATCCACTAACCCTAACTCTAGCTCTAATCTTTGCATGTTGTTGTATTTCAAATTAACAGAGTTGCAGTTTATAGTTTGTTGATATTTTGAGCATTTGTAGACCATGTTTAGGGGGCAATCCAAATAAAGTGTGGTACCCTTTGTTTTGATTGATTTATAGTTACATTTGAGTATATTATCATAATGTGCACCTCCCCAACAATGCATTCTTTCAATATGTGAACTGGGGTTGTGTCTGAAATAGCACCCTATGGCTCAGGTCAAAAGTAGTGCACTATATAGGGAATAGAGTGCCATTTTGGAAACACCGTTCAACAGTCTGTCACACCCTGGTCAGTTTCACCTGTCCTCGTTATTGTCTCCATCCCCTCCGGGTGTCGCTTCTTTCCCACAATGTATTTATCTCTGTGTTTCCTGTCTCTCTGTGCCAGTTCGTCTTGTACGTTTCCAAGTCAACCAGTGTTTTTCCCGTTCTCCTGCTTTTGCATTCTCCTTTTTCTCATCCTCCCGGTTTTGACCCTTGCCTGTTTCTGGACTTTGTACGCGCCTGCCTGACCATTCTGCCTGCCTTGACCACGAGCCTGTCTGCCACTCTGTACCTCATGGACTCTGATCTGGTTTTGACCTTTTTCCTGTCCACGACCATTCTCTTGCCTACCCCTTTGGATTAATAATCATTGTAAGACTCCAACCATCTGCCTCCTGTGTCTGCATTTGGGTCTCACCTTGTGTCATGATAGTACGAACTGGCCATGACAGACCCAGCAGACTTGGACCAGCTCTACCACGCTGTCTCCCTACAGGGAGCCACCATTGGGAGACATCAGGAGTTGCTACAGGGCCTTTTGGAAGGGCTCAGTTCCTTGACGGAATGCCACGACCATGGGTTTAAGGCTATTATGGAGCCAATCAGGGCGTTAGCTCAGACTGTCTGCCACCTCTGAAAAACCCCAACCACCCAGTAATTTTTTCCCCCTATCTGTGGTGAGTTGGTATAGCCTATCCCGACTCCCCGTGAACCCCGTTTACCTCCTCCAGAGCGATATTCGGGGAATCCTGGTGCCTGCCGGGGTTTTCATTCTCAGTGGTCGCTTATTTTTGAGCTATAGCCATCTTCGTTTTCTTCAGACCGATCAGAGATAGTGTATATAATTACACTAATGTCAGGAAGGGCGCTCTCCTGGGCTTCGGCAGTTTGGGAACAACAATCTGCCATTTGCGGGTATTTGGAGGAATTCATTGCAGAGGTGAGAAGTTTTTGAGTCTCTGGTATCTGGGAGAAAGGCAGCCAGCAAATTGCTTGACTTGCGTCAAAACTCCCGTAGTGTGGCAGACTACACGGTGGATTTTCACGGGTTGGCCGCCGAGAGTGCCTGGAATCCGGAGTCTCTTTTTGATACTTTTCTGCACGGATTATCTGAGGAGGTTAAGGATGAGCTAGCTGCTTGGGAACTGCTGTTGGATCTTGACTCCCTTATCGCCTTAACCATTCAAATTGATGGACGCCTAAGGGAACACAAGAGTGAGAGGAGGTCTGGTTTCGGGCACACTCGTGCACCTGATATGGCGCGTTCACCTCCTATGGAATCCGGAAGTTTCTGAAGGCAGCTCTTCCGAGAGGAATCGAAGCCACCCGAGCTCTCACGTGAATCTACGACGGGTGAGTTGGATACTCCTGAGCCTATGCAGTTGGGAAGAACTAGGCTATCAGTTTGGGAGCGCTCACAGAGGATGAATAATAACCGTTGTCTGTACTGTGGAGGGGCAGGACATTTTATAGCTACCTGTCTCTAGTGGGTACCAGTACTATGGGGAGTCAGACTGGGAGTTCCCTAATTCCCTAATCACCCGCACACCCCTTTTTGCTCTTGTGCTGTTGGGAGTCCAATCTAAGTCTCTCCGAGTGCTCATTGACTCTGGGGCTGATGAATGTCTTCTAGATGCCACGATAGCTTCGTAGCTTGGTATTCCCACTCAGCCTCTCTCTGTGCCCATGGATGCTAGGGCACTGGATGGCCGCTCTATAGGGGAAGTCACCTATAGTACTGTGCCCGTTCAATTACTAGTTTCTGGTAACCACAGTGAGACAATTTAGTTCCTCCTCATTACCTCTCCCCATGTTCCGGTGGTTTTGAGATTTTCCTGGCTTCAAAAGCCCAATCCGATGATTGATTGGACCACAAGCTCCATCCTGGGTTGGAAACCATTTTACCATTCCCACTGCCTTCAAGCAGCACAGCCTTCCTCAAGTCATCTTCCTCAGGATGTTAGCAAGACTGTGGATGTCTGCTATCCCCACAGAATACCTTGACCTCCTGGAAGTGTTCAGTAAGGCACGTGCTACTTCCTTTCCCCCGCGCCCTCCTTATGATTGTGCCATTGATCTTCTCCCAGGCACTACACCACCTTGGGGTTGATTTTGTATTCTCTGTCTGGACCAGAGACCAAAGCTATGGAGGAGTACATAGAGGAGTCTCTGTCCACTGGGGCCATCCGTCTGTCTGCATCTCCTGCCGGCGCAGGGTTTTTCTTTGTGGAGAAGAAGGACAAGACCCTGCGTCTGTGCATTGACTACCGGGGACTTAATGACATTACTGTCAAGAATCTTTACCCCTTACCTCTCCTTGGCATTTGAACCTCTCCAGGGGGCCATCATATTTACTAAGTTGGACCTTTGAAATGCCTACCACTTGGTTCGGATATGCAAGGGGGATGAGTGGACATCAACACAGCCAGTGGACATTATGAGTACCAAGTCATGCCATTTGGACTCACCAATGCCCCCGCTGTCTTACAGGCTTTGGTCAATGATGTGCTTCGGGACATGCTAAACCGTTTTGTGTTTGTGTACCTTGACGACATCCTGGTTTTTCCCGATCTACACAAGAACATGTTCTTCATGTCAGACGGGTCCATCAGCTCCTCCTGGAGAACCAACTGTTCGTGAAAGCCGAGAATTGTTCCACCGCTCTACTATCACCTTTCTGGGATGTCATTGCTGAGGGCGATGTTCAGATGGATCTTGGAAAGGTGAAAGCAGTGGTGGATTGGCCTCAACCAACGTCCAGGGTGCAGTTGCAACGGTTTCTTGGTTTGCAAACTTTAACCGCTGTTTCATTCGGGACTACAGCACCCTGGAGGCCCCCCTCTTGGCACTCACCTCTCCCAAGGTACCGTTCAAATGGTCTCCAGCTGTCGACAAAGCCTTTGTGGACCTGAAGCATCGGTTCACAACAGCACCCATCCTCATCCATCAGGACCCCTCGCGTCAATTTGTGGTTGAAGTGGATGCTTTAGATGTTGGAGTGGGTGCCATTCTGTTTCACCGATCTGCCCAGCACCAGAATCTTCATCCCTGTGCTTTCCTGTCCCATCATTTCAATCCTGCTAAGAGGAACTACGATGGAACTACGATGTTGGCAACCAAGAACAACTGGCTGTGAAGATGGCGTTGGAAGTGTGGAGGCACTGGCTGGCAGGAGCAGAACAGCCATTCCTGGTCTGGACGGACCATAACAACCTGGAATATCTCTGTACAGCCATTCGCTTCAACTTCAGGCCCCCGGTGGGCCCTCCTGTTCAACAGATATAACTTCACCATCTCCGACCGCCCAGGGTCAAAGAATGTGAAGCCTGACGCCCTCTCCCGCCTACACAGTTCCTCTGCCACACCCTCAACCTCTGAAACCATTCTCCCTACCTCATGCCTTGCTGCCACTGTGGATTGGGGTATTGAGAACCTGGTCCGCAAGGCACAACGCTCCTAGCCTGGACCTGAAGGGTCCCGGCTAAGCGGCTGTTTGTCCCTAGTCCAGTCCTGTCCCGGGTTCTGGAATGGGATCATTCCTCCAGGCTGACATGTAATCCAGGGTCCCGTCGTACACTAGCCTTCATTCGACAATGTTTCTGGTGGTCCACAATGGTCCCTGATGACTCTGCCTTCACCACCGCATGCACTATGTGTGCTCAAAACGAGACTCCAACGCAAGCTCCTTCTGGCCTCCTGCAGCCACTACCGGTTCCTCATCGTCCCTGGTCTCATATATCTCTGGACTTTGTCACTGGGCTCCCGCCGTCTGATGGAAACACTGTCATTGTGACGGTAGTCGACCGGTTTTCCAAGGCAGCCCATTTCCTCCCTCTCGCCAAACTACCTTCTGCCAAGGAGACGGCCCAGCTTATGGTGCAGCATGTCTTCCGGATCCATGGACTCCCAGTAGACATGGTCTCCCATCGGGGTCCTCAGTTCTCGTCTCAGTTCTGGAAGGCATTCTGCACCCTTATTGGGTCGTCGGCCAGCCTGTCATCCAGATTCCATCCCCAAATTAACGGTCAGTCGGAGCGAGCCAATCAAGACCTGGAGACCACCTTAAGGTGCCTGGTCTCAACCAACCCCACTACCTGGAGCCGTCAACTTGTCTGGGTGGAGTATGCCCGGAACACTCTTCCCAGTTCTGCCACAGGACTCACCCCACGGAGCACTCAAAAGGGGAATCAGCCTCCACTCTTCCCTGAACAAGAGCAGGAGGTCAGCATACCCTCGGCCCAGATGTTTGTCCACCGCTGTCAATGTACCTGGAGAAGAGCCATGGCGGCTATTCTCAAGACCAACTCCAGGTATCGTCGACAAGCAGATCGCCAGACCCCAGCTCCCCGCTACCGCATTGGGCAGAGGGTATGGCTGTCCACACGGGACCTGCCCCTTCGGGTAGAGTCCCACAAACAGTCCCCTTGTTTCATTGGTCCTTTTCCCATCTCCAGAGTTCTGAGTTCCACTGCTGTCCGTCTTGTGTTACCCCGTACCCTCTGTATTCACCCTACCTTCCATATGTCTAAGATTAAGCCCGTGTCTCACTGTTCTTTGTCTTCTGTCTTCTCACTGTTCTTTGTCTTCCCCCCTCCCCGTGTCATTGATGGCCATCCGGCCTACACGGTAAAACGTCTGGGTGTTCGACCATGGGGCAGGGGTTTCCAGTACCTGGTTAACTGAGGGTTAGGGCCCGGAGGAGAGGTGCTGGGTTCCCGCTAGAGACATCCTGGATCCAGCCCTCATCACCGACTTCCACCGCCGACACCCCAGTCAACCAGGTATGAGCCCAGGTAGGACACCAGGTGGCGTCCCTAGAGGGGGGGGGGGGTACTCTCACACCCTGATCAGTTTCACCTGTCCTCGTTATTGTCTCCACCCCCTCCAGGTGTCACTTGTTTTCCCCAGTGTATTTATCCCTGTGTTTCCCATCTCTATGTGCCAGTTCTTCTTTTACATTTCCAAGTCAACCAGTGTTTTTCCCGTTCTCCTGCTTTTTGCATTCTCTTTTTTCTCGTCCTCCCGGTTTTGGTTGTTTACCTGGAGTCTGGACTTTGTACCCGCCTGCCTGACCATTCTGCCTGCCTTGACAACAAGCCTGTCTGCCACTCTGTACCTCCTGGACTCTGATCTGGTTTTTACCTTTTTGCCTGTCCACGACCATTCTCTTGCCTACCCTTTTGGATTAATAATCATTGTAAGACTCCAACCATCTGGCCTCCAATGTGTGCATTTGGGTCTCGCCTTGTGCTTTAATTTATTTTATTTATTTTATTTTACCTTTATTTAACCAGGTAGGCAAGTTGAGAACAAGTTCTCATTTACAATTGCGACCTGGCCAAGATAAAGCAAAGCAGTTCGACAGATAAAACGACACAGAGTTACACATGGAGTAAAAACAAACATACAGTCAATAATGCAGTATAAACAAGTCTATATACAATGTGAGCAAATGAGGTGAGAAGGGAGGTAAAGGCAAAAAAAGGCCATGATGGCAAAGTAAATACAATATAGCAAGTAAAATACTGGAATGGTAGTTTTGCAATGGAAGAATGTGCAAAGTAGAAATAAAAAAATAATGGGGTGCAAAGGAGCAAAATAAATAAATAAATAAAAATTAAATACAGTTGGGAAAGAGGTAGTTGTTTGGGCTAAATTATAGGTGGGCTATGTACAGGTGCAGTAATCTGTGAGCTGCTCTGACAGTTGGTGCTTAAAGCTAGTGAGGGAGATAAGTGTTTCCAGTTTCAGAGATTTTTGTAGTTCGTTCCAGTCATTGGCAGCAGAGAACTGGAAGGAGAGGCGGCCAAAGAAAGAATTGGTCTTGGGGGTGACTAGAGAGATATACCTGCTGGAGCGTGTGCTACAGGTGGGAGATGCTATGGTGACCAGCGAGCTGAGATAAGGGGGGACTTTACCTAGCAGGGTCTTGTAGATGACATGGAGCCAGTGGGTTTGGCGACGAGTATGAAGCGAGGGCCAGCCAACGAGAGCGTACAGGTCGCAATGGTGGGTAGTATATGGGGCTTTGGTGATAAAACGGATTGCACTGTGATAGACTGCATCCAATTTGTTGAGTAGGGTATTGGAGGCTATTTTGTAAATGACATCGCCAAAGTCGAGGATTGGTAGGATGGTCAGTTTTACAAGGGTATGTTTGGCAGCATGAGTGAAGGATGCTTTGTTGCGAAATAGGAAGCCAATTCTAGATTTAACTTTGGATTGGAGATGTTTGATATGGGTCTGGAAGGAGAGTTTACAGTCTAACCAGACACCTAAGTATTTGTAGTTGTCCACAGTCAAACAGTCAGGATACATAAAATAAATCCTATCATACCCTTTCAAATAAGTGGTTGTGGAAACCAATGAAGCAAGGAAAGGATTTTTTGGGGGAACTGTTGGAGTATACATGGTTTATCTCTCACCTTCCTCTGCAGAGTAGATGGTGACCACGGGACTGAACGGGCCCTGCCCTTTGCTGTTATAGGCTCCCACCTTCACGTGGAAGGGTGAGAAGGGAGCGATGCTGTCGTTCCGGTACACATAGCGGGATGCCCCTGGAGCAGAGGTGGCGACGTGGGTCCAGGTCATCTCACCGAGGCCACGGAACGCGATAATGTAACCGAAGCTCTCACCGTTCTGCAGTTCCTCGGGAACAGGCTGGGAGTGAAACACAACTATAGTGATATTAAAACACATACAAAACACACATTCAGCGAGTCATCACGCCAGACACCATCACATCCAATCTCACAACCATGACCTTCAAATTTGTTTTCTTTGCTACCTGACTATAATTGAAATGAGCAAGAAAAAAACAGATATTAAAACTATTGGGCGTATTATACATTTCCCTGCAGCCTTTTTAATGGAACGTTATTCCCACAGTTCTTGAAATTAAATATTTTCAATAATAGGTGAAGAGTAGAATTCTTAATGTATTTAGCTTATATCATCATTACATTATTTGTTTGGCACTTATGATGCCTAAACATTTTATCTGATGTAACTTTGCAGTACTGCAGTTTTGCAACAGTGTGGGATTTCCAAGGTTCTGATTTGATTGAATTGTACCCTTTTAATCATTCAAAGTATCATGAATTGAAAACAATTCATCTGTCAGGTGGCATGTTCTGCATTTGTTTGCCAAGGGCTTATATGGGCGCCTCAACTAAGGAATTACAACCGCTGCTCCGGAGCCACATTTCAACAGCTCTGGATTTACAACACCCACAAGCCAACTAACTGATTTAATGTAAAATAATAAGCACCTTATTAAATGATATACAAGTAAGGACAACAGTTTCTCTTTAGTGGGGCGGCAGGTAGCCTAGTGGTTAGAGCGTTGGACTAGTAACCAAAAGGTTGCAAGATCAAATCCCTGAGCTGATAAGGTAAAAATCTGTCATTCTGCCACAGTTAACCCACTGTTCCTAGGCCATCATTGAAAATAAGAATTTGTTCTTAACTGACTTGCCTTATTAAATTAAGATAAATAAATTAGAGGAGACTGGAACAAACGACGACTTACCTCCCATGTAACAACCAACTCTGATCTGCTGCCGCCCCCTCCTCCAACATCAGTGGGTGCAGCATCAGGAACTACACAACAGAGACCATGTTTATGACAACACTAGTCTGGCACATGTCTTTTGTTTCAGATAGCTTGAGACATTTGTATTGACAAAGCTATTTGAAGCAGATCTGGGTTCAAATAATATTTGTTTTGCTTTATACTTTGAACATTTGATTGAGCCTGTCTGGAGTTCCAGATGGTTGGGGTTTTTGGGACTTCCAATTCCATTGGTTCCACTGCGCCAGACAAGCTCGTTCAACCACGGCTTAATAAGAATCTTTTAGATAAACAAATACTGTTTGAGCCCGGACCCCGATTGGAGGAGGGTTGTATCCAACAGCTGGGTCATTCCAACAGTTGACTGCCTTTTGGGTAGTGTAATTTGCAAATACAAAACTTTCACCTATGACATTCTGTTATAGAACATTTTATAAAGTAATAAAGAAAAATGTATAAAGTAAGTGCCAATTAACAGGGTTGACGTAACAGGGTTGAAGTTCATCTTAAATTAGCCATAACTCTTGTGACATGGAGAATGGAAGCTTGCTGTGTGCAACAGGGAGGGGCAATTGAATGCAAGTTTCACAAAAAATGTAATTGCTAAAACATGTCTAGCCTATCTACGTATCTATAGGAAACAGGGTTGACGTGTTATTGTCATCCGTCTGTTTTCCACCACAAAACACCAGATGATCCAACTCACCTGCTTTTACACTATGATTTGACTACTAGATGTTCAATGTTTTTTTGTTTTTATTTTATTTTGGGAATAGTATCACCATATTAAAACGAGAGTTCAGTTCACTTAACAGCGTTCGCCTTAAAATGAGGGACAAAGCAAAATTAATCACGTGAAATAAATAATAATCTTCAGAAATTACGTTGAAACTCTTCTAGAAGCCAGAAAAACACGAGGGACATGTCAAAATGCATATTTTTGCAGCTTTAACAAGTCTTTATTCATATTGAAAATCTGATTTATTAATTTTCCATGTGGTCTATATTAAAGTAAGTTATTTCAGAAGCTAGTAGATTCATTACTTACAAACAGCTGCAAATCCCAATAAAACTACACCACGTTTTGAAGTTCACTTGCTTTGTATAATAACACTATCATGACTCATGACTAGCAAAGATGTTTAGTGGGTCAGAGTTCAGAATTTTTTTAGTCTCATTGCACAAACTTTTGCTAGCAAGTTTCTCACGCTGGCTGTAGCCGGGTGAGGGGCAGGCCTGTCCGGGCAAGTCCAGGAGGGTTGCTGAGCAACCTGCGCCTCGGAAAAGATCAACATCGGCATGGTTTCCACTAGTTACCACAACCACAAAGTCAAAATGTAATAATTTAATGTTAGGGTTAGGCAAATGTTAGCAGTGCGGTTAAGTTTAGCGCTAAGGTTAGGGCTAGATTTAAGAAAATAAATTGTAGAAATAGGGGGGGTTCATGACTTGTGGCAACTAGTGGCGACCCATCTGCATCGTCCATGCTATCCAGGATCCTTGGGACGTCTCTGCATAGCGCGACAAATCGCCTTGATTCAATGCTAGGTTCGGACAAAGCAAGAAATGTAAAGAAAAGCAACTGTCATATCAGTGCTTGACTTGGGATGAGAGGTGCAGGAGCAGTGGCGACCCGTCATTCAGGGCAGGGGCAGAGCCCCACCTATTTTGAGCCCCACCTGTTTTGCTAAAACAAAAAAATATATATACAGCACCAGTCAAAAGTTTGGACACACCTACTCATTCCAGGGTTTTTCTTAGTTTTTAGTAATTTACCAAATTTTTTAAATAATAGTGAAGACATCAACACTATGAAATTACACATAGGGAATCATGTAGTAATCAAAAAAGTGTTAAACCAATCAAAATATATTTTGGATTCTTCAAAGTAGCCACCCTTTGCCGTGATGACAGATTTGCACGATCTTTCATTCTCTCAACCAGCTTCACCTGGAATGCTTTTCCAACAGTCTTGAAGGAGTTCCCACATATGCTCAGCACGTGTTGGCTGCTTTTCCTTCCTCTGCGGTCCAACTCATCCCAAACCATCTCAATTGGGTTGAAGTCGGGTGATTGTGGAGGCCAGGTCATCTGATGCAGCCCTCCACCACTCTCCTTCTTGGTCAAATAGCTCTTACACAGCCTGGAGGTGTGTTGGGTCATTGTACTGTTGAAAACCAGATGGGATGGCTTATCGCCGCAGAATGCTGTGGTAGCCATGCTGGTTAAGGGTGCCTTGAATAAAAAAAAAAATAACTGACAGTGTCACCAGCAAAGCACCCCCACACCATCACACATCCTCCTCCATGCTTCACGGTGGGAATCACACATGAGGAGATCATCCGTTCACCTACTCTGTTTCTCACGAAGACACGGTGGTTGGAACCAAAAATCTCCATTTGGAATCATCCGACCAAAGGACAGATTTCCACCAGTCTAATGTCCATTAATTGTGTTTCTTGGCCCAAGCAAGTCTCTTCTTATTATTGGTGTCCTTTAGTAGTGGTTCCTTGCAGCAATTCGACCATGAAGGCCTGATTCACGCAGTCTCCTCTGAACAGTTGATGTTGAGATGTGTCTGTTACTTGAACTCTGTGAAGCATTTATTTGGGCTAAAGTTTTTGAGGCTGGTAACTCTAATGAACTTATCCTCTGCAGCAGAGTTAACTCTCTGGGTCTTCCTTTCCTGTGGCAGTCCTCATAAGAGCAATTTTCATCAAAGGCACACCTTCCATGTGAAGTTGGTTAAGAGAATGCCAAGAGTGTGTAAACCTGTCATCAAGGCAAAGGGTGGCTACTTTGAAGAATCTCAAATAGAAAATATATTTTGATTTGTTTAACACTTTTATGGTTACTACATGATTCCATATGTGTTATTTCATAGTTTTGATGTCTTCACTATTTTTCTAAAATGTAGAAAATAGTCCAAATAAAGAAAGACCCTGGAATGAGCAGTGGTTTAAAGTACAGTGGTTTAAAAGTTTTTTTTTGGGGGGGGGGTATCTGTACTTTACTTTATTTTTTTGCAACTTTTACTTTTACTTCACTAGATTTCTAAAGACAATAATGTACTTTTTACTCTATACATTTTTCCTGACACAGAAAAGTACTCTTTATATTTTAAATGCTTAGCAGGACAAGAAAACGGTCCAATTCATGTACTAATAAGGAGAACATGACTGGTAATCCCTACTGCCTCTGATCTGGTGGATTCAAAGACTCACAAAGCACAACTTCTTAGTTTGTAAATTATGTCTGAGTGTTGGAGTGTGCCCCTGGCTATCCGAAAATGTTAATTACTTGCTCAATATAAGGAATTTGAAATGATTTATACATTTACTTTTGATACTTAATGTATATTAACATTACATTTACTTTTGATACTTAAGTATATTTAAACCAAATACTTTTAGACTTTTACTCAAGTAGTATTTTAATGGGGGACTTTCACTTTTACTTGAGTCATTTTCTATTAAGATATCTTAACCTTTACTCAAGTATGACAATTGGGTACTTCTTCCGCCACTGGGAATGAGTAGGTGTGTCCAACTTTTGAATCGTAAAGTATTTCGCAACAGTGCCGGTGAAAAGACGACAACGAGTCTACAACATTAATGCTTATAGCTAAAAAGTTAACTAGTGAGATAGCTTGTAGTACAGCTAGTTATGTTTTGAATTGGCTATATAGTTAATTAAATGATTTTCTAGGCTACCTGCTGCTGAAATGTCTCTCTCTCCTCGAGCAACAGCCCATTCGCACTGGCACACATGCAGATGAAGCACAGCACACACAGAGAGACGCACTGAAGGGTAGGCCTAATTCTGATCATAGCTGATATGTACATTTTTAAGTGATTGAGCATATATTTAAAAAAGGAAAACATGTTAAAATTCCATGACTTTTCCAGGATTTTCATGACAGTAAGAACCCTCATTTGGCAATTTGGAACAGCACATCCTGCACATTCAGTCTGGCGCATTCTCAATCTGCGAATTCTCAAACTCGAACAGACTACTGACACGTATACACCGGATTCACAGACTAGCGGTGAACAGTGGAATCAGGATATGAATGCCCACTCTCCATTGTTATTCAATGCAGATCTCGCCTTAATTCCGCTTTGATCAACTTTTTTTTTTACACTGTGTGTGTGAATCCAGGCTGGTGATAAGCCACTTTGTTTTATAGAGGAGCCCGTATGCCGTTCCCCCAAAATTGGAGGTGGGATGACGGCACTCCGGACAGTTCCGGCCTAAGCCAAGCACTGAGTCAGATGCATCATAATAACCCGGAAGTAAAGCCACACTGGGAGCCAGATTTTAAACGGAATTACATTGAAAACAATGGAGCAGGGTCGAGCATATTAAAACTCAATTCAATGTATTTTTGGGAAGGTCTGTGATCACAATTCTAGTAATAAATTACATTTAAACATCAGATGGTTTTGGGGAGCTATTTCATAGTTTTATCAAGGTTCCATTATTTTCCTATTTTCGTCTTATAGCAACCCTATACTTGTCATGATTGTATACATCCCTTTTGTGAAGGAGAGCAATGGCAGAGCAGACAGTCATATGCCCTGAAATATTTTTGTGCAACCTGGAATTACAATTTAAGAGGACCAGTGCTTCTATAGTGAAACAAATCTCACACCTGTGCCGTTTGCGAGCAATTGTTGTTACATTGTACAGTATATTGTTTCTTCAGCATACCGCACTAGCGAGCAACAACATAACGTCACTTCACAGAGAGAACCACAGAGAACCATGAGTTCTTCAAGTTTAGCTGTATCCACACATTTTTGAACGATCTGAATGATGATGAAGATCGTGAAGGGGGTGATTGAATTTACGATATGCAACAGGGTTTGGCAACTAGGTTTGGCCTCCAGCGAATTTCTTCCTGAGCTTGTAGCTAGTCAGCGGGCCAGAACAGCAAAGGCTAGCAAAGACTCGCAGCCCAATTCATAGGCCTACACTACACATTGAACACATCTGGTTAGTGGGCTAATTAATTAAATGACAATAAGATAAAAATGTCAATGTCTCTATTAATACCCTATTAAGTGATATTCATCTTATCACCATACTTCTCAGATGCCAAGCCAGTGTCTTGTTTGCAACAAAACTGTCGCTGTAAGCAAATAATTAAATATGAGACGTCATCATGAATCCACCCCAGACATGAGGCCTGAGTCCGATGAAGAATTTGAAGCTGGCTACTCGTTCGTGGCTTAACCCAAAAGCAAAAGATACAAGTGCATCCCTAAAAGCTGCCTGGGCTTAAAAACATATTCTCTTTTACATAACTTGAAAATCTCAATTGATAGCAACAGTCACATTGTGATTGTATTAGATTACTAAATACTTCCCAAACAAAGTCAATATTGTTGGTGTCCTCAACCTGCAGAAGGCCATAGCTCAACCTCTGAATGTCATAGACTAACCAAATCTCCATGTGCATCAGAACCGTGTCTTTCTTGTGTATTTTACAGCTCGTTTTTAGCACAAAGCATTGTGTTAATCATCGAGTTTATCATCATTATTGATTGCTTTATATAATCTGGATCCATTTTATTTCCTCCCTCAAGCTAACAAGGGGTATGCTTTTTGCCCTTTACCCCCTCAATACGAGCCCTTTTTTCAGCCATACACCAAGCCCTCCACAGACATAGAGGCAGGCCTAGTGACAGTATTTGAGGAAATAGCTAGGCCTACCAACAAATATCTGAATAACATTACTGCATCTATCAAACAGGTAAGCCTCTCTCTTATTTCTTAAATAGGGCTCCAACAAAGTGCTCTTGTTATTAAATTAGCCTACTCAGCTTTCAGCGCCAGGTGATGTCCATATTGATTTTAGGAATAGCAATCCACACACGAGTGTTGGCTGCATCTCAACTAATCTTTTTTCTAATTTATCCAATTATATTCCATTCTCTTGTTTTTATCATGGACATATTCCATCCTTTATGTAATTAAGCTTTCACATGTGTGTTTTAGTTTTTATTAAGTGTGTTGGTGCTTGCTTCTAAATATGGCAAAAACAATTGACTGCTGTAGGTTGAGGTTCTTGTTTCCTATTCCCTGACAAAAATACGTTGTTACTGTTTTTTTTAACGATATCTTTGTGATATTTTAGTTATATTGAATTTTACAAATTAAATTGATTAAATTGCTCTGCCCAAATCATCTTATAAAATTAAAATGGGATAATAATGGACCCATAAAAAAAATAAAATCAAATAGCTTGCCAATAGCATCCGCTGCAAATACAGTGCATTCGTAAAGTATTCAGACCCCTTGACTTTTCCACATTTTGTTACGTTGCAGCCTTATTCTAAAATGGATTAAATACATGTTTTCCCTCATCAGTCTACACACAATACCCCATAATGACAAAGTATTCAGACACTTTGCTATGAGACTTGAAATTGAGCTCAGGTGCATCCTTTTTCCATTGATCATCCTTGAGATGTTTCTACAACTTCAATGGAGTCCACCTGTGGTAAATTCAATTGATTGGGCATTATTTGGAAAGGCACACACCTGTCTATATAAGATCCCACAGTTGATGGTGCTTGTCAGAGCAAAAAAACATGCCATGAGGCCGAAGGAATTGTCCGTAGAGCTCTGAGACAGGATTGTGTCGTGGCACAGATCTGGGGAAGGGTACCAAAAAATGTCTGCGTCATTGAAGGTCCCCAAGAACACAGTGGCCTCCATCATTCTTAAATGGAAGACGTTTGGAACCACCAAGACTCTTGATAGAGCTAGCCGCCTGGCCAAACTGAGCAATCGGGGGAGAAGGGCGGTGGTCACTATGACAGAGGTGGTCACTATGACAGATGGGAGAATTTTCCAGAAGGACAAGCATCTCTGCAGCACTCCACCAATCAGGCTTTTATGGTAGAGTGGCCAGACGGAAGCCCCTCCTCAGTAAAAGGCAAATGACAGCCCACTTGGAGTTTGCCCAAAGGCACCTAAAGGACTCTCAGACCATGAAAAACAAGATTCTCTGGTCTGATGAAACCAAGAAACCAAGAAATCTTTGGTCTGAATGCCAAGCGTCATGTCTGGAGGAAACCTGGCACCATCTCTATGGTGAAGCAGGGTGGTGGCAGAATCATGCTATGGGGATGTTTTTCAGAGGCTGGAACTGGGAGACTAGTCAGGATCGAGGGAAGATGAACGGAGCAAAGTACGAAGAGATCCTTGATTAAAACCTGCTCCAGATTGCTCAGGCTGGGGAGGTTCACCTTCCAACAGGACAACAAACCTAAGCACACAGCCAAGACAATGCAGGAGTGGCTTCGGGACAAGTCTCTCAATGTCCTTGAGTGGCCCTGCCAGAGCCCGGGCTTGAATCTGATCGAACATCTCTGGAGAGACTTTAAAATAGCTGTGCAGCAATGCTCCCCCTTCCAACTTGACCAAGCTTGAGAAGATCTGCAGAGAAGAATCGGAGAAACTCTCCAAATACAAGTGTGCCAAGCTTGTAGCGTCATACCCAAGAAGACTCAAGGCTGTAATTGAGTAAAGGGACTGAATATGTATGTAAATGTGATAGTTCAGTTTTTTCTTTGTCATTATGGGGTATTGTGTGTGTAGATTGATAAGGATTTTTTGGGGGAAAAAGTCAAGGAGTCTGAATACTTTCAGAATGCACACCTTCCAAAAATACTTTATGGGATTTTTCCCACCCTGCTACATTGTTTTCAATGTAATTCCATTTCAAATCTGTCTTTTAGTGCGGCTTTACTTCTGGGATATTATGACGCATCTGACGGTTCCCTCTCTTTACATTACTTGGTACCAAGGCCCCAGGGTTCCGGTCTAGAAGCACGCTTTTCACTGTACCCAGAGGACACTTTTGGTATTGCAGTTTTCCTGAAGTCAAGCCCAAAATTAACGTTCTCATAGATGGGGGAAAGGGGAGTACCTAGTCAGTTGTCCAACTGAATGTATTCAACTGAAATGGGTCTTCCTCATTTAACCCAACTCCTCTGAATCAGAGGGGTGCGGGGGGGGGGGGGGGGGGGCTGGCCTTAATCGACATCCACTGTGCCCGGGGAACAATGGGTTAACTACCTTACTCAGGAGCAGAACAACAGATTTTTACCCTATCCACACCGGATTTGATCCAGCAACCTTCCAGTCACTGGCCCAATGCTCTAACCACTAGGCTACCTGCCGCAGCTCCCATCGAGAAGTCAAATGAGAAAATTGCAAATAAAACACTTTACAGGCTGAATAATTGTTTTACAGGCTGATTTTTTTCCATCACTCACAGCCGAAGATTTTATTTGAATTCACTTTGTCAAATTTCTAGATGACCTGATGATGTTGTCACTTCTTGCGCTGCTCCAGTGCGCACTAAGTGCTCATGCGCAGGCGTAATCAGCTCTCTAAAACCGGATCTGGACAACCACGAAACAGTGGATGCAAACATGAGTAGATTACATTGAAAACAATGGTTGTCCATCTTGAACGCGGCCTCTAGTTCATATATAGCTCAGTGTTTTGGACCGAATAGCTAGCTTGACAGCTAAAATGAAAAAATAGGGAGCAGTATCTAACAAAATATCTACATTATGGCATTTACTTATCATAACAGAACTTAATCAAACTTTTAAAGGGCACTTCCATTCAATATAACAGGATCTAAAAATTCAATATGGTGCACAATTTCTACTTAAAATCAGAAGGGATGCAAAAGGCACTCTATTCGTGGAATGACCCAACTACTTCTCATGAAAAGTTTATGAAGCATTTTATGAAGCATTTTATGAAGCGTTTTATGGAGTGGAATTTGCGTGAACAACTCACCTGCATCCTCTGTCCGTGTCTGGAGGGAGGTGGGACTGGGCTCGCCCACTCCCACACTGTTCTTTGCCACAACTCGAAACTCGTACTCCACCCAGGCATTGAGATCCACCACCGTGGCTGTCAGTGTGTTGCCATCAATTACCTCAGGAACTAGGGACAGAGGGAAATAAGGCTAAGATCAGGCATCCCATCAACGTAGATAAACCATCATTTCAATCAAATAGTCCCTTATGGTAAAAAAAATATACACGGTTCACTTTAATCCAAGGATAGGGCATCTACATGATCTGTTGTTGTGGTTCAACATTAAATATTCTTTCACATGTTCATGATCACATTTTTTTATTTTTTACGAAGCTGGGCCAATTGTGCTCCGCCCTATGGGACTCCCAATCATGGCTGGTTGAGGTACAGCCTGGAATCTACCAGGGTCTGTAGTGACGCTCCTAGCACTGAGATACAGTGCCTTAGACCGCTGCACCCCTCGGGAGCCCAAATGCAGGGATGGAACGTATGGATATTGGGCACTGGCCAACCGGCCAAGAAGACTGCAATTTTTACTAGCCCGGGTCCAAAATCTGTGCCAAGACATATTTGAAAAGACAGAATTTCACTAGCCGTTAGGCTAGTTTGGCACATTTTCTACTATCCCAGTCTGAAAGGAACTAGCCACGGGCTAGCGGGCTAGCTTAATTTCCATCCCTAATGAAATGTATGACCTATCAATTAAATCTTCACAGATAAACAAAGAGGCTAGATCAATGTGCAGGCCTACCTGTGTCCACCCTCTGCCAGCCCACAGTGAAGGGGGTCCTGGTCTGGATGAGGTAGCTGGTGATGGGGCTGCCGTTATCCCTGCCGCGGCTCCATGAGAGCTGTGCTGTGCTGTCCGTCACCTCCTCCACTGCCACTGTGTCTGGAGGGCCAGGGGGGCCTGACTCGATCGCAAATTAAGCATAGTTAGAGTCCCCCCTACTGTACACGCACATGCAGGCACGCACACACATACACACCTCTTTATTATCTGCTGCTGCAACAGCTCCTTAATTCAGCTGCCATCCACACTGAGCCAATCTCAAATGACTCCCTATTCCCTATAAAGTGCTACTATATGCGCGCAAGACTGTGAGTCACTTTGGATAAAACTGTCTGCTAAATGACATACAGTGCCTTCTGAAAGTATTCATACCCCTTGACTTATTCCATAAATTTTTATCCTGAAAAACTCCCCAGTTCTTAACGAGTACAAGCATACCCATAACATTCAGCCCCCACTATGGTTGAAAATATGGAGAGTCGTACTCAGTAATGTGTTGTATTGGATTTGCCCCAAACATAACACTTTGTATTCAGAAAAAAAGTGAATTGCTTTGCCAACTTTTTTTCCTCTTCAGTATTGCTTTAGTGCCTTGTTGCAAATAGGATGCATGTTTGGGAATATTTTTATTCTGTACAGGTTTCCTTCTTTTCACTATGTCAATTAGGTTAGTATGTGGAGTAACTACAATGTTGTTGATCCATCCTTAGTTTCCTCCTATCACAGCCATTAAACTCTGTAACTGTTTTAAAGTCACCATTGGCCTCATGGTGAAATCCCTGAGTGGTTTCCTTCCTCTCCGGCAACTGAGTTAGGAAAGACGCCCGTATCTTTGTAGTGACTGGGTGTATTGACACACCATCCAAAGTGTAATTAATAACTTAATCATGCTCAAAGGGATATATATATATTTTTTTACCCATCTACCAATCGGTGCACTGCATTGCGAGGCATTGGACGACCTCCTTGGTCTTTGTAGTTGAATCTGTCACGACATGGCCCTTTTTGGGTGTAGATCGTGGCTCCCCCTCTCTCATTTTCTCTCCCACATCAGGTTTTACAACGGTCATAAATACCTGGTAGAAACTGCCATGTAGTATTGAGGGAGAGAGTCTATGGAGAACAGAGCTTCTCTTGCCGAAACTCATAATCCCCAAAATGGGAGAATGAAACAATATTTATAATTTTGAGAATGTGGGAATGGTCCGTGGACACTTAAGGGACAGTCATGTCGAGTGTGTTTCATTTGGTGATCTCATGAAGGACAGGAAACACACATAACTGTCCCTCTTAAAGTGGACATTTCCCAACTGTCAGGTTTACTTCTGAATGTTGCATAAGATGAATGAATAATAGGGGTGAAACGGTACGTGTATTCGTATTGAACCGTTCGGTACAGGGTCCAGGTTGCACGGTTCGGTATGTACTGTGAACCTAACAACACATTAATCATATATTCCAGCTAGGAAGATATATATATATATATATATATATATATTTAATTGTACAAAAAAATATTATGGCATATAAATGAATGTGGGAAAAATATCTATATAAACCCAGCAAAAAAAGAATGTCAACTGCGTTTATTTTCAGCAAACTTCAGATGTGTAAATATTTGCATGAGCATAACAAGATTCAACAACTGAGACATAAACTGAACAGACATGTGACTAATGGAAATTGAATAATGTGTCCCTGAACAAAGGGGGCGGGGTAACAGTCAGTATCTGGTGTGGCCATCAGCTGCATTAAGTAATGCAGTGCATCTCCTCCTCATGGACTGCACCAGATTTGCCAGTTCTTGTTACTCCACTCTTCCACCAAGACACCTGCAAGTTTCCAGACATTTCTGGGGGGAATGGCCCTAGCCTCACCATCCGATCCAACAGGTCCCAGACGGGCTTAATTGGAATGAGATCCGGGCTCTTCGCTGGCCATGGCAGAACACTGACATTCCTGTCTTGCAGGAAATCACACACAGAACGAGCAGTATGGCTGGTGACATTGTCATGCTGGAGGGTCATGTTAGGATGAGCCTGCAGGAAGGGTACCACATGAGGGAGGAAGATATCTTCCCTGTAACACACAGCATTGAGATTGCCTGCAATGACAACAAGCTCAGTCCGATGATGCTGTGACACACTGCCCCAGACCATGACGGACCCTCCATCTCCAAATCAATCCCGCTCCAGAGTACAGGCCTTGGTGTAAGGCTCATTCCTTTGACGATAAATGTGAATCCGACTATCACCCCTGTTGAGACAAAACCGTGACTCGTCAGTGAAGAGCAGTTTTTGCCAGTCCTGTCTGGTCCAGCGACGGTGGGTATGTGCCCATAGGCGACGTTGCTGCCGGTTATGTCTGGTGAGGACCTGCCTTACCGGCCTACAAGCCCTCAGTCCAGCCTCTCTCAGCCTATTGCGAACAGTCTGAGCACTGATGGAGGGATTGTGCATTCCTGGTGTAACTCGGGCAGTTGTGGTTGCCATCCTGTACCTGTCCCACAGGTGTCATGTTCGGATGTACTGATCCTGTACAGGTGTTGTTACACATGGACTGCCACTGCGAGGACGATCAGCTGCCCGTCCTGTCTCATTGTAGCTCTGTCTTAGGCGTCTCACAGTACGGACATTGCAATTTATTGCCCTGGCCACATCTTCAGTCATCACGCCTCCTTGCAGCATGCCTAAGGCACGTTCACGCAGATGAGCAGGGACCTTGGGCATCTTTCTTTTGGTGTTTTTCAGAGTCAGTAGAAAGGCCTCTTTAGTGTCCTAAGTTTTCATAACTGTGACCTTAATTGCCTACCGTCTGTAAGCTGCTAGTGTTATTTGGATTTTTACAAATTATCTTTGAAAGACAGGATCCTGAAAAAGGGACGTTTCTTTTTTTTCTGAGTTTAGTAATAAAGTTGTCTTAAAAAAAAGAAAGGTGTTTTGTCTCATAGCTGTATGCAGCTCCGCTCATTAGTTATTTCACTCCAGCGAGAACAGAGCTAAGAGACCATCGTAGCAGCAATTAGCTGATGAAGGAATTAACAGTTAGCTAAATGCAAAGGAGCAGTCTGCCACCTGGGAACAACCTGGGAACATTTCGGTTTCCCTGTAAACTATAACGGGGATTGCCAACGAGTGGTGCATAAAACTTCTACAACGTGTAGGCTCTGTTCAATGCCGATAGACTATTCAAGTGGCAATACGAGTAACATGACATTTGCCCCAGAACAACAGCAAAGGCCCTTGTGAAGATGCTGGAGGAAACAGGTACAAAAGTATCTATATCCACAGTAAAACGAGTCCTATATCGACATAACCTGAAAGGCCGCTCAGCAAGGAAGAAGACACTGCTCCAAAACCGCTATAAAAAAGTCAGACTACGGTTTGCAACTGCATATGGGAACAAAGATCGTACTTTTCGGGGAGAAATGTCCTCTGGTCTGATGAAACAAAAATAGCTGATGAAACAAAAATAACTGTTTGGCCATAATGACTATTGCTATGTTTGGAGGAGGCTTGCAAAAAATAATGTGGTGATCCTAACTGGCATAAAACAGGGAATTTTTTACCAGGATTAAATGTAAGGAATTGTGAAAAACTGAGTTTAAATGTATTCGGCTAAGGTGTATGTAAATTTCCAACTTCAACTGTACATGGTGGAAGACCAAAGAGTTAATATACCCTCATGTTGCCATGTTAGCAAGGCGCTACCTGGCTGTGCCTGGGACCTCTGTCCCTAGCGAGAGGGTATTCTCCACAGCGGCTGACATTGTCACAGCAAGCCGATCTGTGCTCACTGCAGATCATTTGGATAGACTAATCTTCTTAATTGGACTATGCACTCTTGTTGAAGTTCTGTTTTAAATGACTAGGCACTGTTGTTTTTTGTTGTCCCTTTGTTTCCATATGCTCCTGGGAATTAAAGCTACCCATGTTTACTATTATAATAAATGGAAAATCTAAATACAAATGACATATTTCTCAGGCATTTATTTTGTCGATGTATCGAAACCGTACCAAACCGTGACGCCACTGTACCGTATCATACCCAACAGTGAGTTTTGTGAACTGTTTCACCCCTAATGAATAAGTATAAGAATACTTTTGAAAAGATAACAACAGGCCCAGGAGACCAGACAGCGTGTAGTGTTGGCTACATGGCTGGAAATGGTACAACTCTGAGACTATCGATCACTACAGAATAAGAGCAAATCCTAGACGTAGAATTACTAGTCTGCAGCTGGAAATTATGTAAATCTAGCGCGAGAAAACCAACAACCGCGGAAGCATCTATTCCATGCAACGACCATCTGTAAGCCTGACGTATCCATTACAACAGACACTATCCAGAGCCACTGAGAAAGCAACAACTATGAAAGACATTGTGACTTCTGGGGAAGTTAACCAGAGACTCTCTGATGAACTGACTCTCCAGCAGACGGGTCGGCGATTCCAACAGAGAAGACAACAATGGCATACAGGCGTAAATACATACATTTCAATTAATATAATTATCAACTGAGTGTAGTGGATCCATTTTATCTTTCCCGCTTTTTATCTGTCCCCACCCCTTTCCATTGTCTACCAAGCCGTCATACTGGTTTAGCCCACTAGGGACTTATCAATGCACTGTGTTAGTAACCAATAACCATATTGTTTGTTTATGTAATTCTGTGACTTGATTAGTTAGTTAGTAAATAAAAAATTAATCCAATATGTATATCACTGATTCATTATGGAGGCTAGGGTTCGTGTAGATATCCAAGGGTTTGTGACGTTCAGTAATGAGAACTGGTGAGGTAATAATAATACACAAATACAAGACTGTGCTCGATAAGATATGAAAATATCTGAAGAGTCGATTCAGAAATAGAGACTGTATGTGTGGCGTACAGAGATGAGATGTGATAAAAAAAAACACTTATTGCACACAGAGTGAGTCGATGCAACTTACAAATGGACGAAAATGGATAGAATGGTTACCTGAAAGAAAATGGGGGAGGGTCATGCTTTTTTAATTTCAGTGAAGGGGAGGGTTTAGTATTTTTTATATCTAGTCAAGGGGAGTGTTATGTCATTTCTAATTGATGAAATTTAAATATTTCTCAGGGTTTTAGAATTAGTTGCTTATTAGGCTATACTGTATATCGATGTGTGCCCTCATCTCTGATTCTCAGCTGGGCGCACAATATCACACACACAGACGACACCATTCTGTATACTTCTGGCACTTCTTTGGACACTGTGTTAACTAACCTCCAGACGAGCTTCAATGCCATACAACACTCCTTCCGTGGCCTCCAACTGCTCTTAAATGCAAGTAAAACCAAATACATGCTCTTCAACCGATCACTGCCCACACCTGCCCGCCCGCCCAGCATCACTACTCTGGACGGTTCTGACTTAGAATATGTGGACAACTACAAATACATACGTGTCTGGTTAGACTGTAAACTCTCCTTCCAGACTCACATTAAGCATCTCCAATCCAAAATTAAATCTAGAATCGGCTTCCTATTTCGCAAAAAAGCATCCTGCATTCATGCTGCCAAACATTCCCTCGTAAAACTGACCATCCTACCGATCCTCGACTTCGGCAATGTAATTTACAAAACAGCCCCCAACACTCTAATCAACAAATTGGATGCAGTCTATCACAGTGCCATCCGTTTTGTCACCAAAGCCCCATATACCACCCACCACTGCGACCTGTACGCTCTCGTTGGCTGGCCCTCGCATCATACTCGTTGCTAAACACACTGGCTTCAGGTCATCTACAAGGCTTTGATAGGTAAGGCCCCACCTTATCTCAGCTCACTGGTCACCATAGCAGCACCCACCCGTAGCACACTCTCCAGCAGGAATCTCTCTCTAGTCACCCCCAAAGCCAATTCTTCCTTTGGCAGCCTTTCCTTCCAGTTCTCTGCTGCCAATGACTGGAATGAATTGCAAAAATCACTGAAGCTGGAGACTCTTACCTCCCTCACTAGCTTTAAGCACCAGCTGTCTGAGCAGCTCACAGATCACTGCACCTGTACATAGCCCATATGTAAATAGCCCATCCAACTGCCTCATCCCCATACTGTATTTATTTATTTATCTTGCTCCTTTGCACCCCTGCATTTCTACTTGCACATTCATCTTCTGCATGTCAATGTAGTGTCTAATTGGTATATTGCAATTACTTCGCCACCATGGCCTATTTATTGCCTTACCTCCCTTTTCTTACCTCTTTTACACACACTGTATATAGATGTTCTTCAACTGAATTGACTGTATGTTTTGTTTATTCTATGTGTAACTCTGTGTTGTTGTTTGTGACAAACTGCTTTGCTTTATTCTTGGCCAGGTCGCAGTTATAAATGAGAACTTGTTCTCAACTTGCCTACCTGGCTAAATAAAAGGTGAAATATATATATTTTTTTAAATACATCAATTGCGTCTATAGGCTACTTAGTGTGGTCTCAATCAAATTATCAACAGCGTATAGGTTTCGATGTGCATGATGGGAGAAGCACAGAGCAAAGTTATACAGTATTTCGAAGATAGCTGCTAGGATGGTGTAAATAGGTGAATGGCGCCAGAGGGGATGGCTGCCATCTTACGGGCTCCTAACCAACTGTGCTATTTTGCAAGTTTTTTTTTGCGTTGTTTCTAACTTAAAATTATTTTATTTTTTTGTACATAATGTTGCTGCAACCGTCTCTTATGACCGAAAATAACTTCTGAACATCAGAACAGCAATAACACACCTCGAACTGGAAAGATTGCGTGAAGAAAAAACGGAGAAAAAGGGGACGGAGGTCGGGCTGCCTTCTGAGAATTCGTGGGAGAGTGAGTAAAACTCCACTATGATCCGTTATATTGGCCAACGTGCAATCATTGGAAAACAAAATGGATGATATACGATCAAGACTATCCTACCATGGGGACATTAAAAACTGTAATATCTTATGTTTCACCGAGTCGTGGCTGAACGACGACACAGATAATATAGAGCTGGCAGAATTTTCCATGCATCGGCAGGACAGAGAAGCAACGTCTGGTTAGACGAGGGCGGGGGTATGTGTCTATTTGTCAATAACAGCTGGTGCTTGATGTCTAATATGAAAGAAGTTTCAAGGTATTGCTCGCCTGAGGTAGAGTACCTTATGATAAGCTGTAGACCACACTATCTACCAAGAGGGTACTCATCTATATTATTCATAGCCATCTGTTTACAACCACAAACCGATGCTGGCACTAAGACGGCACTCAACCAGCTGTTTAAGGCCAAAAGCAAACAAGAAAATGCTCATCCAGAAGCGGCGCTCCTTGTGGCCGGGGACTTTAATGCAGACAAACTTAAATCCATTTGACCTCATTTCTACCAGCACATCACTATTGAACACCTTTACTCCACACACAGAGATGCATACAAAGCTCTCCTCCGCACTCCATTTGGCAAATCTGAACATAATTCTATCCTCCTGATTCCTGCTTACAAGCAAAAACTAAAGAAGGAAGTACCAGTGACTCGCTCAATAAATGGTCAGATGACCTGGATGCTACGCTATAGGACTGTTTTGCTAGCACAGACTGGAATATGTTCCGGAATTCATCTAATGGCATTGAGGAGTATACCACCTCCGTCATCGGCTTCATCAATAACTGCATCAACGACGTCTCTCCCTACAGTGACCATACGTACATATCATAACCCGAAGCCATGGATTACAGGCAACATCCGCATCGTGCTAAAGGTTAGAGCTGCCGCTTTTTCAAGGAGCGGGACACTAATCCGGACACTTGTAAGAAATCCTGCTATACCCTCTGACGAACCATCAAACAGGCAAAGAGTCAATACAGGATTAAGATTGAATCTTACTACAACGGCTCTGACGCTCGTCGGATGTGGCAGGGCTTGAAAACTATTATGGGACTACAAAGGGAAACACAGCCGTGAGCTGCCCAGTCACGTGAGCCTACCAGACGAGCTCATTCACAAAGCCGCGGGCCAGACGGATTACCAGGACGTGTACTCAAAGCATGCACCGACCAACTGGCAAGAGTCTTACCTGACATTTTCAACCTCTCCCTGACCGAGTCTGTAATACCTACATGTTTCAATCAGACCACCATAGTCCCTGTGCCTAAGGAAGCGAAGGTAACCTGCCTAAATGACTACCATGAAGTGAGTTGAAAGGCCGCTCATGGCTCACATCAACAGCATCATCCCGGATACCCTAGACCCACTCCAATTCGGATACCGAGCTGATCGTGGACTACAGAAAAAGGCGGGCCGAACAGGCCCCCATTAACATTGACTGGGCCGTAGTGGAGCGAGTCGAGAGTTTCTCCAGGACTATTTACACTGCTGCTACTTGCTGTTTATTATCTACTTTACCCGGTAAGGTTGTAAGGTTCACGGTACCTGTTGTATTCGGCGCATGTGACAAATAAAGTTTGATTTAGTTTGATAAAACTAAGCTGCATTACACAGCGCAATGGATATTCCAATCCTGAGCCCCGGCCTGCTCTGCTCTTTCTGATCAAATACTTTTGTGTGTGCTGCTTAACCAATAGCTGTGCTGTGTAGGGCTCTGGTGACAGTTTAGGAGGAGTGCCAAAGGTTTCTTTTGATTTTTTTGTTGTTGATTAGGCCTAGTCCCAAAAATGTGTGGACTAGCCTATAGCCTATGTTCTAATCAGTTTTAGAAAGAGAGTGCAAAGATGAGGGCCAGAGATCAACTTTGATAGCTTGCTACTACTATAATAGATTTTTATTAAAAACATTATGTTTCTTGGCCGTGATGTATTTATCAGAGTTATTGACCTCACAATAAGCCAGATTGGAGTAATTTACATAGTGGTGCTGAAACTTGTAGCAGAAGCAGTGGCACAATCGGAAATGGACAGCTCATGATGCTGAAAGAATACAAATTCGAGTAGGCATAATTCATTTCAACCCACCTTTATTTTATTTAGACTTTACTAACAACAAGAGGGCTTTGTGGTAGGAGCCTATTTCTTCCTATTTAAGAAATAAGAGGTAAACCTACCTGTTTTACAAACAAAATTAGGCTACGGGCTGCTATAACCAATAGATTCTGTCGGTCAATTCCTCCACCCACTACTTTAAATAGCCTACCTCCATGTCAGTGAAGGGCCGTAAAGAAACAAGCCGTAAGATACCTGGGAAAGACATCACTCCGATGCATATGGGGATAGAATTGTTTTGTTTCTTTGATATTCAGAGGCTGGCTTTGCTTGGGAAGTAATCTAATTCGGTCACTATCAATTGATTAAGCTATTCCCTTTCTGTACAATAGATGTTTAAACCCAGACAATTTTTAGGGAAACACTTCTGATCATCTCTCGTTGGGTTAAGCCACTGAAGAAGTAGCCAGAAGATAAAGCTTGCATTTCTCTCTGTCGGTAGGCCTACTCTGTCTGTGGTGGAAAGGTAGGCATAACTTTTGAAAATACCATGCTCAGATTCCTAACGACATCTCAGATTCAATTATTTGTAAACTTGGACAGTTTCTTTACAAACAAGACACACTGATTTGGCATTGGAGAAATATGATAAGATGAACACATCTCTCTGTCAATTCTTAGCCTGTAATTTTGGTAATTTGTGTGGTATTAAAAAATGACTCCGCTAATATGTGAAAGTATGTTGAATTGCATGAAATGTTTATAAAAGGCCGACCTGTTTTTGCTATAAAGGAGATCTTACACCCCATGTTGTCTGCGAACCCACAACCTTCTGGCCCGCAGCCCTGGCCCTGGCTCTGTGCCCTAAATTCACACATTGCTATGTAATGCTTAAAAGATGAAGAGATGAACAGTTTCTAAAACTGCACATGTTAGGCTCTGGCCTGTCCAAGAAGTGGGGGTAGATGGTAGACATGTTTTCTTTGTTCTATTTATTATTTTGGGTATAGGGTAGGGTTACTTGTTGTTGTTTTTTTCAACCATTTAGGGATGGTTAAGGTCAAATATATTTTGCTGAAAGTAGGACCATCCATTTTCATTTCAGAGAGGTCCGATTTTCTCCATGTAACCCTTATTGTAAATAACGTTCATTCCAATATGATGTGATTGTTAAGCAACATTTACTCCTGAACTTATTTAGGCTGACCATAACAACGGGGTGGAATACTTGACTCAAGACATTTCAGCTTTTCATTGTTCATTAATTTGTAAACATTTTGAAAAACATAATTCCACTTTGACATTATGGGTTATTGTGTGTTCAGGCTGTAACACAACAAAATGTGAGAAAAAGGGGTGTGACTTCTGCCTGAAGGCACTGTATATTATTGTATATTATCTTGTATTGGCCAGAGCCAAAATACAGAGAAAGATATGTCTCTTGCCCAAAGCTCACTATGTGCTGTAATGGAAAACACTATTAATAAGGAATAGGAAGCCACTTCAGGCGTATACATTTTTCCCCTCTAATTATCCTCTTCTCTCTCATCAACAGTACTGTAGTTGTCACAGGGCTACGTTAAAAGGTGAAAATGAAAACAATCTCTGTAGCCTTCGAGAAACCCCGTTTTAATTATTTAGTTTTATTATCCAACCAATTGGAGGGGCTGATGTTTAAAGCTCATCTGCTGTTTCCTGTTGTAATGAAGGTGTCAGTTCGCCAAAGCTAATACATAGACCACCAGCAAACAATGAGTGTAAGAACCACAGAATTAAATAGATATTTCATAATATCTGTGCTAGGAACCACTGACACTCCTCATTTGCTGGAATTTGAACTGAATTCTAAACAACATTTCAATTATTAGAGCATTTTGCCAGTGCAACACTTCATAAACATGATAAAGAACTGCAAACGTGACTTGATATTTAATCAAATAATGTATAATAGCTGTCAAAAGTTGTTGTGATTCGCTCTATAATAAAGACATGCTAAATATATTATATTTAGAATGTCAACATCAGCTTAATTTGTACGATATCGATCTATGTAAAACTCATTAGCTCTTTCCAATAAGAAGCTTTGATGTGTCGCCCTCATTAAAACCTACAATCAAGGATCAATTCTTTATCTCGTTAATTATATATCCTTGGCAGGGCCGAGAGAATACTGTCAGAATCTCAGGGGCGTTAAAATAGTCGGAGATTAAAATGAACATACTACATTTGCTTTGTTTTAGGCATCACTACAATGGGAATGAAAAAAATTCCCCTTTTTAATACAGTACACTGTATGGACATATTTAGGTATTTTACATTCACATCACATTTATGAAACACATTTATGAGTATTGTAGTATGATTCATACCAACCTTCATAAAAAAAAAATTCAATATCATTAGTAAGGAGTTTTCTGAATAAAAGTCCCTTTTCATTTCAGAACTAAAAGGTATCAGTAACACTGAAATGGATCTTTATTTATCTACTGTACAACATACATTTGTACATACATTTGTGTGTTACCCTAAGAATACATTTTTGTCAAAGAGCACGTTGTAAGCCCAAAATGACATTGACGATTGATGCTTCAGGACAGAACTCACTTTAGGCCCGGTAGGCCTACTCTATTTCCTTCAGATCCGCCATCTAATGGGTATTGTGACAGAAAAGTGATGTAATTCAGTAAGATAATATTGATGACGACTCAATGTACAACCTAAGCTGACATTGGCAAAATGCTTGTCATTAATTTAATATAAATGTGTCATGTAGTCCTTAAAGGGCCTCTCTCTCAATAGTTAAGAATGCCTCCTGTGTGTCAGTTGTACGTTTCCCCCTAGCAACAACAGCTCAATTATATGATGCTATTCTATGTCTGTAATTAAGCTAACTACTATATTCCCCTGTAAACGGTGCTACTAAATGGGCCTTCAAACATACTCCCTCTGTGTTTACAGGAACTGACTCCAGTTATAATTAGTGAGTGGTAATTCTGCGAAAAGGAGGGTTTCTTACCTTTTACAATCAATATGGCCACTGCTGACAGGCTCTCCACGTCTGTGTCCACCACGCAGATGTACTTCCCGGCATGATTCAACTGGATGTTTCTGATCATCAGATCCCCAGCTGTTCTCTACAAAAGGCAATCATAAGAAATCCCAAACAACCTGGGTAAGTAAAGGGCATTTTTAATGTAACTGTAACGGCGTTCTTCGTTTGTCAAAAGAGAGTCGGACCGAAATGCAGCGTGGTGGTTACTCATGTCTTTAATGAAGAAAAGTGACGATACATGAAATAACTATAATAAATACAAAAAACAAACGGAACGTGAAACTTATTACAGCCTATCTGGTGAACACTACACAGAGACAGGAACAATCACCCACGAAATACAAAGTGAAACTCAGGCTACCTAAATACGGTTCCCAATCAGAGGCAACGAGAATCACCTGACTGCTGATTGAGAACCGCCTCAGGCAGCCAAGCCTATACAACACTCCTAATCAGCCGCGATCCCAAATACTACAAACCCCAATACGAATTACAACAACATAAACCCCTGTCACACCCTGGCCTGACCAAATATATAACGAAAACACAAAACACTAAGACCAAGGCGTGACAGAACCCCCCCCCCCCCAAGGTGCGGACTCCCGGACGCACCTCAAAACCATAGGGAGGGTCCGGGTGGGCGTCTGTCCATGGTGGCGGCTCCGGCTCGGGACGTGGACCCCACTCCATAAATGTCATAGTTCCTCCCCTTCGCGTCCTGGGATAATCCACCCTCGCCGCCGACCATGGCCTAATAGTCCTCACCCAGAACCCCACAGAACTGAGGAGCAGCTCGTGACTGAGGGGCATCTCGGGACTGAGGGACAGCTCGGGACTGAGGGGCAGCTCGGGACTGAGGGGCAGCTCGGGACTGAGGGGCAGCTCGGGACTGAGGGGCAGCCCGGGACTGAGGGGCAGCTCGGGACTGAGGGGCAGCCCGGGACTGAGGGGCAGCCCGGAACTGAGGGGCAGCCCAGTACTGAGGGGAAGC
Source organism: Oncorhynchus kisutch (assembly GCF_002021735.2). Classification (NCBI taxonomy): domain Eukaryota; kingdom Metazoa; phylum Chordata; class Actinopteri; order Salmoniformes; family Salmonidae; genus Oncorhynchus; species Oncorhynchus kisutch. Next base: position 60,360,416 of record NC_034190.2, on the reverse strand, counting down.
CCAGTACTGAGAGGAAGCTCAGGTAGGTAGTAGGCTCCGGTAGATCCTGGCTGGCTGGCGGATCTGGAAGATTCAGGTTGACTAGCAGATCTGGAAGATTCTGGTTGACTAGCAGATCTGGAAGATTCTGGTTGACTGGCGGATCTAGCTGCTCTATGCAGACTGACAGCTCTGACTGCTCCATGCAGGCTGACAGCTCCTTGCAGACTGACCACTACTTGCAGACTGACAGCTCCCTGCAGACTGACAGCTCCCTGCAGACTGACAGCTCTGACTGCTCCATGCAGGCTGACAGCTCCTTGCAGACTGGCAGCTCTTTGCAGACTGGCAGCTCCTTGCAGACTGACAGCTCCTTGCAGACTGGCAGCTCCCTGCAGACTGGCAGCTCCTTGCAGACTGACAGCTCTGACTGCAGACTGGCAGCTCCTTGCAGACTGACAGCACCCTGCAGACTGGCAGCTCAGGCTGCTTCAAACAGGCAGGAGGCTCCGGCAGCGCAGGAGAGGAGGAAAACGCTGGCTGCGCTGAACAGGCGGGACACTCCGACAGCGCAGGAGAGGAGGAAAACGCTGGCTGCGCTGAACAGGCGGGAGACTCCGACAGCGCAGGAGGGAAGGAAGGCTCTGGCTGTGCTGAACAGGCGGGAGACTCCGACAGAGCAGGAGAGGCGAGGCGCACTGTAGGCCTGATGCGTGGTGCGGGCACTGGTGATACTGGAGCGAGGACACGCACAGGAAGCCTGGTGCGGGGGAGCTGCTACCGGAGGACTGGTGTGTGGAGGTGGCTCTGGATAGACCGGACCGTGCAGGCGCACTGGAGCTCTTGAGCACCGAGCCTGCCCAAGCTTACCTGGCTCGATGCCCACTCTAGCCCGGCCAATACGAAGGGCTGGTATGAACCGTACCGGGCTATGCACCCACACTGGAGACACCGTGCGCTCACTAGCATAACACGGTGCCTGCCCGGTCTCTTTAGCCCCCCGGTAAGCACAGGGAGTTTGCGCAGGTCTCCTACCTGGCATAGCCATACTCCCTGTAAGCCCCCCCCAATAAATTTTTGGGGCCGACTCTCAGGCTTCCATCCGCGTCGCCGTGCTGCCTCTTCATACCAGCGCCTCTCTGCTTTAGCCGCCTCTAGTTCTTCCTTGGGACGGCGATATTCTCCAGGCTGAGCCTAGGGTCCTTTTCCGTCCAGTTCCTCCTCCCATGTCCAATTCTCCAAGTGATGCAGCCTCTCCCACTGCAACTGCTCTTCACGATTAGCAGGGAGAGTTGGCTCAGGTCTGACACCCGACTCAGCCACTCTCCCTCTGAGCCCCCCCCCCAATAAATTTTTGGGGCTGCTTTTCGGGTTTCCTTGCCAACCGTGTTCCCTCGTATCGTCGGCTCTTATCTCCGGCTGCCTCTGCTCTCCTAAGTGCCTCCACCTGTTCCCATGGGAGGCGATCTCTTCCAGCCAGTATCTCCTCCCAAGTGTAACAACCTTTGCCATCCAATACGTCTTCCCATCTCCATTCCTCCTTTCGCTTTTCCTGTGGTCGCTGCCTGTTACCACGCCGCTCGGTCCGTGTGTGGTGGGTGATTCTATAACGGCGTTCTTCGTTTGTCAAAAGAGAGTCGGACCGAAATGCAGCGTGGTGGTTACTCATGTCTTTAATGAAGAAAAGTGACGATACATGAAATAACTATAATAAATACAAAAAAACAACAAACGGAACGTGAAACTTATTACAGCCTATCTGGTGAACACTACACAGAGACAGGAACAATCACCCACGAAATACCAAGTGAAACTCAGGCTACCTAAATACGGTTCCCAATCAGAGGCAACGAGAATCACCTGACTGCTGATTGAGAACCGCCTCAGGCAGCCAAGCCTATACAACACCCCTAATCAGCCGCGATCCCAAATACTACAAACCCCAATACGAATTACAACAACATAAACCCCTGTCACACCCTGGCCTGACCAAATATATAACGAAAACACAAAACACTAAGACCAAGGCGTGACAGTAACCCCCTCCTACGTCTATGGGTCTTCGGGCAGTTTTTTCGTCTTCATTTCTGAAGACGACTGCCAGCAGCGAATGCTAAATTAAAGGTGGAATCCCTTCCTTTGGCTGTGGCGGAGGGATAGTGGCGAGGCTGATCTGGTTTAATTATGGAAATTAATTCCTTGAAGCGGGCAAGTTAGTTGATAATCTCTTTGGACTTGGGGACATTATAGACATTTTTGAGGAGTGAATCTCATTAGTGATAAGAAAATTGTCAGTCACACACACATATGCCGGATGTATAATCTCTCAAAATGTGTGGGTGTTCCATTTCATCCAGTAGTTTTTTGTTGTTGTAGTCCAGGCACTGCATGACGCCTTTTTACCCCACTGATATCCAATACAGTTGAAGATCTGTTACAAGACCTTGATCAGTGATCATTTTGCAGCTGAACATCAAAATATAAAACCTCAGAGGATACAACAGAGGCAAAAGATTCATGTTAAGTTGAAAAACTCCGACACTGTAAAATGTACTTGAAACCAAAGATGCAGTAGAAAGTTTAATATGTTTTGATCAGGCTAACTTAATAAATCATGTTGAGCTACTATTGACAAAATACAATTGGAACAATTGATTGAAGACTTATCAAAGACTGCTATTGAGTTTTTCAAATTAATGAGACTGACAGAAAATGTCTAGTTTGATATTTGCGTGCGAGCCAGTGCTTGAGAAGCTTGAAAATCTAGACTCAACAAGTGTTTTAATTACTTCCTGTAACTCCCGCGAGCATGCGGAAGATTCGGACAGAAGCCAATGGGAACGTGCCGCTTTCTTATTTACATGAAAGTATAGCTCTCAATTTTCAAGCTTCAGTGTACCTAGCACAAATTGGCTTGCACGGATATTATGCAATAATGGGTATGTGCTATTGACCACAGTAACCAATCCAGAGCTACAACTAGCCAAAGGCCCTGCTCAAAAAATACTTTAAAGAATGCCTGCTTCCTTCTTTGAAGGATCTGATTGGATCACTCATCTGACATGGCTGGATTTTTATTTAAATATTAACCAGACAAATCAATTGAGAACTAATTTTTATTTACAATGACAGCATGGCTTGATTGGTTAAGTTAAAGGTATGTGATAGAGCCATTGCTTACAGCAATCAATGTGTTAGGAAGAGTCTGTGCGTTTAAAAGTATTTGAACAGGGCCAAAGTCTCCCCTAAAAACAAATAGGGGAAATCAGGGGACACCACACCCTGGAGTTGAAGAAATGTGACCGAATTGAGAAAGATATGCCAGATGTCCAAATGTTCTAAGAAATAGTGTAGAAGAAAGTGTGTCGGTCACTCACCCCTCCCACTAGCTCAAAATGCCTGTCTGTCTTGGTGATGAGCTGTCCGTTGAAAGCCCAGGTGAAGAAGACATCAAGGACAGGGTCACAGGCGATCTGGCAGGGCAGCACGATGCTCTCACCCACTATGATCTCCATGTCCACTGGCCCCTGAGTAATTCTTGTTGGATCTGTCCAAAATGTACAAACAATCCCACGCACAAAGCACCAGGGATGGGGTCAATTACATTTCAGTCAATTCAGGAAGTAAACTGAAAATTCCAATGTATGATCAAATGCTATTCGGTCAAGCTATTCTGTTTGTCTATATCTTGTTCAATAACAAGCAGGGTTGGGGAGTAACAGATTACATGTCATCCATTACATGTATGGGATGTTTTTTTAAACGGTAACTGTAATCCGTTACGTTAACAGCAAAAATATTGTAATCAGATTACAAATACTTTTGGAAAACTAAATAATTACTTCAAGGATTACTTTTAAATTCAGAAAGGATGTTTGCGAAAAATAAATCATTGACACTTCTTTGTTTTCTCAATGACATTCAAATCAGCATTGAAAAAAAGTCTAAGTTAGTTACACCTGAGCAAGTCTGACCACAAGTCAGAGAACACTATGAAGACACACCAAATGTGTTTGATGGATCGCGGGAAAAGAGCAGGAATAGGCTTTTGTAGGCTACAGTCCAAGCTTAGACTTCCAATGGTGCGACAACTGTCGGCATCCAAAGAATATCCAACTTTAATAAATGCTTGGATGTAAGGATGACAGCAGTGGTTTAGTCTACAGCGATACAGATATCACTTATTATTGATATCTAAGTAGCTCATTGATGTCAATCACAATGCTGCTCTCTTATTTAGCTATTTGCGTCTTACGGATTGTAGTTGTTGTGGATGGCTGTTAACAAATTTAAATGTGTATTTGAACCCAATAATAGTTTAATTCAAGAAGTATAAACTGCTTTTCAATCATTGTTTTTGAAACCAGTGGACAGCCAGTGAAAAATGCGCTCTTGCAACAGCTACATAGTGCAGATCCCAGCCTACATTAAAAACAGTTGACTTTGGTTTTTAATGTAAAGATATAATTTCATTGTATTATTATTATGTAGTAGTAGAAAGCGATGGGTTAGCGATGGGTAACATAACCAACCCAATAAAGTAAAATGTAACATCCATATATGGCCAGTGTCCCACCCTGACCTTAGTGTTCTTTGTTTTCCTTGTTATTTTGGTTAGGTCAGGGTGTGACATGGGTGATGTATGTGTTTGTCTTGTCTAGGGGTTTTGTATGTTTCCTTTCTAGGTGTTTATGTAAGTCTATGGTTGCCTAGATTGGTTCTCAATTAGAGGCAGGTGCTTATCGTTGTCTCTGATTGGGAACCATATTTAGGCAGCCATGTTCTTTGGGTATTTTGTGGGTGGTTGTCTTCTGTCTATGCACCAGATAGGACTGTTGTGGTTTTCGCATGTGTTGTTTTGGTATTTTGTAGTGTTCACGTTTATGGTCTTTATTAAACATGTTGAACTCTAACCACGCTGCGCTTTGGTCCGATCCACAGAAGGCAACCGTTACAGCCAGCTACATAGATTAATCCTGCAAACATTTTATGTTACCAATTTAGTCTTCTAATGCCTCCTATGGGGAAAGTAATCTAAAAGTAACTGAATGTAATCTGTTACTGAGTTTTGGTAATCCAAAAGTTACGTTATTGATTCCGATTTGACAGGTAACTAGTAACTAATGGATTACATTTAGAAAGTAACCTACTCAACCCTGAAACAAGGTAATTATGGATAGTGGAAATGTTACACTTGCTGTCATAAACAGACGGGTTATGTAAAGCAATAAGTCTTACAGTTTTCAGGCAGAATTATGGAAGTATTACAACAGATTAGCCAAGTAAAGGGTTATTAAACAGGCTTGTTACTAATAAGAGCTGATACTGTTTGCTGACATGACTGGAATAATCTTTGGTAATCCTGAAAGCAATTACAATACCCAGATAAATCCGATAAAAAAGCAGAGGTGATTTATACTTCGAGGTGGTGGGACTGTTATCCACGAGATGAGTTAACCCACAGACACATGCTTACACACACAGAGCACCTGCTGACCACACAATAAGGGCACACTGAGTTGCAACCACTACAGCCATTGTTTGTCGGAGGCCGCTGCGTTTCAAAAGTCAGGGCAATTAATTACAACCTTGCTCTATCTTGCTAAATAAAATCAATAAATCACAAAAGAAAGAATAAAGGGATAAGAAATGTATCACTATTGCAGGGATTGTATTTGGAGCCTCAGCATGAACAATGATATGTAAAAGATGTCTCATGATTCTCTATACGTATATCTCTTCTCTGAATAAATCCTCGGAAAATGCAAATACCATCGTATGGTTTAAAAATAAATGCAGTGTTTGGCAGCCAAATTATTCGACAGTTACCATTCGGCTCACCTGTTAACTCTGAGGGGTTGTTCTTTTGGCCCTGCACAGGGCCCGGCGAGTGGGGGGGGGGGGGTACCTCCCCTCTTATTTTTGTTTGAAAATTGACATATCATTTGAATGCTACAGCCCTTGTCTTTTTGGATATTTTACTCAAATCGTACTGCTGGAAATGTCATTACCTCCACCCCCCACCACACCTCCCACAAAGACCATAAATCATGAGCTATAGTCATATTCATAGAGTATGCTATGCAGATCAAGTCACCAAAAGTGAAAACATTTAGTATGCATGGAAAGGGTACACCCTGATGGTCAATATAAAGCAATGCATTTCCTTATCTAGCCACATTTCCTTTGTATGCATCCTCCACATGCGCCGTTGATCTATCTCACTAATATACAATAGGAAAAGTGAATGGGAAAATAGTTTGATGTTTTCTCACCTGTCTGTGTTTTATTTCAAAACACTGACCCAATAACGTGAAATGCCGGATTCCTATGGTCATGCTTGAAAATCTGTTCAGCCATTTTGGAACAGTGACTCACTACCCAAACCAGACACAACTGGTTTCAAGTGGCCAAGAGATGTCATGTGATCTCCTATTGCGCTCTAGTGGAGGAACTGGGCATCAGACAGGGGATATATTTGCATCAATGGATAGATAGAAACTAAAACGTTCTCATTTATGTATATCATTCTTGTAAGACAAAAGATTCCTATGAGACAAAAATGTATGTTGCACAAGCCCTGCACTTTCAAAATAGCTGTGTGCATGCTTAGAGTGCCATCATTTTATTTTACTAATCCTTTTGTAACATTAATTGGTGACATATTTTATTTAAAACCTAAAAAAGTAGTCAGTTACCTTTCTAACAGTACTAAGCATGTGTTTGTAGGACTTATAGCTTTGAATCCGAAATGTACTTTGAGGGTAGTATATAATATTATGCATCGTTTAGAAAAGCCACCAGAGAGCGTCAGAATTGAAGAGGTTAATAGTTGCATGAGCAACCAACAACCCCTCTTCTAGAAATACACTTCAAAATCGGCAATAAAAGCATACTTTTACAACTATATTTCGGCTCAGGGTCATTTAATTTGTTCGAGTCAATTGGTTGGCTGCATCCAAGTATACAAAGATAAAGTAGTTTCACGAACACCTTTCCAATGTATTATTATACCTACTGCAAAATGTACAGTAGGGTGTACTCTACAGTAGGGAACACAGCTCAACGCAATGAAATTCCTATGACAAAAAGAAACTGTGGGATGCAAACCATGAATCTGGTCATGTTTTCTGCCCTCAAGTCTGAGCTCAGTATCAGAGAAGAGCTAGCTTAGCTCTTACCTTTGGTAACCCTTAGTTAGACAGAGTGTAGGTTTTGTTAGGGCTAAACTACTGTGTAATGCAACACCTTACCTGTGATGAGGAGTCTTCCAGTGGTGCTGGAGGTCCCAAATCGGTTTCTGGCAAAGCAGGTGTAGCTGCCTGCATCATACTTGGTCACATTAGTGATTCTCAAAGTTCCACCTGGAGAGAGAGTGATTCTGTGGGGGTAGATGGAGAAACTGGTGACACGGGTAGAATCTGTACCCCAGTCTCCCACGGGAGAAACCGTCTTAACTGTTAGTCGAATAGGAAATTCCACCAGGGGCCGAGGCTGGCACTAGTATTAGTAGTGTTTTTTAGGATCCCCAATTAGCTGCTGCCGGGGCAGCGGCCACTCTTATGGGGGTCCAAACAGAAATCAAAACACAACAAATGAAATACATAATATACAAAACACTACATGTACATCACAATTTAGTAACTTAGCAGATGCTCCCATCCAGAGCGACCCACATTAATCTCAAGATAGCCAGGCGAGACAACCTCGCATCACATATCACTACGTAATACAATACATAATACAATGCAAAATACAGTCCAAAATACATAAAACTGTCTGTGTGTCTATTCAAAGTCCCCATAGTTTTTAAAAATCTTATTTTATTGCTAACTTGAGTTATCTGGGGTTATCTGGGGTGGCAGAGAGCCATGTTGTTATTGGCTCTATTTAATACTGTGTGTTTCCAAGCTTCTATGCTCGACCTGAAGACTGTGAAAAGGCCTCTGGTTCCATATCTTGTGTGGTACAGATGAATGTCCAAACTGTTTAAGCAGACAGTTTGCGACCTTCAACACATCAACATCTCGCACAAAGACCAATAGTGATGCAGTCACTCTCTACCCAACTTTGAGCCAGAAGAGATAGACATGCATGTTTCAGCCAATCATCATCTGTCATTTGTGTCATCTGTCATTTGTGTCAGCCGAGCATGTTGAGTGCCCTTTCAAATAAGCATGCTGAAAGTCTGTTGTTAATTTGTTTTCTGCAAAATAACATTGTATTTGGTAGAACAAAAAGTTTGCTAAGCGCTGGTAACAGACTGATTGGTCGGCTGTTTGAACCATTAAAGGGTGCTTTGCTATTCTCCCAGGCAGGGCTACCTCATTGGGATACCATAAGCCCGACTCATGTCCTCTACACTGGGTCATTTTCATTAAGGAATTGAACGGAAAACTTGTAAAAATGTTATGTAATGGAAAATGAAAACGAAAATAAACATGACCCTGTTTACATTCAACTTGTCATGTGTTGAACCCTATCAACACCAGTTGGCAACAGTGCCTAAAATCTTTGAAATAAATCTACCCACTGGTTGAACTGGTTGAATCAATTTTGTTTCCACGTCATTTCAATGAAATGACATTGAACCAACGTGGAATAGACAATGAATTGATGTCTGTGCCCAGTGGGTAAATTCTAACCCATTGACCTTGAATTGTGTCTGTTATTCTGAACATTCTATTTAAACATTTTTAGTGTACACAATCAGTTATGAAACTAATAGCAAGTCATTGACATTTAGATATTTTCTTGATATGATTTCAAATGATATAAGTAGAGATTATTTTTATGTAAGCTCTTCCTTCTTGAAAAAAAATCTACAAGGTCTCTATCTTTTCGGAGGTTGTATGTACTACCAAAGAAAAATGACCAATTGAGAAATACATCCTATCTTGCAGAAATCAGTATCTTCTTGTACCTGTCTAAATAAGGCTAAAATAAATTAGGAACAGATCATCGTCTGATCAATGTAATATGAAGCACTAATATGGGTGGAGAAGAAAGGGGGAATCGAACCATATATAGAATGTACTGTAAGACCTTACCTGTCATTGGTGTGGATGGGTTGGTTGCCTTTCTTCCACAGGATGCTAGCGGTGGGGTAGGCTTGGGGCTTACACTCTAGAGTCACTATGGTGCCGGCCTTGGCTTTAAGCAGGGCTCTGAGCAGGTTACCAGTGAAGTCTGGAGAAGAGGCTGAAGGGACACAGGAAACGTAAAAAACATTATTATTGACCCCATTATTATCGAATCCTTCTAACCTTTCAAAGAACAGTAATATGACCTTTTGGATTTGTTAGACAGTCACACAATGTTTAAGAAATGGATAAAAGCCACCATACCTAAGACCATGAGCTCAGTGCTGAAATAGATGACACCATATTTATTCTCAGCCACACACTGGTACATCCCGGCATCAGACAGGTTCAAAGACGAGATCAACAGGACCCCATTGTCAACGTAGACCCTCTCCTGACAAGGCACAGACACAAGTAGCATGTGGAGTACAAGTAAATGTTAAGGTCATATGAACATAATATAATAAAACACACGTATCACAGTAAAAATAACCATTAGGAGGATTTTGGTAAGGAGTCAAATTAAACAAAATATCCAGCTAATGTAAACAATAACAAAGTGGTAGAAAAGTGCATGTGCTAGAAACATCTAGATGCACTTCTCTGGGTGCTTAAGTTTGGTTTGCTGTCGTACTTTTCACAGTAGATTAACTCAATCCGCAGAAGCCTGAACATGGGCTATGAATAATGGAGAGTGTTTGCCTGTTCTCTTGAAATGGAGCAGCTTGTCGAGAGTCTGATACGTTATCTTTCTCTCACACACACGCAATATCTCTCTCCATGCACACCCATGTCACAGGTGCAAAAGCAATGTTTCAATGTAAGGAAGGTGCCTGGATATTGCTTATACTCCTAAAAGTTGGATTCGATTGTGAAATGTTCAGTGTGCTAGCGCCTTCCTTTCTGTAAGACTGACAAAAAACTCATGAGAGATGGATGGGAAGGTGGGGTTTACCTCAGTGATCAGCACTTGACCATTTTTCAGCCAGTTGTAGGAGGGTTTGGGCTTCCCGTTGGCCCTGCACTCCCAGTGAAGCCTCTCCTCTATGGCCAGGGCTGTGTCTCTCATGGTCTGAATCCACTGAGGTTTGGCTAAGAAAGATCCAAAATACTCCATGTCAATGACTGACTGCATATTAGTAGAGGGTTTTAAAGGGGAAGTCCTCTGACAGTTTTTCTCGACTGCTTGAACACTGTTAAGGAAACTGGGATCTTCGTGAGCAAAACTGGGATCCACATGGCCAAAACAATAACCTTTTCTTACAGTTAGTAATTTCTCATTGTTTATACACTAAATGCAAATGCTAAACACTTTTTTTTGCAAAACAGTAGACAAAACTTTACTGTATTATTTATTTATTACATTTATTTAACCCATATTTTACTAAGTAAGTTGACTGAGAACAGCAACAACGTGATGAATAATTGCAAGGGAGAGGGGAGGGGATGAATGAGTCAACGGAAAGCTGTTGGTGATTAGCTGGCCATGATGGTATGAGGGCCAGATTGTAAATTTTAGCCAGGACACCGGGGTTAACACCCCTACTCATACGATAAGTGCCACGGGATCTTTTGTGATCACAGAGAGTCAGGACTTCCGTTTAACGTCCCATTCGAAAGCTGCACCCTACACAGGACAATGTCCCTTTCACTGCAAAGGGGCAGTATCTACTGTATCTACTATCTTTAGTAACACAAACATGCACTTGGCTTCACAGTGAGGAACAATGTGCAATTCTCTGTTCAAACTGTGTTACCCTCTGTAAGCAGCGCTATCATGTACTTGAATGCACTAGAGATTAGGGAATTCTTACAGAGATGACACAAAGCTCTTCACCTGCAACGCTCCCAGACTGTAGAGATCATAATTCAAATCGGTTTCACAGCCAAACTCACCTCTGACCTATTCCCAGCACCAAACTGGGTTTCAAGGAGCTTTTGCAGAAAGTCTTTTAACACCATTGTCACTTGTTAACATTCTGTCAACTCCAATTAGGAAAGTGTTATTTTGCCTCAGTCACGAGACCATGGGAAAGAAAAGGAGAGGAAGCAGAAGCAATCCAGGCATAAAAAAATGAAATAATTGAAGTAAAAGTATTGCCAAATATACTTCCAATGTGAGACTGTCTGTCCCAACTGGAAATGTTTTCTACCAGAATGAAAATCAAAAACAAAGTTGCCTGCAATGCTTACAGATAACAACAATGCACATTAAACAAAAATATAAATGCAACAAGTGTTTGTCCCATGTTTCATGAGCTGAAATAAAATATCCCCGGAATGTTCCATACATCCCTGTTAGTGAGGATTTCTCCTTTGCCAAGATAATCCATCCACCTGACAGGTGTGGCATATCAAGAAGCTGATTAAACAGCATGATCATTACACAGGTGCAGCTTGTGCTGGGGATAATAAAAGGCCACTCTAAAATGTGCAGTTTTGTCACACAACACAATGCCACAGACTGCATGAATGTCCACCAGAGCTCTTGCCAGATAATTTAATGTTCATTTATCTACCATAAGCTGCCTCCAATGTAGTTTTTGAGAATTTGGCAGTTATTCGAACCGGTCTCACAACCGCAGACCATGTGTAACCACACCGGCACAGGACCTCCACATCCGGCTTCTTCACCTGCGGGATTATCTGCCACCAGCCACCCGGACAGCTGATGAAACTGTGGGTTTGTACAACCAAAGAATTTCTGCACAAACTGTCAGAAACGGTCTCAGGAACCTCATCTGTTTGCTCATCGTCCTCACCATGGTCTTGACCTGACTGCAGTTCGGCGTCGTAACCAAATTCAGTGGGGAAATGTTAATCTTCGATGGCCACTGGCATGCTGGAGAAGTGTGCTCTTCACGGATGAATCCCGGTTTCAATTGTACAAGGCAGATTGCAGACAGTCTATGGAGTTGTGTGGGCGAGCGGTTTACTGATGTCAACATTGTGAAAAAAGTGCCCCATGGTGACGGGAGGGGGGTTATGGTATCGGCAGGCATAAGCTACAGACAAAGAACACAACTGCATTTTATCGATGGCAATTTGAATGCACAGAGATATCGTGACGAGATCCTGATGCCTATTGTCGTGCCATTCATCTGCCGCAATCACCCATGTCGCAAGGATCTGTACACAATTCCTGGAAGCTGAAAATGTCCCAGTTCTTCCATGGCCTGCATACTCACCAGACATATCACCCATTGAGCATGTTTGGGATGCTCTGGATTGACATGTACAACAGCGTGTTCCAGTTCCCGCCAATATCCAGCAACTTCGCACAGCCATTGAAGAGGAGTGGGACAACATTCCATAGGCCACAATCAAATCAAATCAAATTTGATTGGTCACATACACATGGTTAGCAGATGTTAATGCAAGTGTAGCGAAATGCTTGTGCTTCTAGTTCCGACCGTGCAGTAATATCTAACAAGTAATCTAACAATTTCACAACAACTACCTTATACACACAAGTGTAAAGGAATGAATAGCCTGATCAACTCCATTTGAAGGAGATGTTGCGCTGCATGATACTGACTGGTTTTCTGATACTTTTCTGATACTTAAAAAAAAGGTATCTGTGACCAACAGATCTGTATTCCCAGTCATGTGAAATCCATAGATTAGGGCCTAATTCATTGATTTTCGATTGATGGATTTCCTTATATGAACTGTAACTCAGTCAAATCTTTGAAATTGTTGAATGTTGCATTTATATTTTTGTTCAGTGTAAAATCAATAAACAAACAATATATTATTACATTATAATACCAACAGTGGCTGTACTTTGCCAATGAGTAGTAGCAACAGCAATATAATGATGGCATGAGAGCCTGTGCATTATCTTGAATATAGCACAGCTTTCATAATGTCCAATAGTGTGTGTTCATGATTGTAAAATGTAGTGAACATTTTACACATGGATAAATCCATCCCTCTTGAAAGTACGATGGTATGCTTGTTGTATTTGATGTCCTAACAAATGATTGCTGACCATATATGGATTGTTTTTACTGTTTGTTGTGTTCTTGCCATGTGTTTTTGTCCTTTTGAATTGTGATGGGCCTGTTATCCGGACCTCTGGCAGTCTCTATGGGGGTACCACAGGGTTCAATTCTCGGGCCGACTCTTTTCTCTGTATATATCAACGATGTCGCTCTTGCTGCGGGTGATTCCCTGATCCACCTCTACACAGACGACACCCTTCTGTATACATCTGGCCCTTCTTTGGACACTGTGTTAACAAACCTCCAAACGAGCTTCAATGCCATACAACACTCCTTCCGTGGCCTCCAACTGCTCTTAAACGCTAGTAAAACTAAATGCATGCTTTTCAGCCGTTCGCTGCCCGCACCCGCCCGCCCAACTTGCATCACTACACTGGACGATTCTGACTTAGAATATGTGGACAACTACAAATACCTAGGTGTCTGCCTAGACTGTAAACTCTCCTTCACATTAAACTCCTTTCCAAAATTAAATATAGAATCGGCTCGCTATCCCGCACCAAAGCGTCCTTCACTCACGCCGCCAAACATACCCTAGTGAAATTGACTATCCAACCGATCCTTGACTTCGGTGATGTAATTTACAAAATAGCAAACTGGATGCAGTATATCACAGTGTCACCAAAGCCCCATATACCACCCACCACTGCGACCTGTATGCTCTAATTGGCTGGCCCTTGCTACATATTCGTCGCCAGACGCACTGGCTCCAGGTCATCTATAAGTCTTTGGTAGGAAAAGCTCCGCCTTATCTCAGCTCACTGGTCACGATAACAACACCCACCCGTAGCACGCACTCCAGCAGGTATATCTCACTGGTCATCCCCAAAGCCAACACCCCCATTGGCCGCCTTTCCTTCCAGTTCTCTGCTGCCAGTGACTGGAACGAATTGCAAAGATCGCTGAAGACATCAGCTAAAATAGCTAAACGATCACTGCAGCTGTACATAGCCCATCTGTAAATAGCCCATCCAATCTACCTACCTCATCCCCATATTGTTTTTATTACCTTTTTTGCTCTTTTGCACACCAGTATTTCTACTTGCACATCATCATGTCCACATCTATCACTCCAGTGTTAATTTGCTAAATTGTAATTACTTGCTACTATGGCCTATTTATTGCCTTACGTCCTCACGCCATTTGCACACACTGTATATAGACTTTCTTTTTTTTCCTATTGCGTTTTTGACTGTACGCTTGTGTAACAGTATAACTTTTGTCCGTCCCCTCACCCATACCCAGGCTCGAACCAGGGACCCTCTGCACACATCAACAACTGACACCCACGAAGCATCGTTACCCATCGCTCCACAAAAGCCCCGGCCCTTGCAGAGCTAGGGGAACCACTACTTCAAGGTCTCAGAGCAAGTGACGTCACTGATTGAAATGCTATTAGCGAGCACCACCGCTAACTTGCTAGCCATTTCACATCGGTTACACTTGTTTATTCCATGTGTAACTCTGTGTTGTTGTTTGTGTCGCACTGCTTTGCTTTATCTTGGCTAGGTTGCAGTTGTAAATGAGAACTTGTTCTCAACTAGCCTACCTGGTTAAATAAAGGTTAAATAAAATGTATATATATATATATTTTGTTTTAAATGTCAGTCTTGTTTTGTACATATAATTTTCATTATCTATTGCTGCACTTGCCTCTAGCCACTTATCAGGCTGTCATTGTAAAAAGGAGTGTTTTTAACTGACTCGCCTGATGGTTAAAATTATATTTGCGATCCCACAGGGTGACAGTACCATGGAAGGCCAATCGGCCTGTAGCGATGTTCTTCCCCATCTTGTTTTCGGCCACACACTCATAGCCCCCCGTGTCGTCTTGTTGGAAGCTGGGGATCTCCAAGACGGCATTGGAGTACTTCATCTTCACTTTGCTGGGGAACGGGACTCCATTTGCCCTCTTCCAAGTAATCTCAGGGACAGGGCTAGGAAAGACAGAAAGCAGAGCTCTAGAGTGTCGACTCCACATCTTCTCTGTTAGACCATATCTAACGAGATTTTATGCAACTCATTTTCGTATTCTATCCATTAAATAAAGAAAGTCATTTGAAGAAAGTATGCATGTGGCCCTTCACAAACTGACGTTGACAATCATTGCATTCAAAGGCTGTTCTGACGAATAATAGAGCGATGCCACAGTCGAACAAACATAATTGCCCTAGTGACACTTCTCTATAAAAATCCCAAAATGCTTTAAGTGAGTGAAAGAAGAGGGAAGATTGAAAACATGCTCCAAGAAATACAGCTTACTTCCCAAGAGCAAAACACTCCAGCGTAACCACTGATCCTTTTGCTGCTGGTACGGTGTCGGGGAAATGAACTTCTATTTTCGGCTCGTATTCTCCCATTACTCCTATGACGTACAAGTACAAGTAGTTGTTGTTCATGCTTCCATTATTCATGACATACAAGCTATGCTACCTTGCATTGTGAGGCCCAACAAAAGCATTGTAAAACTAACAGAAAAAAAATACATGCATAAACACTATTTCTTAGGTGAACTAAACTACTACTCCACTTAAAGGTACACTATGCAGAAATCGCTCCATCATTTCCTGGTTGCAGAAATTGTAATAGTTCACCTAATTTCAGTTTATGTGACAAATCAAGCAAGTATAGCGTAGATAATCATTGTACCATCTAAACTGCTGTGAAATATATTTTCCATAAGCAAAAATATTGTATTTTCTGCTGTTTGAAACTGGTGTGCAAAAACGAAAGTAAAAGAAGCAAAAATGACGCTTAAGAACAGGAAGCATAGAAATAGCGCACATAGGACAACAGATCTACAACTTCTTACACTTGTTTTTAATGAATTTGTCAGGGTCGCCCTAAAAAGTGACATATTGCAGCTTTAAGCATGCATTCGAGGGAGAGTAGCGAAATAACAGCATCAAATCATTTAAAGCCTCCGTTCCTGGGTGGAATACACTAAGGTTATCTCTTGAGGGTCTGGCTGATTTTGAATGTATGGTTAATATTTAAATGTTTAATTCAACCCAAAGGCAGGGTTTACTTTCTGCAAAAGCGTGAAGAGCTGCAGAGATACTGTAGCTATAAGGAACACTTCATTGGATTCCTCCAAGTACAGGCAGTTGTTTAAAAAGCAGAGTAAGAAAATAAGGCACCTGGATCATTGGTGATAAAGCCTACATAGTGTTATAATGAACATAGCCTGGCAACTACACAATGCATATCAGGTAATAACAATGTTAGCTTATACGAAGGAGGTATACTGTACATAACGCCTTTATGAAACCAGTCATGACACCTTCATGAATGTCGCCGTATCATTCAACCCACATTCATAACACATTTATTCAACATCATGTTTAAGGTGTCTTCAAAATAAAAGTCCGTTTTTACTATACTACAAAATGTTATCTGGCTCAATGAATGCCTACCTACAATGCCTGCTATCTGTATGTTATGAATCATTATGCAAGGTCTTCTGATGAATAAGCTTACCGTCTTTCCTCAGGACCAGAGATGTGGGTGAGCTGTGAACTTTGCCCTTTGTGATGCTGTTCATCACCACACAGGTATAGTTGCCTACATCTGAGGGCTCCACTTTGGCGATGTACAGGTTGCCAGTCTCCTGAGATACGAAGCGCCTGTTGTCTTGCTGGACGAAGTATGGGTATTCATTGAAGACCCATGAATAACTAAGGTCTAGAAAGGGAAATGAGGGGGAGATTTAGCCAACTACTGATATGACGTTACATTCAAAACTTGAAACCAAGAACACAAATGCTGCATTTATACAGGCAGCCCAGTTCTGATCTTTTGCCAAATTGGCAAAGATCTGATGTGATTTGTCAAAACACCAATACCCTATGAAAGTGACGCTAATTGTTACTTCTGGGATCCTCGTTTTGTAGGCTAAGAATGGGCTTCAAAAATGCATCCTCAAATCCATGAAAACGTGCTAATTTAAGATATATATTAAAATGTATATGTGTTTTGAAAAAAACATCTACAAATTTGACGCCCAAGAAAAAGCACGAAGCGAAAAAGTTACAACTCTTTAATTTGAACTACAGACATAAACAACAACTGCTTAAAGGTGTTTCGACAGCTTGCCAGTCTTCAGAAACATATATTTTTTTACATTTTCAAAAAGTACTGGGTGGCAACATTCACAAAAAAAGCATTATCTATTATGAAACACATCAAATTGCCTGTAGCTAACGGGTTCTTACCATCCTGTAGGTCCTCAGCTTGAGCAGGCGCGCTCCAGCATGCTAACAACGCTGCAACACTTTTCTAATTTTCAACGATGTGTCTTACTTCTTGAGATTCAAATATTTTGATGAAAGGCATTGGGTGTGAGTAAATCAGTAAACAAATACGACTATAATTGTATATATCTTAAATGACCGTATTTTCATACATTTTATGATATAATCTTGAAAAGACCCGGGAGATGACCTGATCCGGAAGTATGACTTCACATTCACAGGTTAATAGTGTAAAAAAGATCTGACATAACCACTCCCTCTATAGGGTTTATAGCCAAATGTGACATAGTGCACTATGTCAATTTCCCAAAATGCTATGCTTTATAAAGGGTGGTATAACCCCTTATACCTGGCGTCACGTGTTTTGAGCAAAGCTCCCAAAGGGATGGAGAGGACAAAAGGGATGTGTCATGAGACAACCCCTACCATCAAATTACTTCTTCCTCAGTGCCAACACCTACGCACAGTCAACATCCATATACCTACACACTGCTCTCAGATGTTATATATGTTAAATACGCACAGTCAACATCCATATACCTACACACTGCTCTCAGATGTTATATATGTTAAATATGCACAGTCAACATCCATATACCTACACACTGCTCTCAGATGTTATATATGTTAAATATGCACAGTCAACATCCATATACCTACACACTGCTCTCAGATGTTATATATGTTAAATATGCACAGTCAACATCCATATACCTACACACTGCTCTCAGATGTTATATATGTTAAATATGCACAGTCAACATCCATATACCTACACACTGCTCTCAGATGTTATATATGTTAAATATGCACAGTCAACATCCATATACCTACACACTGCTCTCAGATGTTATATATGTTAAATATGCACAGTCAACATCCATATACCTACACACTGCTCTCAGATGTTATATATGTTAAATATGCACAGTCAACATCCATATACCTACACACTGCTCTCAGATGTTATATATGTTAAATATGCACAGTCAACATCCATATACCTACACACTGCTCTCAGATGTTATATATGTTAAATATGCACAGTCAACATCCATATACCTACACACTGCTCTCAGATGTTATATATGTTAAATATGCACAGTCAACATCCATATACCTACACACTGCTCTCAGATGTTATATATGTTAAATATGCACAGTCAACATCCATATACCTACACACTGCTCTCAGATGTTATATATGTTAAATATGCACAGTCAACATCCATATACCTACACACTGCTCTCAGATGTTATATATGTTAAATATGCACAGTCAACATCCATATACCTACACACTGCTCTCAGATGTTATATATGTTAAATATGCACAGTCAACATCCATATACCTACACACTGCTCTCAGATGTTATATATGTTAAATATGTTATATTTATGTTATCTATATATTATAGTAAATAAATTGCATTCTTAATGTAAACACTACTCATATTTCAGAGCGCACGGTAAGTTTTGAAAAGACACCAAGACTTACTTTGTAGCATCTACAGACTAATCGTTGTAGTGGAGACCTGGGTAACAACAAAATCTCACAGATGTTCCAACTTTATTTAAATATTTCTTAATTCCCCCAAACAACCTTTGTATGGCTTTTATCAGAGGAAGATCGAAAACATCATGACTATCTTTAGGCCAAACTGGTGTGGAATTGACCTATTGGTAACGATTTGGACATGAAGCATTTCTGACTATTTGAGTTTTGTGCTATCAGTTGAAATAATTGCACCAAAAGCACTGATTAAATTGTAATATGACTGCAAAATCATGCTTAAGTAGTAGTGCTAAAGTATAGTTGAAATGCCGTGTGGACTCATATAGGACTGTCAAGTGTCAAAAGAAGATAACAAAAGTAATTCAATACCTCCTGAGGACGTGGGTGTTCCACAGAGTAACACAACTCCTTGTCCTTCTCGAACTGACACCGCACTTCTTGTGTGGAGTTTAAAATGATCCAAGTCTAGAAGAGAAACAGGTCAATTTATGACATCTAAGAATATAAATACAGCACTGATGACACTCATTTCCCCCTATGAACCACCTGCATGTAAAGCATTATAATGCATTTATAAGGTATGGTGTGTTATTATCAATGGTGACAATGTAATAATGCAATATAATGCAGTGTGACAGGAGGCAGTATTATGGCCTGTTCTTAACTTACAGGCAAACTGTAGGCTTGCTCTTCTGCTGAGAACGGCTCCTATTGTGTTATAGGCTGTACACTGATACCTTCCCCCATCCTGGTAGCGGTCCAGACTTCTTATGATGAGGTTGCCCCCAGACAACCGACGCCGGTGGTCCAACTCCAGATTTATGAGAGTTCCATTCAGTGACCATCTGTGAGGGCAGAAATACCATCAGCTGCTGGCAATATTCACAAAACATCTCTATCTATTTACCACAGTGGATTTATGGGAGCAAATTGAACACTAAAACTCAATAAAGGCAGCAACCATTATTTGGACGGTACTTAAAGTTTATTGTTATTCTGAGGTCAATGATAAAAAATAACATATACAGGTAGGTACGGTTTAGGGTTGTTTGTTGCTTTTGTTGTTTTGTCATTTCAAATGAAGGGACATACTGTGCATGAGTCTTTACTATGTCAATATTTGAAGTACATACCAATATCCATAACCATTTATAACAATTTGTAAATCTTCAAGCTAAGCTAAATAAGAAGAATGCCTGTTGAGATAAGTCCATGTCCCAGGCCATCTACTTTGTAGGTCCAGCTGTATCCCACAATCCCAAATGAAATGCTAAGAACCATATCATTACCAGATTTGTGTTATCCTTTCCATTCAATTGGACACATACTGTATACTGTAGTTGGACCTACACAATGGATGGAAAGGGAATGTGGACTCATCTTGACAGACTTACTGTATTTTGGAGTTTGAAGATATCCGACAAACTTAAATTGTGTGTCATGTCCTTTTAATAATATGCAAATGCATTCATAATATTTAGTGTTATTACAGTTTTACAGTTGATATGGATATCCCATCCACTTAAGACAAACTCTCAAATACATTGTTTCCACTCTCCACCGAGGCCTAATAGTCAAAAATGCACATACTATAGTCACAAAAAGTAGCACCTTGTTCTTTTTCGATTGGTATAATATGCTCAGTTCTTCTCTCTTTAAACAAGAACATTAGCACCATGAAACACCACAGCAGGTGCAAACTCACACTACCCACACAGCAATGCTTTCACACATTCCTTTCATTGCACCCTTTCTGCATTCTCATAGAAAAGAGGACAATAATCAAAGCTGGTATCAAGTCCAAGGAAAATGTTAACGTCATTCACTTCCTAAATCTCGCAAATCTCCGTTTTGGAATATACTTTATACTTTAACTTTATGACCAAAGTTATCCTACTTACACTTTTTATTCAATTTTGGGACTACAATTGATGTTTATGACTACTGGTGATGCCACATAAACCATTTTTTAAACCAGAAAAGTCATTTAAAAAAATAGGTCATAGTATTTGAGAGGTAAAGCACCTTGAAACTCAGTCCATCAATCCCGCTACTATATCAAGGCAATTAATTGATTTGATGACCTGGGGCTCTTGCCAAACAGGGGAAGGCAGAGGATCTTATTAGATCCCAGACGGTGACTTGTGGCATATATAAAGGCTGTTAAATTGAGCTGTGAGCTGTTATGAATGCTTATATCAAGTAAGTTATAATGCACTATGGGGTGAAGCCCCCACAGCACTAAACATGTGCCATAAAAGCATATTAGTCTATTCATAATGCATTATAAACAGCATGGTTACATTACTTGTGTTATTATTTTTCTATTTTTCTAAATAAATTATTTCTGCATTGTTTGGAAGTAAGCATTTCCCTGTTAGTCTATACCTGTCGTTTACGAAGCATGTGACAAATAGAATTGAATTTGAATTATGTAGTTCAGTTTCTCTTGATCTCATATAATAAACACTGTTTACATGTTCATTGATTATATGAGTCCAAATATGCAGCACAAGACCAATGTATTTTTGTGTTTTACCTCAGAAACACTGTTCCCTTTTTGGGGGTATGAGAGCATGAGTGGCAGGAGTGAGAGAGAAAGCAAGAGA
The DNA here is from genome assembly GCF_002021735.2 of Oncorhynchus kisutch. Taxonomy (NCBI): domain Eukaryota; kingdom Metazoa; phylum Chordata; class Actinopteri; order Salmoniformes; family Salmonidae; genus Oncorhynchus; species Oncorhynchus kisutch. Next base: position 60,338,969 of record NC_034190.2, on the reverse strand, counting down.
GAGAGAGAGAGAGAGAGTGCGAGAGAAGATAAAATGGAGGGAGCAGTGTATTCCATTTACACTTCAAGAGAGGAGCTGAGGAGGTGTTGAGGGCATGTGGTGCAGAGCACAGCAAGCCTGAAGAGATGCAATGCTAAACACGCTCGTCTCGCCTTTAATCAGAAAATGGAAATACCTCATCTTAGCTGGGGAGATACCAACCAGATGTGATTATGAACATAGTGTGAGCTCAATACCACTTTTATTCTTCTCATTTACACCAGCTGTGCTGGAGTAGTGTGGACGACACAGCAAAGACAGTTGACAGTCAATGCATCTTTTTGTTTTTGTTTGCGCGACTGGTTTTTTCCCCCCTCTGTAAAATAACAACAAGCTATTAATGTGAAAAGCATGAGCAGGGGAGAAGAACCACATAAACCTGACCCATTAAAGTCCCTGATCGGCCAGACAGTCAAAACACCTCATTTCACAGGTGTAAATTAGTTGCTGATTGAAAAGCAAAGATGAAAACCAGTAGACCCCGCACTGGTGTAAAACATAGTCATAGTTGTAGTCGAAGTCATGTAGAAATTCAAACCAGGTGAGTAAGTCAGAATCCTACCTGTATTGAGGAGGGGGGATTCCTTTAGCATCACATGTAAGAGTGGCCTCCTCTTCCATAGAATCAACAGGGATAAACAAGTCACCGGGTTCCATCCTCCATCTTGGACCATGGAATGATCCACTGTCCAAACATTCTGGGGAAGACATACTCTTCAATGTAGCAGAACGTTTAACTCATATATTCTGGTTGTGACATGAGTTCCAGCTTTTTCGGATGTCACACTCAAATCGTAAATGTCCCTACAAAAGAATCATTAAACATGAAAAAAAAAGAATTCTACCTGCGAGACAGTCGATGATTGATAGCAGAAGAAGCTGTTTCCATGGTAACGTCATCTTTGGCAGGGAAGGACGAATAAGTCTTTCATTCAATAAGCTCTAAACGACACTCTTTTCTCCGGAACAGACAGGCCTGACCTGTAGGAGACAGTCATTATAGCAAAAACACCAAACTCAGCATACATGTCACCTCATGAAAACTTCAAATATGCTGTATATTTTTTCGCGCTTAGCCATAATTTAGACAGGCAGTGAAGACGGATATGGAATTGACATTGGCAACATAGAAATATTGAGTGATGGAATGTTGGGACTGAATGTGGGAACCGTCCATTTCTCTTAACCGTGTTTTTTTTCTATATCCAGTTTCAACATTCCCATTGAGCAACTGCATTAATGAATCCTGTGTATTCTGATATGGAAACAAACAATACAAGCGAGCAAGGGAGCACTCATTGGCATATGGGACAAGACAGACGCCAATCTATTAGGAGAACAACTGTTGACCCAGCTCCATCTTTCACAGAGACAAATCTATCCTCTCAGGCCCAAGGAGCCTGGACCTGTGAATTGGGTGCCATCCAATCAATTAGTCTCACTGACACCAGCATGTCTTGCCACATGCTGAGGGAATCTAGAGAGCTTGATGAGAAATCCATTCCCCACAGGTACATGATCAAGGGCGAGTGGCTGGTCATTGCGTGGTCTGCATTGCAATACTAAGGTTAATTGCAGTAGAGCAGTGATTCCCAAATACAAATAAACTAGACACAAATAAACTGAAGAATGAAACACACACAAATGTGATACCACACAAATGCCCTCTCTCTCTCTCTCTCTCTCTCTCTCTCTCTCTCTCACACACACACACACACACACACACAAACACACACACAGATTCAAACATGATGTACACCTCATTTAAGGTATAATCCTCGGGCTAGTCTGCTTTAGTTGTGTAGTTATATGGGCTAATTGTGTGTTGGCTGCTGTAATGTCAGATTTGTAAGGTCTCAGGGAGTATTCTTTCATGTTTACTGGGTCTTTTCTCCTGCTGGAAGTCTCCTAAATTGGATTTTCCACGCCTTCTCATGAAGAATTCTGCATGCTTCACCTCTCCAGTAGGTCTACAGTATTGCCTTGCAAACTGTATAGGCTTCACTGTGGGCTGACGATTGTTGTGCGATAGGAGTTGTGTAAAATAAGTTATTTGAAACCTGAGCTGCTCAATAAACGGTTTCATCTGTTTGGTCGCCATACATAGAACTCACATCATGTGACACCACATGTGCTGGTGATAAATAAGCCAAAGAATTGTAGCAGGATGAATGTCAGATGATAAGGAGTTGTGTCACTTCCTGTATCACAGCAATTGAAACCCATAAAAGAAGCACATCTCCCTCTCTTCTACTCTGTATCTGCAAGTAACCAAATACCACAGCATTTCAACAGCAAGGCAACCCAAACTGACCACATCTGCGTTCATAACAATAATAGGAGTTCCCACTGACTTACTCAATAGAAGAATATGCATATTACTTGATTATTGTTTTAGTTCCCCAAGCATGAACAGACAGACTCATTCATTCAGAGCCATACCTTGGCAGGTTAGTCAGAATCTCTCTGCATAGAGAAATATTCAAGATACTGAACTAATAGGCACCCACCCACCTCTCATCGTTTGTCCCTTGAAAAAATGTATAAATGAGCAGCAGCTCATTGGAAACACCTAAATGGTTCTATCATGGCAATGCAATGCATTTTCAATGCACATGCAGCTTTGAGTGCAACCCCCCACTAGGCCTATGTACAATTTTACATCTATGCTTTGTTACATTTGAAACGGTAAAATTAGATGTGATGTCAATAGATGTTGATAACACCTATGGGTTCTATAGGAAGGACAAAGAGATGTGAAAGATGAGGTAAGAAGTCATTTAACTGACAAACAAGCATTAGGCTGGCTATATGTAAAATAGCTTCAGAAATAAACTGTACAAAACAACAAATGTGTATCAATGGCAAACATATCGTGAGTGCTTGCAGTTTCTGCGAGTAGCCTAGGCTATATGTTCCTCAATCCTCAATCAACGTTAATCAAACCAAACACACAAACCATTATATGTCCAATATCTATTATTAATATTATGTTACTGTTATATTGAGTTTATAATTGAGAGGAAACACCTCATGTTAAAGCCTATAGGCATATGTCTTTGGTAGATAGATGCCCACCAAGAAAACGAATTAGGCTACCAATCAAAGAACAATTTATTGAAAGTAAATTTTATTGTCACCATTGCCATCATAATGTATATCCAGCCACACATTGTTTCAGTGATTTTTCAGTTTCAATGGCATGGCCACACATGCCAAGCTTGATAATTTCCTTACCTAGCGGCCGTTTTCTCCTTATCTTGAAATATATTCAGACCAGCAGTGCACTAATTCAATTATTTTAGCCATAATAAATAGTTGACCCGCCACGGACGCGTTTTCCACCGATTTATGTCGGAAACACAAGCTCGTTCATACAGGTTAAACCGAAACACTGGTCAGTCAGTGTAAGAAAAAACAGGCAATGAACGAAGGCACTAAATAGGCAAGCGTCTCATAGCCTACGTCGTTTTCTCTTTCCCAAAAACAACACCCACACAGTTTGCTCATGAATCAAATCGGCAACCGTACGAAAGATGAGCACAAACGCAGACCTATCTCCGAGCCACATTCATGTTGGCAGATTATGTTAAAAATAGTATTTTGCGGAGGTCTCCGTATTCCCTGTGAAGTAGCTAAAGCAGACGATAGAAGCAGAAAAGATGGAAAGGTATGGCAGACGCACCTGCCGAAGCCAAAGAACTGCGCCAGTCTTCGCCAGCGATCTGAGCAGACAGAAAAACTGTGGGGACATCACTGCGTAAAAATGATCAGGATATCAAAATGTATTGATAGGATTATAAAAATGTATATGTTGATAACTGCACTTTCAGCCTGGTCTCAGAAGAGTGGATAACATAGTAAACGTACATTTGGCACAAATTAGTACGTTAGCCTATGTTACATTTGATATGGTTACATAAGACAGTAGGTTACTTAAATTGGTTGGGGTGGATGTGTGGGCTATAATGGCAATGTCTAGCAACCCAAAGTTAGAATCTCATCTTTAGCATTTTTAGCTAATTAGCTACTTTGCTAACCCTAACCTTAAAACCCTTAAAACCCAGTTTCAACTTCCACCTGACTGTGCTGCTGCTCTAGTTTCAACTGTTCTGCCTTATTATTATTCGACCATGCTGGTCATTTATGAACATTGAACATCTTGGCCATGTTCTGTTATAATCTCCACCCGGCACAGCCAGAAGAGGACTGGCCACCCCACATAGCCTGGTTCCTCTCTAGGTTTCTTCCTAGGTATTGGCCTTTCTAGGGAGTTTTTCCTAGCCACCGTGCTTCTACACCTGCATTGCTTGCTGTTTGGGGTTTTAGGCTGGGTTTCTGTACAGCACTTTGAGATATCAGCTGATGTACGAAGGGCTATATAAATAAATTTGATTTGATTTGATTTGATTTAACCTAACTCCTATTCCTAACCTTTACCCCTACCCTAGCTAACATTAGCCACAACAAATTGGAATTCGTAACATAGCATATGTTTGATCAAATTTGAATTTATTGTACATTGCAATTCGTAACGTATTGTACGAATTGCAATTGATAACATATGATACAAATTGTAATTCACAAAATATCATACGAAATGGATGAATAACATCCAGAAATTAATACATATCATACGAAAGGTAACATATCATACTAATTAGAGTGTCTCCGATTTACATTTACTATGTTACGTCTACCCCTGAGTCCTGGTTGGCCCGTTATATATTGTATACTTGAAATATTGCACAGTGTAGATCCATGGCAGTCCGAATCTGCCCCAATGCTGGTGTAGACTGAATAGAAGCTATGATCAATTATTGTGGGCAACTCTTAATTTTGTGTAGTAACCTTTCAACTGATCAAAGTTTTGGGAAAATATTGACATTTCAATGCACTTGATAGGTTACAGTAGGCTAATTAAACATGAATAAGTGATCTATAAATCATATTTTACATGGTTTCAATGTGTCATAATAACCCCCTTGATCTGTAGGCTACTTGAAGAAGACATTTCTGCATAAGAATTCTGTTATTTCCTAGGCTAAAGGTTGGACAGGTGGGCCAGCAACTGCAAAGTTGCCGGTGTAAATCCCAAATCTGATGGGGGAAATCCAGTGGGGAATGAGCTGGTAACCGGAAGATTGCTAACATGAGTATCCTAGATGACATCCCCTGCCGTTTTGTACTTGAGCAATGCACCTTCTGGTGTACATTGTGTCATAGTGCCGATGGTTCTGAGTTTGTGTCCTGGATCAGTTATATTTCCATTCCAACATTCCTTTCACTCAGAGTAAAGGAATAATAATCAATGCTACTATTCTGATGACAAAGTAAGATAGGCTATTAATCTATTTCAAGTCCTCTAGAGAGGACCTCTCCTTCCCACTCTATAACTGTAGTTCATAAATTATCTTCAGACAAGGCCCACATTTTATCAGCCAGTTGTCTGTCTTTAACACGTATGCTCGCTCACACACACGCACACACACACACACGCACACACACACACACACACACACACGGTCAATAGCTGGGACAAACCCAGTGAAACAAACAATTTTTTTACTACAGTCAGTGTCTCTGTAGTCTACCAGATACCTATTAAACACACATTGATCATCGTCTCTTCAGCCCAGGATTCTTTAACATGGCCAGGGCATCGTTAATAATGCTCCATACAGCCACCATTTGACATTTCCTTTAATTATCTCCGTAATGTATTCATGCACTTGATCCTAGGAGCTTGTTGTGAAAAGCCGCCTCTAGGAATATTTTTATCCCGCCTCGAGGCACCACGGATTAGCCCGAACCCTGAAGGTATTACCTCCGTCTGTATGTGTGTGTGTGTGTGTGTTAAGCTGTAAAAGTCATTAGGCCTTATTTCTCAACCGTTCAGAGAAGTGAATGTAAATGCTCCACCACGACTAGCTTGTCTAATACCCAGAGTTACAAAGAAAAGTGCAAATGGATGCAAGATAACATGTTAATAGCACAATGGAGCAACCTCCATGTTTAGCCCAGTTTTAGAGAATAACAGCCTCAATTAATTTTTTCCCTCTGCATGTCTATCTTTTAGCTAGCCAAGTACCTCAACTCTTCCATAGTTTTTTTTATTAACCTCCAACTCCTTTGGGTCGCTATATATTGATACTTAAGAAGTTAAAAATCTTAAACCCTTACCGTGTACCTATGTTGTTCTGTGCCTTTCTTTTTAATAAAACGTTAAACAAATATAACCACCGACTTTACTTATTGAGATTCAAATCAAAATCAAATTTTATTTGTCACATACACATGGTTAGCAGATGTTAATGCGAGTGTAGCGAAATGCTTGTGCTTCTAGTTCCGACAATGCAGTAATAACCAACGAGTAATCTAACCTAACAATTCCACAACTACTACCTTATACACACAAGTGTAAAGGGATAAAGAATATGTATGGAAAGATATATGAATGAGTGATGGTACAGAACGGCATAGGCAAGATGCAGTAGATGGTATCGAGTACAGTATATACATATACATATGAGATGAGTAATGTAGGGTATGTAAACATTATATTAAGTGGCATTGTTTAAAGTGGCTAGTGATACATGTTTTACATCAATTTCCATTATTAAAGTGAGCTGTAGTTGAGTCAGTATGTTGGCAGCAGCCACTCAATGTTAGTGGTGGCTGTTTAACAGTCTGATGGCCTTGAGATAGAAGCTGTTTTTCAGTCTCTCGGTCCCTGCTTTGATGCACCTGTACTGACCTCGCCTTCTGGATGATAGTGGGGTGAACAGGCAGTGGCTCGGGTGGTTGTTGTCCTTGATGATCTTTATGGCCTTCCTGTGACATTGGGTGGTGTAGGTGTCCTGGAAGGCAGGTAGTTTGCCCCCGGTGATGCGTTGTGCGGACCTCACTACCCTCTGGAGAGCCTTACGGTTGTGGGCGGAGCAGTTGCCGTACCAGGCGGTGATATAGCCTGACAGGATGCTCTCGATTGTGCATCTGTAGAAGTTTGTGATTGCTTTTGGTGACAAGCCGAATTTCTTCAGCCTCCTGAGGTTGAAGAGGCGCTGCTGCGCCTTCTTCACAACGCTGTCTGTGTGGGTGGACCAATTCAGTTTGTCCGTGATGTGTACGCCGAGGAACTTAAAACTTTGTACCCTGTCCACTACTGTCCCGTCGATGTGGAAAGGCGGGTGCTCCCTCTGCTGTTTCCTGAAGTCCACGATCATCTCCTTTGTTTTGTTGACGTTGAGTGTGAGGTTATTTTCCTGACACCACACTCCGAGGGCCCTCACCTCCTCCCTGGAGTAGTCTCGTCGTTGTTGGTAATCAAGCCTACCACTGTAGTGTCGTCCGCAAACTTGATGATTGAGTTGGAGGCGTGCATGGCCACGCAGTCGTGGGTGAACAGGGAGTATAGGAGAGTGCTCAGAACACACCCTTGTGGGGCCCCAGTGTTGAGGCTCAGCGGGGTGGAGATGTTGTTACCTACCCTCACCACCTGGGGGCTGCCCGTTAGGAAGTCCAGTACCCAGTTGCACAGGGCGAGGTCGAGACCCAGGGTCTCGAGCTTGATGACGAGTTTTGAGGGTACTATGGCGTTAAGTGCTGAGCTGTAGTCGATGAACAGCATTCTCACATAGGTATTCCTCTTGTCCAGATGGGTTAGGGCAGTGTGCAGTGTGATTGCGATTGCGTCGTCTGTAGACCTATTGGGGCGGTAAGCAAATTGGAGTGGGTCTAGGGTGTCAGGTAGGGTGGAGGGGATATGGTCCTTGACTAGTCTCTAAAAGCACTTCATGATGACGGAAGTGAGTGTTACGGGGCAGTAGTCGTTTAGCTCAGTTACCTTAGCTTTCTTGGGAACAGTAACAATGGTGGCCCTCTTGAAGCATGTGGGAACAGCAGACTGGGATAAGGATTGATTGAATATGTCCGCCAGCACATGGGCATGCTGAGTTGCCCTCTTAGAGCAACAGCAATGAGGAAACAGTCAGTGGTTGTATTTGATTAACGTTCAATTAAAGAGTATGGATTTCAGCAAACAAAGAAAGGACCGCAACAACAAAGGGAAAACATAGGTACATGGAAAGGGTTTAAGAATGTACATTTTTTTAGGTATCGACAAGTCCGAGGTTTATTTTAAAAACGAGTCTGCGCTCAACTCCATGGAGGAGTTGAGGTACTTGGATATCTTTGAGCCAGGCAGTAAGACTCAGCCGTTTCTACCAAATAAGTAGAAGTTTAATACACAAACAACTAAATGTCCAAGTTTTAAGATTCCCTTTTCACACAAATATGTTGTGTGAAATATTCACAAGTTACCTTTATCTAGTTACTTGTATCTTCAATACTGTGCAAGCAATGAAGCAAAAAAAAGCATTATCATTTTCATATTTAAAACTGCTCATAAATACTCTAAAGCATAAATGCATTAAACTACGCAGGACTGCAAATCCTGTTTCCTCCATAACTTTGTATTCTAGACTACACAAGACTTTACCACGATTTGTACAAACTTTTTATGAACATAGCTGTAAAAAAACAAAAAACTTTGCTTTGTCGTTGAGCTGTTTGCTAATTTAAGAATGCACTGAGGAAGGATGCCCTCCTTGGGTTGCTTCATTAATTCCTACACTCTATGGTTGACTCTTGGTGTAGCCTTACTTCATTAGCCAGGATGGTTTCAACAGCCTTGCCTAAGACTAACGACCCGGCATACCTTTTATTGCCCACTGCAGCTCCATGCTTGTGGGGTCCATTAGGTCCGAGTACCTTGAATTCTCTCTCTCTCTATGAGGGAGCCCAGGCCCCATTAAAGAAGAGAGAGATCCAGTTGGGGATAAATCCTGTTCTTGGTCAATACAGTTTGGCTGCTTCTAGAGGGGAATTAGAGACCTGCTTTGGGAGGACTGGGCAATAGTCCCACAACCTCAGACAGCACTATGGGCACTATTCAATCAAAACCGCTACCTGAGTAACTGGGGTTAGTCCAAAGCCAGGTAGAGACCGTAAAGAACATTCAGTGTTTTTTGCTGCAAGAGAGTATGTTTGACTTGTTATGCACTATATATTCTTAGATATAGTGTAATATATAATAATATAGTGTATTATACTTGCTATAAACTTTAGTAACAGCTAATGTCACCTTATAAAAGCCTACATAAATTATGAAGTCGTTCTTAGAAAGTGTTACAAACATGATTTTTTTAAATACACTATAATACAAACGTTCACTCTCACAGAGGAACAGGTGGCATGCATCTCCCACTGCATCCAAGTGCAAAGCACATGTTGACTGTTAAAAGCTTCACTGACAAAACCAAATGGAGTGATAACTGAATGGAGATTTCATCTAATGTATTCAGAACAGGAGTTAGTTTGTCAGTGTATCAGTAAGGATCATGCTACAGTTAGTGTCCAAGCACCATACCAAGGATTTTCTGTAGTATCCCACCAGGCACAAACTGGTTGAATCAATGTTGTTTCAACGTAATTTGAAAGCATATTGTGAAGTGGAATCTACATGGAAAATATATTGGATTTGAAAAAGGTTCTCATCATTAACTGTTGTTTTGAGGGTGAAATTACAACCTCAGGATTATAGAGTATCATCATGATAAGCAAATTGTATAAAATATGTTGAATTTGTACCTTGAAAACAACTTCAGATCTTTACTTTACCAATCAGTGCAGATAGAGCATCTTGCTATGGAGTGGGTAAGCGATTTAATCTATATAGGAAAGTCGTTAAGAGAAAATTGTATTTTGCCGTAACAGCATGGTTTAATCATAATGAAAGACAAGCACACACACTGTTCTGCCAGTCACTTTGTAGGGCACGAGAGGCAACTGAAATTTTGCCAGTGAGAGAGGATGAGGAAGCTTGCTTTGAAGCGTTGGGCATATTGTTATGGCATGCATTATCTGAATTAGGCCCACAGAATTATATCTACGAAGGAGTGGCTTCTATGGAGGAACTTTGAATATCTTTGAATTTCCGAGTTGGTTTAACGTTGGACCAGAGCTAACGTTAGCTAGCTAGCTAACATGCTTGTGTGAATTAAAAATTAAAAACACATCTTACCATTTTGAAGTTAATAAACGTGATAACTATAATATCCTTAACTAGCATTGAAAATGTTAATCCATTCTTTTAAACATCTCTCCCTAATTTCTGAATCATGCTTGTGATGTTGTCTGTAGGCTACAGTAACCTATGCTTCAGAGGGGAGAGATAGGTAGCCTACACACACACCCACTGACACAGATTTCCAGCTGGCAGGCAGACACTGGAATACGTTTTTGAGTGAGAGTGAGGGCTTTGCATAGGCGCTGTGTTGCGATTTTTGTGGGACTGGAAAAAAATGCCCGGAATGTAAAATTATGTTATTAACCGGTTCCCATGCTTTTAAAATAACAGTTCTGTTCCGGAAGAGGATAAAGCACTTTTTTTTCCATTTTGGGTTCTGTTCCTCAAATCATTTATATATTTTCCGTTTTTTGGTTCTGTTCCCTCAACCGTTCCAACCCTTGGTTTTAACCAAGCCCTGCTTAGCTATGATATTTGTCACTGACTATTACCAATTGTGCTATCGTTAGAATGATTGTTGAGAGATCTCCACTTAAAAATGAAATAGATTCACTGTTGCTATCGAAGTCATTCCAAAGGGTAGGTTTAACAGACAAAATGAAATGTGACCATACTTTATCACTCATATATCATTAATTATGCTATTTAGGCCTAAGATGGAGACATGAATCCATCATATCAATTATTAATTCATAGACAAACTGGAATTAAAGCCAGACTAAGTCAGTGGCACAGATGGAACTATCAAGTTCAAGTTTATTTATTTGTCATATACACATGATATATGGTGCCTTCAGAAAGTATTAATTTGGGACCTCTCGAGTGGCGCAGTGGTCTAAGGCACTGCATCGCAGTGCTAGAGGAGTCACTATGTATCACAACTGGCTATGATCGGGAGTTCCATAGGATGGTGCACAATTGGCAAAGCGTCGTCTGGGTTAGGGGAGGGTTTGGCTCTTGGGGCTTTACTTGTCTCATCACTAGAGTGACAATGAATCACTAGAGTCACTGTCCTTGGTCTTCAGTTGAAAGTTTCCTCTGACACATTGGTGCAGGAAGGGTGTTAAGAAGCGCGGTTTGGCGGGTCATGTTTTGGAGGACGTATGACTCGACCTTCGCCTCACGAGCCCATTGGGGAGTTGTAGCGATGAGACAAGATCAAAATTGGGGATTTAAAAAAATATATATTCAGTCTTCATTCAAAACCCCTTGACTCATTACAAATGTTGTTGTGTTACAGCCTGAATTCAAAAACTATTAAAATATATATATATTCTTGCCCACCTACACACAATACTCCATAATGACAAAGTGAAACATGTTTTTAAAAATGTTATCAAATTTATTGAAAATTAAATACAGAAATCTCATTTACATAAGTATTCACACCCCTTTGCTATGACACTCCAAAATGAGCTTAGGTGCATCAACTTTCCTTTGATAATCTTTCAGATGACTCTACAAATTAATTGGAGTCCACCTGTGGCCAAGTAATTTGACTGGACATGATTTTGAAAGAAACACACACACATATATATACACTGAGTGTACAAAACATCAAGAACACCTTCTTGATACACATGGGAAACTGTTGCATGTGAAAAAACCCAGCTGCATTGCAGTTCTTGACACAAACTGGTGTGCCTGGCACCTACTACCATACTCTGTTCGAAGGCACTTAAATCTTTTGTCTTGCCCATTCACCCTCTGAATGGCACACATACACAATCCATGTCTTAATTGTCTCAAGGCTTTAAAAAAACATTATTTAACCTGTATCCTCCCCCTCTGCTAAACTGATTGAAGTGGATTTAACAAGGGACATCAATAAGGGATCATAGCTTTCACCTGGATTCACCTGTTCAGTCTAGGCCATGGGAAAAGCAGGTGTTCTTAATGTTTTGTACACTCAGTGTAAGGTCCCACAGTTGGCAGTGCATGTCAGAGCAGAAACTATACCATGAAGTCCAAGGAACTGTCCAGTTCGGTCAGATGGCCTGAATGCATATAGCTTGTTAAAGTTCCAAAGTCCAGTATTTTGACATGTCCCTCTATGCACCCTCTGTGACTTCTTGAAAGATTTTAACCCATTTAACCCTAACATTTCTCCATGTTTTCACCATAATTGTAAAGCCCTAGTTATGCCCTAGTCATTTTGTTGATTTGACTAAGTCATTTCTGGAGATTATTACTTATTTACTTATTAGTGATTCATTTCTGTCAGTCCCTCATTTTAATGTCAACCCTGTTACGTGAACTGAATTAACATGTTAATATGGATAATATAGAGCTGGCGGGATTTTCCATGCACCGGCAGAACAGAGAAACTATGTCTGGTAAGATGAGGGGTGGGGGTGTGTGTCTATTTGTCAATAACATCTGGTGCGTGTTATCTAATATTAAACAAGTCTCAAGGTATTGCTCGCCTGAGGTAGAGTACCTTATGATAAGCCTTAGACCACACTATCTACCAAGAGAGTTCTCATCTATGTTATCCGTAGCTGTCTATTTACCACCACAGACCGATGCTGGCACTAAGACCGCACTCAACCAACTCTATAAGGCCAAAAGCAAACAAGAAAATGCTCATCCAGAAGTGGCGCTCCTAGTGGCCGGGGACATTAATGCAGGCAAACTTAAATCAGTTTTACCAAATTTTTACCAGCATGTCACATGTGCAACTAGAGGAAAAAAAACTCTAGACCACCTTTACTCCACACACACACAGATGCATACAAAGCTCTCCCCCGCACTCCATTTGACAAATCTGACCATAATTCTATCCTCCTGATTCGTAGTTACAAGCAAAAACTAAAGCAGGAAGTACCAGTGACTCGCTCAAAACGGAAGTGGCCAGATGACACGGATGCTACGCTACAAGACTGTTTTTCTAGCACAGACTAGAATATGTTCCCGGGATTCATCCAATGGCCTTGGGACGACGTTGTCCCCACAGAGACCATACGTACATATCCCAACCAGAAGCCATGGGTTACAGGCAACATCCGCATCGAGCTAAAGGCTAAAGCTGCCGTTTTCAAGGAGCAGGACACTAATCAGGATGCTTATAAGAAATCCCGCTATGCCCTCAGACGAACCATCAAACAAGCAAAGCATCAATACAGGATTAAGATTGAATCCTACTACACCGGCTCTGACGATCGTCGGATGTGGCAGGGCTTGAAAACTATTACAGACTACAAAGGGAAACCCAGACGCGAGCTGCCCAGTGCCGGGAGCCACCCAGATGAGCTAAATGCCTTTTATGCTTACTTCGAGGCAAGCAACACCGAGAGCACCAGCTGTTCTGGATGACTGTGTGATAACGCTCTCTGTAGCCAATGTGAGCAAGAACTTTAAACAGGTCAACATTCACAAAGCCTTGGGGCCAGACAATTACCAGGACGTGTACTCAAAGCATGCCGGACCAACTGGCAAGTGTCTTCACTGACATTTTCAACCTCTCCCTGACCGAGTCTGTAATACAGTACCTACATGTTTCAAGCAAACCACCATAGTACCTGTGCCCAAAGAAGCGAATGTAACCTGCCTAAATGGGGCTGCAGGTAACCTAGTGGTTAGAGTGTTGGTCCAGTAACCGAAAGGTTGCTAGATAAGAATCCCTGAGCTGACAAGGTAAAACTCTGTCGTTCAGCCCCTGAACTGTTCCTAGGCCGTCAATGTAAATAAGACGTTGTTCTTAACTGATTTGCCTAGTTAAAAAATATATATATTACCGTCCCGTAGCACTCATGTTAGTAGCCATGAAGTGCTTTGAAAGGCTGGTCATGATTCACATCAACACCATCCTTCCGGATACACTAGACCCACTCCAATTTGCATACCGCCACAACAGATCCATAGATTACGCAATCGCCCTCCACACTACCCTTTCTCACCTGGTCAAAAGGATGTGAGAATGCTGTTCTTTGACTACAGCTCAGTGTTCAACACCATAGTGCCCACTAAGCTAAGGACCCTGGGACAAAACACCTCCCTCTGCAACTGGATCCTGGACATCCTGAATGGCCGCCCCCAGGTGGCAAGGGTAGGCAACAACACGTCTGCCATGCTCATCCTCAACACTGGGCCCATCAGGGGTGTGTACTTAGTCTCCTCCTGTACTCCCTGGTCACCCATGACTGCGTGGCCAAACACGACTCCAACACCATCATTAAGTTTGCTGACGACACAACAGCGGTAGGCCTGGTCACAGACAACGATGAGACAGCCTAAAGGGAGGAGGTCAGAGAACTGGCAGTGTTGTCCCTGGACAACAACCTCTCCCTCAATGTGAGCAAGACAAAGGAGCTGATCGTGTCCTACAGGAAAAAGAGGGTCGAACAGGCCCCTATTAACATCGACGGGCCTGTAGTGGAGCGGGTCGAGAGTTTCAAGTTCCTTGGTGTCCATATAACCAACAAACTCTCATGGTCCAAAACACCAAGACAGTTGTGAAGAGGGCATGACAAAACATTTTCCCCCTCAGGAGACTGAAAAGATTTGGCATGGGTCCCCAGATCCTCAAAAAGTTCTACAGCTGCACCATCGACAGCATCCTGACCGGTTGCTTCACCGCCTGGTATGGCTAACGCACGGCAAGCGGTACCAGAGTGAAAGGCTCCTTAACAGCTTCTAAGCCATAAGATTGCTGAACAATTAATCAAATGGCCACCGGACTATTTACATTGACACCCCCAACCTCCATTTTATTTTTACACTGCCGCTACTCTCTGTTGATTATCTATACATTGTCACTTCACCCCTACCTACAGTACATATACAAATTACCTCAACTAACCTGTACCCCCCGCACACTGACTCAGTACCGGTACCCCCTGTATATAGCCTCGTTATTGTTATTTTATTGTGTAACTGAATTTTTTTTTACTTTAGTTTATTTGGTAAATATTTTCTTAACTCTTCCTGTAAGTAAGCATTTCACGGTAAAGTCTACACTTGTATTCGGCACAAATACAGTTTGATTTGATTTAAACTATTACTTTTTTTTCAAAATAAACATTGAACATTAAATGGTGAAATCATAGCTAAAAGCAGGTGAGCTTGTTCTCCTCTTTTTGGCCATTTTGTAGTGTTTTGTGGTGGATGAACTGAGCGGTCAACTTAACACGTCAACCTTGTTACCCATAGATAGACAGGCCCGAAATGTTTTATCAATGTAAAAAAGAAAATTAAGCTTGCATTAAATTGCCCCTCCCAAGAAAAAGTATGTGAACCCTTTGGAATTACATGGATTTCTACATAATTTGGTCAAATTTTAAGTCACAACAATAGACAAACACAGTCTGCTTAAACTAATAACACACAAACAATTATACGTTTTCATGTCTTTATTGAACACACCGTGTAAACATTCACAGTGTAGGGTGGGAAAAGTATGTGAACCCTTGGATTGAATAACTGGTTGACCCTCCTTTGCCAGCAATAAACTCAACCAAACATTTTCTTTATTTGTGGATCAGACCTGCACAACAATCAGGAGGAATTTTGGACCATTCATCTTCACAAAATTGTTTCAGTTCAGCATTATTCTTAGGATGTCCGGTGTGAACCGCTCTCTAGGTCATGATACAGCATTTTAAATCAGGTTGAGGTCAGGACCCTGACTGGGCCACTTCAGTTGGGCCACTTCATATTTTCTTCAGTTGAAGACATTCTGTTGTTGATTTACTTCTGTGTTTTGGGTCATTGTCCTGTTGCATCACCCAACTTCTTTTGAGCTTCAAATGGTGGACAGATAGCCTGACATTCTCCTGCAAAATGTCTTGATAAACTTGGGAATAAATTTTTCTGTCAATGATAGCAAGCTGTCCAGGCCCTGAGGCAGCAAAGCAGCCCCAAACCATGATCCATGATGCTCCCTCCACCATGCTTTACAGTTGGGATAAGGTTTTGATGTTGGTGTGCTGTGCCTTTTTTCCTCCACACAGAGTGTTGTGTGTTCCCACCAAACAACTACAATTTAGTTTAATCTGTCCACAGAATATATTGCCAGAAGCGCTGTGGAACATCCAGGTGCTCTTTTACAAACTTGGGACTTTTTTTGGACAGCAGTGGCTTCTTCCGTGGTGTCCTCCCATGAACACCGTTCTTGTTTAGTGTTTTACGTATCGTAGACTCGTCAACAGAGATGTT
Source organism: Oncorhynchus kisutch (assembly GCF_002021735.2). Lineage (NCBI taxonomy): Eukaryota > Metazoa > Chordata > Actinopteri > Salmoniformes > Salmonidae > Oncorhynchus > Oncorhynchus kisutch. The sequence continues at coordinate 60,322,684 of NC_034190.2, read as the reverse complement.
AGCATGTTCCAGAGATTTCTATAAATCTTTAGCTGACACTCTAGGATTCTTCTAAACCTCATAGACAATTTGTCTTACTGTGGATTGATGAACATCAAGGCTTTTAGAGATACTTTTGTAGCCCTTTCCAGCTTTATGCAAGTCAACAATTCTTAATCTTAGGTCTTCTGAGATCTCTTTTGTTCCAGGCATGGTTCACATCAGGCAATGCTTCTTGTGAATAGCAAACTCAAATTTTGTGAGTGTTTTTTTATAGGGCAGGGCAGCTCTGACCAACATCTCCAATCTCATCTCATTGATTGGACTCCAGGTTAGCTGACTCCTGACTCCAATTAGCTTTTGGAAAAGTCATTAGCCTAGGGGTTCACATACTTTTTCCAACCTACACTATGAATTTTTATGATGTATTCAATATAGACAAGAAAAATACAAGAATTGGTGTGTTTGTCTATTGTTGTGACTAAGATGAAGATCAGATCAAATGTTCTAACTAATTTATGCAGAAATACAGGTAATTCCAAAGGGCTCACATACGTTTTCTTGCCACTTTATATTTAACCTGTTCTATCTAAAATGGAGAGATACAGAAAATGTATTTGCTACAGTGTTTCTCATTGGAAATATCATAGGGATCAACAATGCTTTGGAAATGAATTTACTACATATATTTACAGAGAAGCCCCATCTACTGTTTTTTTGTGACAGCACAGAACAGAACAGAACATTGCCACAGTGTGTTGTGTTAAATTGGACAGATTCCCCATTCAAGCAAGCATGGACAGATCTACAGTATATTCCTTAGACATAGAGAATCATGCAAGGATATATGCCGGTGTTGGAGATTTCAGGGCTCTTATACTGTGGTTGAAAATAACTGTTTTTTACAATCGCTTACACACTAAAAGTGGTACTTGAGGTACACTCAGTGAAACCATTAACTCATGTACCTAATCTTCAGACCAAGTCTGCAAAACCGCAAGCACATCATCTGCTTTACACTCAGTTTGCATTTGTAAAACACAGTTTTTGCAAAACACTAAACACAGTTCTCTACATTAGACACATCATTCAAAAGTAACAGGTCTTGGCTTCCGGTGACGCAACTTAGGAAATGGCTGCCTAGTATTTCCCCCCCTAAATTCAAGCATTTACTATGAGCATTATAATAACTTACGCAAAATGGAAAAGGGGAAAATAGGAAAAGGTCGCAGAGCTACAACAACAGCCCGTAACAAGACAGCAGAAGATATAATCGTCAATGAACCCGAAATGGCTAATGCTAGCGCAAATAAGATAGCAGCAGCAAAATAACCCTCATTTCATGAGGTGATGAAGGAGGAACTTCGAGAAGATGTAAGAAAATAACTAAATGAGTTCAAAAAGGACATTATCCAGAAACTGGAAGAAAACAAATTACAACTTCACAGCATATCTACAAGAATGGGGGACGCAGAACAGTACATTGGGGAAACGGACATATAGAACTCCGCAGTCAAGGAAATACTTGAACAGTCACTGAAAAGCCAACACGCACTACAGGCAAAAGTGACAGAACTCGAAGGTTTCTCACGTCGAAACAACATTAGACTTTATAACGTAGAGGGCGCAGAAAAATACTCTCTGCCCAACTTCGTGGAGGGTCTATTCAAGGGCATACTTGAAGACAACACTGACCTGGGAATCGAGAGAGCACACCGAGCTCTGGCCTCAAAACCCCCCAGGGGCGCCCCACCAAGATCCATAGTAGTACGGTTCTTAAAATTCTCAGTCAAAGAGAAAGTCTTACTTGCAACCTGGAAAAAGCCTGTTAACTTCCAAGGCCAACGAGTGTTCTTTGATCATGACTACGTGTGAGAGATACTGAACAGAGGGAAAGAATACACCCCCATTAAGAAAGCGCTTAAAGAGAAGGGTATTCGAGAAGGGTATACGAGCATGCAGACGAGGCGGCTGAGGACCTGAAGTCAAGGGGCTTCCCAGTGGAGTATACCGCCAGGAGAAAGGTGACATCACCAGTGGAAAGACTCGAGCAGGCTCTCCCATGGATCATTGTTGACAAGCAGGGTCATGGAGAAAGAGGGAAACCATCTCGGCGAGAGGACGTTCACATCCGAGAGAGACTCAGGCATTTCCAACGGGAAGATGTAAGACACTGAATCGGATTTAACAGAATTAATAGTTACCGTGAGCAGTTAAGTCTTTGGGTTTTTACGGTTGACACTACAATAGGTCAAATATATCCCCTATTTTCCCCCAATGCTGAACAAGGGTGAGTAGCCAAAAGCATGTGTTCTTTACGAACACACTAAGTACCGTCACGTTAATAACATATATATTAGGTAAGGATTAATGACACATTGACAACGGGGCGACAGAAGGGCATATCAAGGGGAGGATTCATGACATGCACGCATGACCGATATAGTTTTCACTTGTAATTAACCGAAGTCTCAATGTTAACGGACTGGGGAGTGACATCAAGAGAAGTAAGTTCATAAATCTCAATGTCAACGGACTGGGGAGTGCCATCAAGAGAAGTAAGGTCATAAGTCTCAATGTTAACGGACTGGGGAGTGTCATCAAGAGAAGTAAGGTCATAAGTCTCAATGTAAACGGACTGGGGAGTGACATCAAGAGAAGTAAGGTAATAGCAAAGATGAAACGGGAGAGAGTTGACATACTATTCTGGCAGGAAACTCACTTATCCACACCTGAACACGAGAAACTCAAGAAAATGTGATATAGGAACACATTTTTTTCTTATTACAAAATGGGTAGAAGGGGAGTTGCAATCTTGATCTCAAATTCAGTTAATTTTGAGTTTATGTCAGAAATAAAAGACAAGGAGGGTAGATTTATACTTGTTAAATGTAAACTGGATAACAAGGAAGTTACATTATTTAATGTATACGCACCCCCAGGGAGTGACATGGTCTTCTATGGGAAGGTGTTTGGCACTCTTATCTGTGGAGGGACTTTAAAACAATTCTACACTCAAAATTGGACAGCACAAACCAAATAAGGAAAATGAGCCTAGTTGCCAAAAAGATCAATAGGATACTGCAGGATTAAGGACTGCTCGATGTATGGCGTGACACCCACAAGACCGATAAGGAATATACTTTTTACTCAGCCCGCCACACTTTATACTCCAGGTTAGACTACTTTTTTTTATGTACAGTGCAGATAGACACAGGCTTAAGGATTGTAGGATAGGGCAGAGCGACTTATCATAATGGAGTTTACCTAACTCTACACCTTGATAGCAAACCAAGAAATACTATATGGAGACTTAATACAAGCATGCTGAATTATCCAGCATTCAAGGAATCAATAAAGACAGAATTGAACATCTATCTGGAGAATAATGATAACGGGGAAGTATCTCCTGCTATATTGTGGGATGCAGCTAAGGTGGTTATTAGAGGGAAGATCATAGCCACATCATCTCTCAAGAAAAAGATTAAAGCACAGAAACTGCTGAAATTACAGGAAACCCTAAGAAATGTAGAACGATCTCATAGTCAATACAAAGACCCTCTTATATTACGAGCGATTCCAAAGGTAAAACAGGAAATAGACCAGATTTATAGAGAAAAAGTAGAGAAGAAGCTTAGGTTCCCAAAACAACGATATTATGAAGCAGACTCAAACAACCAAATTACTGGCATGGAGACTCAGGAAACAACAAGCACAGAATATCATTATCAAAATAAAAGACCACAAAACAAAAAGGATCACATGCAAATTAGATGAAATACAGAATGCATTTGAATCATATTATACAAATCTGTACAAGCAACCAGAGAAGGCAGATGCACAGACAATAGAGCACTTTTTGAACTCACTTGATCTCCCCTCAATTGGGACAGAGCAAAATGATAGACTAACTTTCGAAATATCCACCGAAGAAATTGATAAAGCAATATCTCAACAAAAAGTCAGCAAGTCTCCAGGCACTGATGGCTTCCCTTCAGAATGGTTCAAAACCTTCAGAGAACAATTAGCACCTCTACTTAAGGCCTGTTTTAACTGGACTCTGAGGGAGGGGGCCTCCCACCGTCATGGAGAGAGGCCATCATATCAGTAATCCCAAAAGAGGGTAAAGAGAAGAAAGAATGCAGTTCATATAGACCTATCGCAATTCTTAACACAGATTATAAACTATATGCATCAATAATAGCCAAAATAATGGAGAACATAATCCCAGAATTGATTGACGGAGATCAAACTGGTTTCATACAAAATAGGCAGACACAGGACAATATAAGGAGAACACTACATGTCAAGTGCAATATTAATCAGCCTCGATGCATAAGACAAGTGCAATATTAATCAGCCTCGATGCAGAAAAAGCAGTTGATTCAGTGGGATGGGATTACCTATTCCAAGTTATGGAAAGATTTGGTTTCAACAAAGAAGTGATACAGTGCATCAAAACACTGTATTCATGCCCGACCGCTAGAATAAAGATAAATGGACATTTGCCAATAATGATAAGATTAGAGCGAGGGGCAAGACAAGGCTGTAATCTTTTACCCACGCTCTTCTCCTTGTACCCTGAACCATTAGCACAGGCACAAAAGATAGGACCCAACTTTAGAGGGAATAACAATAAGAGGCAGTGAACATAAGATATGCATGTATGCTGATGACGTTCTGTTATTCCTTAAAGACCCAGGCTCAAGTGTACCCAGATTGATGGATGTTTTACAAACATTTGGAACATATTCAGGGTACAGTATGTGCTTAACCTACACAAGACCCAAGCCCTAGTATGTAATTATACCCCACAGGAAGAGCTGAAGAGTAGGTATAACTTCACCTGGACCTCTTCATCCATTAAATATCTGGGAGTAAATTTACCAAAAGATACACCCAAACTTTATTGCATGAATTACGATCACATTAACAAGAAAATATATGATGACCTAGACAGGTCAAATTCACTTCCCTTAGATCTTAGTAGTAGAATTGAAACAATCGAAATGAACATCCTGCCAAGGTTACTGTATTTGTTCCAACCACTGCCCATAGAAATCCCGCCTAAACAGTTTAGGGAATGGGATAAACGGAAATCAAGGTTTATCTGGAACAGTAAGAGACCAAGAACTAGATATACAACATGACAGTTACCAAAAAACTGTGGGGGTAAGGCCTTACCAAACCTAAAAGATTATTATGTGTCAGCCCAATTGAGACCTTTGGTGTGTTGGTGCAATTCAGAATACGAATCCAAATGGAAAGACATCGAGACTACTTTGACAGAGACACCCATACAGTCGGTTTTGGGAAATTAGGACATGGTAAAAGAAATAGACAATAGACAAAATCAGTGGATTAATTTCTCTCTGAAGACATGGTTTAGGGTAGTTAAGCAAAATAATTTAGACAGAGAGATCAAACTGCTGAGTTGGCCCGCATACGACCCCATCTTCATCCCCGCAACTCAGGACAGCAGGTTTAAACAATGGATGCAGAAAGGCATCACATCATTCAGTACAATTATAAGGAATGGGAACCTAGATAACTTCCAGGACCTAAGTAAAAAACATGGCTTGGATAAACAAGATTTTTACAGATACCTACAAGTTCGACACTATTTCTTAAGGGAGATAAAAGTGACTGAACCTCGAGCATCTCCAAAATTAATCCAAGTATTCACTAACGCATACAACTTGGAGAGTAACAAAAATCTCTACTTGGGTATTCAATCCTCAAAGAAACATTCCACGAACTATATTAAAAAGAAATGGGAGGAGGAACTTAACATTGACTGAACTTAACTGATGAAACATGGTTGAACATATTAGAGACTCAACAAAGCTCCACCAACTCAAGGTCATGAAGAGAATTCTGGAGAGAATTCATAACACCTAAACTGAAATCAAAACAGACTGGCTCACTACACCCTTGTTGGAGAGAATGCGGTCTATTGAGGGCGGACCACTTTCATATCTTTTGGACTTGCCCCGCAATCGAAACTTATTGGGGAGAAATAAGATCTAACATTGGAAAAATAATGGGATTTGACATAGAACAAACATTCATTTCTTTGTACATGGGTGAAATACCTGATAACTTACACAATAGAGAAAAGTACCTCTTGAAGGTCCTACTGGCAGCCAGTAAAAAGGCTATCACTAGGAAATGGCTACAAAAAGACCCTTCCACAGTGACACAATGGATAGACATTGTAGAAGAAATACACCACTTGGAGCGTATGACCTTTGCTTTAAGAACTCAACAGGAGAGAGGTCAAGAATACTGGGAAAAATGGATTTCGTACTTGGAAAAGGTCTAATTCAAAGATGTCAATGTAACTAATATGATGATATGATGATGAAGGTATGAAGTGCACTGTAACTGACAGATCTTTTTTTGTTGTTCTTTTATTTGACTTTATTTGTACTTTCTTTGTGTTCCTACAATAAGAACAAAGTATTTTTTTAAAGTAACAGATCTTGTGATTTGTTTGGGAAACACTGCCTTTCAAAATGCCACACTCCTTTACCGATTACCTACACCCAGAGCTCACGTGTGAAAACACTTATAGCTAATTTATTCGCTTAGAAATCAGAGCTTGAGCACTATAAATACAGGCTTCAGGTTGGCTGTCTTGGTTTGGACAACAATGGAGGCCCATTTTGGAGAGAGAGTTAGAGGAAGAGGGGGGTGCGGACAAGGACAAGGAGGAGGCCTGTGGTGACTGGGACAAGGGGACATGCCAGGGCTGGATACGCTACTCCAGATGTTACTTCCCTTGCCTATTTGTTTATCTTCTACCGTATTTATTTTGTCTGTTACTGTTCATCCCGAATTCTGGATGAAAATACAATGTTTTGAGCAGGAAATACATGTTATTTCCCCCCTTTCATTTCTGTTTATAGTGTAAATATATAGTGAATATGCATACATACTGTATATATTTGTGCACGTACATGTACGTGTGAGTGCTATGACAAACTGCCTTGGAGTCCACTGCACACTAAACACGCAAAAGACACAAGATAGTAGTGTTTTACATTTTTCACATCCCTGTGTAGTTGGCGTGTATAAGAGCTAATCATTTGATAGTTTGTGTGTAGTTTTGATGCAAAAACACAATTTTGAGAATAATTAAAATAATTTTGAATTAAGTGTTTGGTTTTGCAAGAGATGTGTGACACTTTGCATGTTGTCTGTGTTTGGGTTTTTTGTGTGTAGACATAGAAAAGGAGCCAGAGTTTCAGAAATCATGTGTAAGCAATTGTCAAACTGTATGTCCTCTCCTTTGACACTGGTCTGAGGAATAGAACAGTGTCCTCTGGTGGATTGTAGTGAGTACTGTAGAAGACTTACGCTTCGATCACACCGACAGCGTTTGCATTTTGGTACACCAGAATTTAATACATTTCCAATGAAACGCTATGTTTGCCTTGCAGCATTGCGTTGCAGGGGCAGTTGCAGTGCGTTCTGTGTGGTGCATATGTTGGATTTATCAAACGTATGTGTAAAACTGTATGTGTAGGCGACTTGACAGAAATGGTAACAGAAGGTGAATGTTGAACTTTTGTTGCATACATATCCAGATGATGCTGCGTACTATTTTGTGCAAACGCGTTGGTGTGTTCGAACGTTAGGAGGACCGTAGTTCCTCCCATTCCCTGCCAGACCATTAGAATTGGTCCTTCGTGACTTAGTTGGGATAAGTGTAATGATAACAATAATGTTGTGGTTTCAATTACCACAAGGATCACTTTGGATAAAGGCAGCTAAGTTGCATTTCATTCCCTTGCGGCCAAACTGTCATTATAGTTTATATATAGCTCTGCCTACGACCATGTATTAGTTATTTTGGAAGGCACTATCCAAGCTACAGTTGAAGTCGGAAGTTTACGTACACTTATGTTGGAGTCATTAAATTGACTCTTTTGAGTCAATTGGAGGTGTACTTGTGGATGTATTTCAAAGCCTACCTTCAAACTCAGTGCCTCTTTGCTTGACATCATGGGAAAATCAAAAGAAATCAGCCAAGACCTCAGAAACAAAATGTAGACCTCCACAAGTCTGGTTCATCCTTGTGAGCAATTTCCAAACGCCTGAAGGTACCACGTTCATCTGTACAAACAATAGTACGCAAGTATAAATACTATGGGACCACGCAGACGTCGTACCGCTCAGGAAAGAGACACGTTCTGTCTCATAGAGATAAACATACTTTGGTGCGAAAAATACAATTCAATCCCAGAACAACAGCAAAGGACCTTGTGAAGATCCTGGAGGAAACAGGTAGAAAAGTATCTATATCCACAGTAAAGCATTTCAAATTGACTGAAAATGTCACTTCCGTCTTTTTAGCACCAACAAAATCAAGTACTTTACTGTAACCTCATGTCTAATCACTTTTGCTAATGTCTAATCACTTATGTCACATCACTTTTGCACACTGGGTCTACATGTTGTTACACTATATTTCTATAAAGGTAAGGATTTCAGAATGGTCTTTTTTTCAGTGGATCGAGCTCACCAAGAGCATTCCAGAGCCAGTGATTATGACCAAAGCCTTATATTTTTTCAATTAAATGCTCTGGACCCATGTCCTAGAGTAAGAGTGCTGATCTAGGATCAGGTTTGCCTTTTAGATTATCATAAATGGACCGGGGGACCAGCGCTCCTAATTTGAGACACTCGAAAACCATACCTGATGATGACAATGGGTTTTAGAGTTGAATGGTGTATAGCTGTCTATGGACAACTGATATCACTAGAGGGCAGAGTTGTACTACAGGAGAATCAGTTGTCTGGTTGGTATTCTCACACAGCCAGACACTCTATTTCCCCATTTGCTCTGCATCCTGGCAAGCAAGGCTATCAAGTTGGTCATAACCTTGCTTCATCACCATGACAACAAAACCTTCTATGCTATACGCACTTTTCATTTTGAACATGATTTGAGTTATTTGCTTTACCTCAAGGATGACAGGTCAGCTTTAATCCAGAAGAGCTGTACTTGTGACGGTACAACACCGTACGAATGTAAAATGGTTTTTCCTGCCATAACTTTTTTATCCCCGCGCTGCTGACGGCTATTTTGGTCTGCACATACACAAGTAATAAAGGCCCAGTGCACTACTTTTGTTTTGGTTTAAAATTCTGATTTATCAGGGGTTGCTGCAGCACCCTCAGCACTCCTACTTCATGTGGCTATGTGTAAACGCTCTCTTTTCAGAGGTTAAACATGCTGCAGTAGAACACCAGAGTATTTTCTAGTAGTAGCATCGTCCCCTACTCTCTGTATCCCCTTGTATCAGTCTCCCTCTATACAGTTCTTTCCAACTGTCACTGTCTGTAACATAGAGCACACTGAGGCAGGGATGCGGATAGAAGAACAAAGTGTATATCTGAGGACATGGGTCAAGTTCAAGTACAGATAATCTCCTGTAGTAATTAGTAATAGCTCCACCCTCAATCACTCCAGGTAAATACATGTATATGCATGACACTGTCCCTCAACAATACAAGTTTAAAATTAAAAATAAAAAAACACAAATGAGTAGTAGATTCCCATCCTTGCTAACAAAATTACTATTTAATATTGATAATGCACCAAATAATATTTTATGTTTTAAAGCCCTGTGTTCATGGTGGTCCATTTTGATGATTTCATGGGTTGATTTGAATTCTGTACTGAGTGGTAAAAACGGTTTAATTGAATGTGACTAACACTACATTAAGTTAGGTAGTAAGTCTCTCTCATCAGTCATATTATATATTTGACATAGGAGGGCTATAACGTCGCTATAACTTAGGTAAAGAGAGCTGTGACATCTGTGTAATATTTACAATATCTCTTCATCCTCTGTGCTCCGAGTGAGCTTAGTCCTGTGAATTAAACAAAGTTATCTGTCATTGACACAATTCATAAAATAAACTGTATTCTATGGAGTTTGAAAATGTGGGAGCCTATAAAACTAGTTTGCTGTCCATGGACTTATTCTCTGCGATTCAAAGTCAAATAATTTGTCATAGAACGTGTGCCACCTCAATCATCTGGTAAGAAGCGTGTCCTTTGTCAAATGCCATCCTCCAATTATTCTCTGTGAATTGAAGTTACTGCAGTATTTGTTGAGATTAGATGAAGAAAAGAAATGTCCAGCCAGTATGTGAAATGTCTTTAGATATGTGGAGAGGGCAATAGCATGCCTGACTGAACAATGATTGTCCTCTATAATCACCAATAACACATGTAATTGGAATTTATAATGAAGTTTAGATCTATTTTTATTGAATACGCAGTATGCCATGTGTGACCATCCAGGGTTTGAACCTGGTCTCCAGCACACCACAAGACTGTATTAGCATGCTGAGCTAAAGCCTGGGCACTAGCTTTGGAAGCAAGCAAAATGTTTTACATCTCAGGCAAGGACAAGGTTACTCATCACACTGAAGTGCTTTTTTTGATTGGTATGATAAAAATTGGGTTTTGGTTCATTTAACCTATTATATAAAATTTGGCAGAAATCAAGTAACGAATTTGACAGATCAATGTGATTTTAGGATTTGAATGAAAGCTTCTAAATTGCTTTCAACACCCCGTGCGCAGGCACATTGCACAGCGGTGGGGGAAATATATTGCCAGCTGCCTATACATTAAATATTCGTTTATATTTACCAGTATATTATTTAATCACGTGGGTACCAACGGTGGCCTCACCTGTGATGATTCTGTATATCGCTCTGTGTAACCAAAAGCTGAACGCAATTATCGCAGTTTTTCTCTACAGTTTGCATGACAAGGAGTTGTATTCATTGGTTTCCGATGTATAAATTATGCAAACGTTTGGGTCATTCTCTTGACAACCGGCAAAAGTGATTTATGGGGCTAAAGTATGGGGGAGCGCGAGCTCGCTATCATCCAAAGTTGATTGAAGAACCACATGCAAATCATAATTTACGTTGGATTTACTTTTTACTCCGAAGGTAAGTATTATTTAACATGCATGGTCTATATTGATCCTTTTAAAGTCTAGATAATACGTAAGGCGGTCGTCATACGGCATATGATTTTTCACACAGACTGAAAGTGTTGTATGCGAGTTTCACATTCACAGAACTGTTCGGATGATGTATTATTTTTGTTTTTATTTCTGAACATGGTGTAGCATGAATATGTTCGAACAACACCCATATTGCTGTTGATCGTGCATTATAACGATACGTGTAAATTTGTAATGGAAAATGAACAGTTCCTTTTGCCTATGCCTGTCCTCACGAGTGACTTTATTCAGAGTATGAAACCATCCTGATTTACAAGCTGTTGTCGGTTGACTTTTATGTTGTTGTTTTTTCTGGGCAGGTTTTTACATGTAATATGTCACATAAATCTGCGTTACCTTGGACTTTTCTTGCGCAAGTTCTCCCCTAAAGGCTTCTTCTACTTCTTCATAGGACTATGTGTTTAAATTACCAGTTTTGTTGGATGATATTCCATTCATCCAGCTCAATGTAACATCAATAGGTTTAGGCCACTACATGATACTCAAAATTAAATACCACCTTGCACACTCTTGCCTGCATCTAGCTGGTCTAGGGTGTAATCATTAATCCAAACAGTTGCAAACAAGAGTTTCTATTGGACAAATTCAGGTAGGTTTATCTCTGTTTCATTCTGTTTGCTTACACCCCTGTTTCATTCTGTTTGCTTACACCCCTGATCACCCACACACACACAGTTCACTTTCATAGTAGGCTGACACAAACAGCGTTATCACTTTGCTCATTGTATAATTCCTTCTCGCATCTATGCCCTCTCCTCCTCTCACCTGTTACCCTTCACTTGTGGACTTCAGTGCACAACACAGCAGCAGTCTGTGACAAGGCGAAAAAACCTTCATACCACATAACCACTAACCGCTACACACAGCCTATATAATTGTCAATGTCATCATATTAGCTAACGTCATAGTCAACATAGCTACTAGAACTAACGCGTTAGTAATCCCGCTACAATCGTGCAGTACAGTGTACAGCAAGCAGTTCAGCAGTTACACTGGCGGGCCCCGTTGGAAATAAATGTATAAAACCAAAAGCATACCTTGACTTGGAAGAGTTCCAGTGTTGGATAGCAATAGCAAGTTAGGTAAAAACTGTTCAACTATTGTCGTTCTCTCTCTTTGTCAACTACTCACCACATTTTATTTAGGTTGGAGGACATCCTCCGGAAGTTGTCATAATTACTGTGTAAGTCTATGGAAGGAGGTGAGAACCATGAGCCTCCTAGGTTTTTGTATTGAAGCCAATGTACCCAGAGGAGGACGGGAAAAAAGCTGTCCTCCGTCTACACAATGGTGCTACCCCAGAGAGTGCTGTTGAGGCTACTGTAGACCTTCATTGCAAAACAGTGTGTTTTAAATCAGTTATTTGATGATGTGAATATATTTAGTATAGTTTAATCTAAAAAGTATTTAAAAAATTTAATGTGTTACTATATTTTTATTTTCATGAAATTCACTGAGTAGGATGGTCCTCCTCTGAGGAACCCTCACTGGTCTGTGTTCAAGCTGTGTGTTCTCTCTATATCTCCTTCAACTGAAGGAGAATAAGAGGAGGTTTCCCAGGGCATTGGCAATGGTCGGTCCTCTGAAGCTTGGCTATTCAGTCCACTGCAGCTTTATACAGGGAAATGGTTTGAGCCTCTTTCATTGTGACCCAACTTGACTGCTATGGGGTAATTGGGGAATCCAGGGATACTCAAACTCCCCGCTGTGCTGTGATGTTGGAGCCAGCGTTCAATGAATACATTTACAGCACAGCACACCAAACTGCTACATAGGAATTCATTTTCATCCAGTCCTGTCCTGCAAACTTCTATCATAGTTCACACGTTGGTATGCTCTCGCAGTTCCTTTCCTTGTCATTCATTCACAGCAAACACAGAAATCTGCACACAAACACTGTTACAGACTTTGTTTTTTCTCTTGAATGCATTTTTTGCAGTTGTTTCTCTTTGGGTGTGGCATACTGATTGGAATCATCCTTGTTGGTCAGGATGTGTTGCACCTGTGCTAGCACAGCTGATATGTAGGGGCTACTGGCCCATTGCTTCAGTTGGAAAAAGAGATGTTGGAAGAGCGACACCTCTGTTTAAGGTTGTTTAACAGAGCCTTTACCTGATTTGTTTTCCCCAATTTTGGTTTCACTAGCTAAGTTGGTGTGTTTTTTCTTCTTCTTCTTTTAGTTGGTCTGATATCAGAGAAATCCAGTTAGTATCCATGATGGGCATTTTTTTAAGACCCAACTGGAGTTTCTTGGTGAGCACTCAGTAGGCCCTCCATGGATGCCTTTCAGAACCCATTTTAAAACCCCACCTGTTTCATTTCGGTTGTCAGTGGCTCATTTGTTAGTTAAAACCTGTTAAGGCTATGGCAGAATACTGCCCCCGTTGGAGAAATGCGTGCCCATAGTAAACTGACAAAAAATCTGTAAAAAATTGCTAATATATGCATATAATAAATATTATTGAATAGAAAACACTCTAAAGCTTCTAAAACCGTTCAAATTATGTCTCTATGTAAAGCAGAACTAACAGGGCATCCATTCTTCCAAACTCTTTCTGTCATCAGAAAAGTTGGCCCAACTTTGACGTCATCGCCCCCACCCTTCCCAACCAGCTACAGATCTGGAAACAGTTTCTATCTCTTCAGCGCGATGTCCTCTTTCAATGGGGCGCGTCATTGTGAAGATTGCGCGCTCCCTCACCCTTTGGCGGGGCGAAACCCTGCGGTCACGCAATAATACGTGCGCGTCTGCAAATTCTCTCTTTTGTTCCAAGATCCACCAAACGACGTAGGCTTCTCCTTTCGAGCTTATATCTTTTATATATGATTAAAACATGTTTTAGCTCGAATCTGAACTTAGTTTGACCAGTTTAGTCGACATATAATATGTAATTTTGAAGTTTCGATGCGCAACCCATAGATTTTTGAGTGCTTTTCAGCCGAAATTAGTCTCGTTTGATAACCCAAAGACACACATTTGAAAGGCAAACGCTGGTTTTGGTAAGTATGACTTCTTCCACGACTTCTGATCGAACAACGGCTAAGGTAAGGGAATATTTATGTGGTTATTATGTGTTTCTGTGGACTCCGAAATAGCGAAGCCATATTGCTAATCTATGAGCGCCGTCTCATATTATTGACAAGTGAACGAATTCTGTAACGTTAAAAATAAATGTAACACAGCTGTTTTATTAAGAAGAAGTGTATCTTTCTAACTATATGTAGAACATGTATATTTAGTCAACGTTTATGATGTGTATTTCTGTTATCTGGCAGAGTTATCATAATTTCTCCGGGCATTGTTGTAGCATTTTTTGGCCATGACCTTCTATGTAAACCGTGATTTATGGATATAATTAGCATATTATTGAAAAAAACATAAATGTTCTGTATAACATGTCCTATTCCTGTCATCTGATGAAGATTTTCAAAAGGTTAGTGAATAATTTTTCTTTTAATCCTGCTTTTGTGATTGCATCTATTGTTCTACAAAATGGCTATGTAAATTAGCCTATCTTTGGTGGTGGTTTGACATAAATATGTGCTATGTTACCGCCGTAAAACATTTTAGAAATCTGACTTGGTGGCTAGATGAACAAGGTGTTTATCTTTCATTTGAGCTATTGGACTTGTTAATGTGTGGAGGTTAAATATTTCTAAGAATATTTTTGCGTTCTGTGCGCCACTGTGTCAGTTGAGCAGTGGGGGAGGGTACCCCTAGAGGGACGTGTGGGGCCATGTATTAACTTTTTCTTTGGAGCAAAGTTTTTTGGGTTTCTTATTGGGGAATGTAACAAAATGGGGGCTTGTGTCCCATGTTTGTTGTTGTCACTCAAATCACTCTGAAACAAGGGAAGGTTGCATAAACACTTAACAAAAAAAATCATGTGGTGGTTCTCAATATGCCTACTACCATGCTCCACTCATGCTCCAAGTGCATTCTCCGAGGACGTTTTCTTGAGTACATTCTTGTGAGAACGAGAGTGTGGAGAACACATAAAACATTACATTTGAGAAGCACTCACGCTCCCCCTACTGTATTATGTCACGCTGCACCTCCCCAATCACTGAACCGAAACAAGATATACACAAAGCAAACATTTTACTTCATAATTATCAGCTAGCTACATTGCGTTGCAAAACTATTCATCCCCCTTGGCGTTTTTCCTATTTTGTTGCATTACAACCTGTAATTTAAATGGATTTTTATCTGCATTTCATGTAATGGACAAAATAGTCCAAATTGGTGAAGTGAAATGAAAAAAATTACTTGTTTCAAAAAAATAAAAAAAGGAAAAGTGGTGACTGAATATCTATTCACCCCTTTGCTACGAAGCCCCTAAATTAGATCTGGTGCAACCAATTACCTTCAGAAGTCACATAATTAGTTAGATTGCACACAGGTGGACTTTATTTAAGTATCACATGCTCTGTCACATGATCTCAGTGTATATACACACCTGTTCTGAAAGGCCCCAGAGTCTGCAACACCACTAAGCAAGGGGCACCACCAAGCAAGCGGCACCATGAAGACCAAGGAGCTCTCCAAACAGGTCAGGGACAAAGTTGCGAAGTTCAGATCAGGGTTGGGTTCTAAAAACATATCAGAAACTTTGAACATCCTACGGAGCAGCAATAAATCCATTATTTAAAAAATGGAAAGAATAGAAAACACTATGTCTGGAGCAAACCCAACACCTCTCATCACCCAGTGAACACCATCCCCACAGTGAAGCATGGTGGTGGCAGCATCATGCTGTGGGGATGTTTTTCATCGGCAGGGACTGGGAAACTGGTCAGAATTGAAGGAATGATGGATGGTGCTAAATACAGGGACATTCTTGAGGGAAAACTGTTTCAGTCTTCCAGAGATTTGAGACTGGGATGGAGGTTCACCTTCCAGCAGGACAATGACCCAAAGCATACTGCTAAAGCAAAACTCGAGTGGTTTAAGTAAAAACATTTAAATGTCTTGAAATGGCCTAGTCAAAGCCCAGACCTCAATCCAATTGAGAATATGTGGTATGATTTAACCCTTTCATGCGTGAGTTCCAACTATCTCTAATGGTCACCCCAGCGTGAGTTTTTTTTTTAATGCACGTGATGTTAGAATGTTCTCTCCATTCCAGAATGTGATTGATACGTAAACAGTACATTTTATCCACGCTGCCCTCAAACTAAAGCACGCAGCCTGTTTATATTTATAGGCTGTTTCAACTTCAATTTCAAATGATTTTCTAACAAGTTTTTATTCTAAAAACAGTTTGAATTTTGGTGTGTTCTGCCTCCTCATTCATTCACATAAAAATAGTCATTTTTACTTTTGCGGACAATTACATTTTTGAGACATTTCTGACACGGACAAAATTCCCAAGCACTTCCCAATTGTTTGTGCAGTTTACATCTGCAGACATTTGCTCATCTCCCATCAGAACAGGATCTGCAAACGTGTTCACATTTTCCATTTTCCATTCCACATTTCTATTGTAGCGTACTGTATGTATGGAGCATAATATATTTGTGTATATTCTTTATAACCGCGGACACGTGAGGTAACGTTACTCATTTTATAACCTTAATGGTGTTATAGTCAATCGTGCTTATGTAGCTACATTCTTCTATTAGCTCTGTAAAACAATGCTAATTGCATCAGAAGTATTATCTTGTGTTGTATTTTAAAGCTACATGGCCTTATGACTCCCAAGTGGTGCAGCGGTCAAAGGCACAGCACATCAGTGTTAGAGGCGTCACTACAGACTCCCTGGTTCAAATCCAGGCTGCGTTTCTATCAAAGTAACTGCCTTATTACTTTATAATAGTTTCCATATGCTGTAGCTCACTGTATGTATGGATCATAATATATTCCTTATAACCGCGGACACGTGAGGTAACGTTACACATTTTATAACCTTTATGGTGTTATAGTCAATCGTGCTTACGTAGGTACATTCTATTAGCTCTGTAAAACAATGCTAGTTGCGTCAGAGAACTATTAGCTTGTGTTGTATTTTGAAGCTACCCTGGCCTTATGACTCCCAAGTGGCGCAGCGTTCTATGGCACTGCATCTCAGTGCTAGGCGTCACTACAGACACTCTGGTTCAAATCCAGGCTGTATCACAACTGGCTGTGATTGGGAGTCCCATAGTGCAGCGCACAATTCTCCCAGCGTTGTCCGAGTTTGGCCGGTGTACGCCATCATTGTAAATAATAATTTGTTCTTAAATGAATTGCCTAGTTAAATAAATAAAAAATATGGCAATGGTTTGTTTATTTGATCTATTCAGCATAGCTCTGTTCTGCCCTGCTTTGCCCCCTTGTGGAGCTCAAAAGTTAGTTTCTTACTGTTATAACTCAAATCTGTGATTTTGTCAATGCAATAAACTATTTTTTTTATAGCAGTGTTTATTATGTTACTTCTTTGTAGTATTGTTTTTTTTGCTATATCCTTATATTGTATTCTAATGAATAATTCCTCTTTATTCTGTACTTTCAGAAACCACAAACATTATTTGCCAATATCATAACTGGAGCTGGACATCTTTGGAGCTGACTGACTGATCACCACCAGCATCTTCAAAGGGACCTGGTACTTTGTCAGTGGACAAGGGAAATTCATATTCAGGGTTCTCAATGGCTATAAGGTTGGGGGGCAGCTCCTCACTGTCAGAATCTGATTCTTGACTTTCATACTCAGACTCATTGTCAGAATTTAAAAAAAATCTCCAGAATTTCCACATTTGAGTTGTCTCCTTTTGAAAGACATTGCTAATGCTACAGCTTAACTAACTAGCTACATACATAAACAACAACACTTAATGATGCAGAGTGGGTGTCACGTGGTTGACTGCTGGCACGGCCACTTGTATCAATAAATCAGAAAATGTTTTGTGCGGCAATTATTTGTGTATTTACTGTTTTATTCACGTTTTCAATTCTAGGTGACAAATCATGCATTCTGATTCTTGCACAGATTGTAATGGGCACATATTATGTCTGTAAAATACTTTTTTGAAGGTTGTACTGATTATGATGAGCTAAGCTAATTCCAGCTGTTTGTTGACATAAAATGCATTCTGGGTTTCGCGTCTGTTTGACCGAAGATGTTATAACAATGAGGTGAGTAAGAGTTCACTAATTATTTTGAGGACTTCTGGAAATTAATGGTGGGATGTGAACGATGGTAGATGACACACCCCTTCAACATGCATACTATAAACAGACCAAACTCATCTCCTCTTCTCTTATCTTCGGTTTCTGTGAGGAAAAAATGCATGGCGGCGCGCTGAAACTAATCGTCGGTTTACTTTAAATTTCTATAAAATGTTTTACCTAGTTATTTCCATCAATGGTGAGCTCACCCGTGATGTGATTAATTATACATAGTAATTGCTATTAGCTAATTCATATTGTAGTTTGTCAGCCGAGAGTTAGAAAATATGACTGCTTGTGTTGGGTCAATCTTTCCTCAGTTAGCGCTAGGACAAATGTAGCCTACATTTTTCTGGTTATGATGATTGTGTTATGCTATATATACTTCTGTGAATATCTGAACATTGCATCCAAAAATAAACTGCTCACATTCTGGACATAACTTTGTAAGGACTGTGTTTGTGTAAATAGTTTCTGAAAAAAGTGTGGCCAGCTCAAATGCTGATTGTTGCGTCATTTGAAACTGGCTGTTCTAAATGAGCATTCTAAAGGAGTGTTCTAAACACACGGGGTGTGATCGTACACTTCAGGGGCCACTGTAGAACGATCACACCCGTGTGATGGTACGTGTGAAAGGGTTAAAGATTGCTGTACACCAGTGGAACCCATCCAACTTGATGGAGCTGGAGCAGTTTTGCCTTGAAGAATGGGCAAAAATCCCAGTGGCTAGATGTGCCAAGCTTAAAGAGACATACCCCAAGAGAGTTGCAGCTGTAATTGCTGCAAAGTATTGACTTGGTGGTGGTGGTGAATAGTTATGCATTAACTCATCGTTGCATACTATTTAGCATGTACTGTTTAGTATGCAGCATGAAATGGCCAACACACTAGCGGCTCCTGATTGGCTGAGTAGGTGAGGCAGGGCTGAGTGCGGGTGGATTTTTCCATATTCAACAGAAATGCATTGCATTAACCATTTCCAATTTGGAGTTATAGGCCTACTCAGGCTCGTTATAGGCAGACTATCACATTCAACCTATACCGTAGTAGACCATATAACCTATTTAAAAAAGTACTGAGACAGGAACCGATAATTTGGTTCCATTTCAACATATTTATTAGTCAAAAGGCACTCGCACAGCTGAGATATCTTTGTTGCAGGTGCATGGTGACAGTTGAATAAGATGAGAAAAGAGAAGAAACCCACACACTGCTCTTGATAGTATCACAGCTCTTTAATAAGCATTAAGTATCGGCCTCAAGGCCTTCGTCAGAGCTTTTGTGAGTAAAAGAAAAAAAGTTGCAGACAGCTCCACCCACATCCGTTCCATGCATCGAATGAGGTTGGAGTCGAGGGAAATAAATGTTACCAAATATAACAATGCATTTCATAAATTTTGTAATAAAGTGTGTACAGAAAACATATTAAACACATCGACCGACCAAGCAAGTTTTCATAAATCATTGGGTACAGTGCAAGAAAAACGAATAATCTGAAATGGTGGCATTAATTCATTTTCACATTTACAACAAAACATACATAGACATTTCATTATTAAGACCTTTAGGAAATAATGTCTGGAGGGTGAAAATCCCAAAACATTCTCTTTTGCTCAGAGTATTATTTCAATCACCTCCCCTGTCTGATATCTTAAATTTCTCTGTGCCACAAAATCTAAAGGTAAAAATGGTCATTAAAATGTTTTGCGACTGGATAATCCCTGTCATTTCTCCTGATTGAACATTTATGTTAATTCATTCTCTGTTTGCGAGAACGAGAGGTTTTACCTACATAACACAGCCCACATGGACATTTTAATAATTTAGATAACATGGGTGGTGGAGCACGTAATAATGTCATTTATTTGGAACCGTTTTCCTGTATGTGGGTTGCCGAAATATTCACACTTCATCATATTGTTGCACTGTGTGCAACCTCTGCATCCATAGCTACCATTTGGGAGAGGGTGTAAAAGAGCCTGGCTGATTTTCTTTTGTAGCTGGCAGTTGGCGTGGACCAATTTATTGCATAAATTGCGACCTCTCCTATATACAATAAGTGGTGGATTCTTAAATTCAGCTGGCAAAGCTGGGTCCGATGATTAAACATGGCAGTGTTTCTTGACAGCATCTCCCACTTTGCGCGAGTTGAAAGTATACAGTACCAGTCAAAAATTTGGACACCTACTTATTCTAGGGTTTTTCTTTATTTTTGACTATTTTCCACATTGTTGAATAATAGTGAAGACCTCAAACTATGAAATAACACATATGGAATCATGTAGTAACCAAAATAGTGTTAAACTAACCAAATATATTTTATATTTTAGATTCTTCAAAGTGGCCACCTTTGTCTTGATGACAGCTCTGCACACTCTTGGCATTCTCTCAACCGGCTTCATGAGGTACAGTGGTTCCTCCTTTAAAAATTGTGAGCTTATGCCACGGGATTTAGAGGTCATTTGTGGTTTAGTACGGTACCCTGCGTCACCACTTCATTGCTCCAGACCAGCGGAAGGGGGAGTTAGATCACTGATTTTGCTTTTGTGTCCTACTGGGTCTCTAACAATGAATGGGCGACATAAACCTAAATAGAAACTGATAATTGTGCAGGACTTCAGTATTACTTATGTCGTGTCTTTACTATCATTAACTGAAGATAGTTTTTATCAAAGATTCTCTGTAATTAGTTACTGTGCAATCAACTGATCATGTAACTAATTAACTAAGAAGTCGGGGCACCAAGGACAAATATTCAGATTACACAGTTATCATTTCCTAAAATAACTTTTCAGATATTTTATCTGATCAATTAGTCATCGAATTAATGAATTATTTACTGTACCTCACGTTAGTCTCATTCCAAACGTCATAAATTGTTAGTTATCTGCACGAACCCAGTCTTCACTATGAGTCATCCATACATCAATTGTCTTAAATCATTTATTTATTACTAATTCACAGAAATGCATAAACAAACAAACAAACAAGGTAAATGTAATGATAGGAAAATGCGCCCTAGTGGGCTAAACCGGCATGGTGGCTTGTTAAACAAAAAGGGGAAGTGGGGGTCGACTAAGAAGTCACTACAGAGTGATAATTATAACAATTAAAATGTGAATCCTTTACACATGAACGCTCACTCATTCGGGAACAATTGCAATCAATATATATATATTTACGCTCAGTGTGTCGTCTTGATCGCTGATGAAAAGTTTGTGTCTTTCGTAGAATTGTCCGTCTCTCTCCCTCTCTCTCTCTGTATCAAAGACTTCTTATTCGGTCGGTATCGATAGTCTAACCGTTTAACTATGTGGTATGGTTAAAAGATTCTGCAACCTTTAGCCATCTCGTAATTGAGGTAAGCTCGGTCTGGTGATAATTTCTCAAAGTTGGGTTTTATTCGGAATGGCAGAAAAGTGCTGTCCCAGGACCCTAACTGGGCTCAGGGGCAGTCCTCTGATTTAGTTCAAATCCAACTCCCTTTTTGAGTTTTCCTTCATTAAACAGTCCAAAATCATATTGTGTAAACAGTATCATAATCACTCATTCATCATATACAACAATTAGATGTAAACCTTATATATGGGCTATTATATAAACAGCGTTATGGTAATGTGGCCACACCGTCTCCCATGAGCTTCCCAAGTTGTGACAAACGGACCAGTTCGTAGCTGGATTCTTCACCGATCTTTTACACTTTCTTCGGAACATGAAATTTGTTCGTACCTCAAGTTCTGTGAGGTGGAAGGATTTCCTTTGTCCTCTGTGAAAGTTTACCCTCTCTCTACTATGTGGCCATGTGGCAGGGTCTTCTCAGGAATTTATGACCTCTGACCACGGATCCATAATAAATTATTATGGGAATAAATATCACTGAATTACAGAAATATCCTCCAATCCTCTATATGTAATTGTCACTTCATATTTTTCGATATACTGTAGGCCTACCGTAGGTGACATGAGTCTCACTAGTGTTGAGTAATGTGCTGTTAAAAGTGGTGTAGGTCTTATTTATTTTTAAATATTTTGAAGTTAGAAGCAATAGGATTTGAAGCAATAGCCTACAACTACTTTAGCACCGTTTCGCGCTGCCCTGAGACAACCATGGGGACTGGTCTTGATAAATCAATGAGATTTTTATGTTCACTGATTCTCCATTTGGGTATTGGTTAGACTAGAATTAGAAAATTAGGGTGTAGAAATGTTATGCTCTTAGTGTAACCATTATTTAGTTAGGCAAGTCAGTTAAGAACAAATTCTTATTTACAAGGACCGCCTACTCCTTCCTCCCCGTCGGGGAATTGAACCCCGGTCTCCCACGTGCCCTGCCCTCGCGACATGGGGATTCTTTAGCTAAATAGCACAGTACTGTACTCCCGACCGTCACATTGTACAGCTCCATATTTTCCATTCTATCCTAATGGAAACCCAGAGTTTTTTTTTGTTTTTCTTGGAATAGAAACACCATAATATTAATTAAGAAAATACCATTCAAAGTTTGGACTAACCTACTAATTTCAGTGTTTTTATTTATTTAATATATTTTCTACATTGTAGAATAATATTTAAGACATCACAACTATGAAATAACACATATGGAATCAGTTAAGAACAAATTCTTATTTACAATGACAGACTACTCCTTCCTCCTCGTCAATGATTGACCCCGGTCTCCCGCGTGCTCTCATTCTCTAGTACAGCCATTATTGAAGGTTATCAAATGCTTCTCGATGTCCTCTGGTGGTCAAACTAGCACTAACTAACATTATTGGTAGCAGTGGTTCACACAAATAACGTGTATAGAATTCTGCAGCACCATGCAAGCTGCGCCGCAGTTGGCTGCAACTTTTAAAGGACGAACCACTGTAGTCACCTGGAATGCATTTCAATTAACAGGTGTGCCTTGTTAAAAGTTCATTTGTGGAATTTCTTTCCTTCTTAAAGCTCTGAAAAGGCCTTGAGGCCGATACGTAAAGCTTTTTAAATAGTGATACCATCAAGCAGTGTGTGGGTTTCTTCTTTATATTAAAGATCCCAGAAATGTTCCATACGCACAAAAAGCTTACAGTATTTATTTCATATTATGTGCAAACAATTGTTTTACCTCCCTGTTAGTGAGCATTTTTTATATGCCAAGATAATCCATCCACCTGACAGGTGTGACATATCAAGAAGCTGATTTAACAGCAGATCATTACACAGGTGCACCTTGTGCTGGGGACAATAAAACTACTCTAAAATGTGCAGTTTTGAAACTCGACACAATGCCACACGTCTCAAGTTTTGAGGGCGCATTCAATTGGCATACTGACTTCATACTGACTTGCATTTATATTTTTGTTCAGTATCTTTTTGTTCAGTGTATATAATTTGACCATGAATTAATTTGATTATTCCTGATTATTTGAAATGCAGCGTATTGACTGTTAATTGCTCAACATAGCTTATTTAGAGAAAACGTTAAAATTGAGATACTGTATATCATGAATCGCCCATAAGTTTTAAAAAATGTAGATAGGATTTTTAGGCCATATCGCCCAGCCCTACTCTGTAGCCACATGCCATGCAATCTTTGTCCCCACCCTTCCACTCAGCCTGCTAGATAACTAGAACAGCTAATTACCCCTTAGCTACCCCACATGCTGTAATTGTCTAATTGAACCCTGCTGGGAAGGGTTTAGAACCTAGCCAATACCTGACTTTGTAGATGTGGCAGAGGTATTCCATAATGTGCCATTCCAATACCCCAATCATTATACTAGGACTGCATGAGTCAAATGCATTTCAGGAGAAATGCTTGAAAGAATGCTTACATGTGGTGTGATGGTGACACAAAGCCGCAAACGGTGATATGCTGTCAATGTCACAGCCTGTATTAACATCCTTTTTTGTTAGCCATTAGGAACAGCACAGTGCTCTCTCTATAAGAGCTTTATCAGGCAGAGAGGTATTCCTGAACCACTTATCAATGTAGCACAGGGAGGGGGGTAAAGCCTCGTGCCAGTCCAAGATAATCAACACTACAGTGGAAACGATCTGCAGGGCAGGCTGTGTCAAGCCTTAAGATGTTTTCTGCTGAAAGGATAGCGTCTAAATACCAAAAAGCAAGAATAATCCAATTTACTCGTAAAATGGAACTATCTAAATTGCAAATAACCTTGCTTCACCCCTACTATTTCAGGGGGGGATTTCCCAGAGCCTAATGTCTGGGTTTAAATTATGCCAACCGTTTCAGTCTCCCAGTCCCTGCCGCTGAAAAACATCCCGAATAAACTGATATACTTGCTGGACTAGTTTGCCGACATGTATTTATTCCTGTTGAAATTTTATTCCAAATAAATGTGAACGTGCAATGAAGATGGCAGAATTCAGATATGACATTGTTTTAGCACCACTAAGTTTTTAAACTACGGCAAGCGTTACGGTTCCATGTGCCAATAAATAAGCACAATCTACTTTTTCAGTTTTTCAAATTGCCGCTGTCTTGAAGCTAAAATGTGTATATTGTATACTCTGCTAATGACCATACAGCTAATGACCATACAAAAAAAAGAGTAACAGAGAGCAATGTACACTGAACAAAAATATAAACAGAACATGTAAAGCGTTGTTTTATCAGCTGAAATAAAAGATCACAGAATCTTTCCATATGCACAAAAAGGTTATTTCTCTCAAATTGTGCACATTTGTTTACTTATCTGTTTGCATTTCTCCTTTGCCAAGATAATCCATTCACCTGACAGGTGTGGCATATCAAGAAGATGATTAAACAGTATCATTACACAGGTGCACCTTGTGCTGGGGACAATAAAAAGCCACTCTAAAATGTGCAGTTGTCACACAACACAATGCCACACGTCTCAAGTTGAGGGAGCGTATAATTGGCATGCTGACTGCAGGAATGTCCACCAGAGCTGTTTCCAGAGAATTGAATGTTAATTTCTCTACCATAAGCCACCTCCAACGTAGTTTTAGAGAATTTTGCAGTACGTCAACCCGCCCTCAAAACAGCAGACCACGTGTAACCACACCAGCCTAGGACATGCTCATCCGGCTTCTTCACCTTCGAGATCGTCTGAAAACAGCCACCCGGACAGCTGATGAAACTGAGAAGTATTTCTGTCTGTAATTAAGCCCCTTTGTGAGGAAATTCTCATTCTGATTGGCTGTTTCTGGCTCCCCAGTGGGTGGGCCAGGCTTCCAAGTGGGTCAGCCTCTGCCCTCCCAGGCCCACCCATGGCTACACCCTGCCCAGTCATGTGAAATCCATCATATTTATTTTATTTCAATTGACTGATTTCATTATATGAACTGTAACTCAGTAAATTCATTATGTTTTAGCTTGTTGCGTTTAGATTCTTGTATAATACAAGGAATTTGTGTTGAGTGCATGGGGGCCAAAATCTTTATGCACCTCTGCTATTGTGTTTGACATTATCCTGCTTGTAGAATTAGGTGCAGAAAATTGAGATTATGCACTGGCCTAGGTCACAATAAATCTCTCACTTTTGGTGTGAGCAGGCATCACAAAAGGACTTAATGTTTGAGAAAAACAAGAAAAAGATAAAGAATCCTTTTTCCATTGATCATCTTTGAGATGTTTCTAGAACTTGATTGGATTCCACCTGTGGTAAATCCAATTGATTGGACATGATTTGGAAAGGCACACAACTGTCTATGTAAGGTCCCACAGTTGACAGTGCATGTCAGAGCAAAAGCCAAGCCATGAGGTTGAAGGAATTGTCCGTAAAGCTCCGAGACTGGATTGTGTCGTGGCACAGATCTGGGGAAGGGTACCAAAAAATGTCTGCAGCATTGAAGGTCCCCAAGAACACCGTGGCCTCCATCATTCTTAAATGGAAGACGTTTGGTACCACCAAGGCTCTTCCTAGAGCTGGCCGCCCTCAACTGAGCAATCGGGGGAGAACGGCAGCACTCCACCAAACAGGCCTTTATTTTATTAATATTTGATATCATTCCTCATTTAACTAGGCCTAAACTGGATGGAATCCCCGAGCTGACGAGGTAAAAATCTGTCGTTCTGCCACTGAGCAAGGCAGTTAAACCACTGTTCCACGGGCGCTGAAGACGTGGATGTCAATCTAAGGCAGCCCCCCAGCACCTCTCTGATTCAGAAGGGTTGCGTTAATTGCAGAAGACACATTTCAGTTGAAGACATTCAGTTGTACAACTGACTAGGTATCCCCCCTTTCCCATTATAAGTAAATGAAGCAGACATAATGGAAATCATGGTCTATGCAAATAAACTTCCCTTCCCTCCTCCTTCTTCTCCTCCCTTCCCTCCTCGCTCTCTGTGGATGACTTTGTCAACCACACCGGGTCATTACAGTTATTGTTATTTGTGGCCTTAAACATTATTTTGAGTTAATTCTATGAGGGGGAGGGTGTGCAAGGGTAAGGTCATGTGAAAATATTTTTATGTTGGGGAGGTGAGTGTATTTTATTTGACAGCCTGATTCTCAGCAATCAAGTTTTCAAGAAGCAAAGTGTAGGATGCCACGTCATGAAGCCTTTTGCATCATATGATGCACCTGTATCTTGAATATTACTGCTGACATGCATAAATTTTGGGACTGTATCAATACTGGACTTGGAATTCAGTGACACTCTCTCTAAATTTGAATGTCCCAGCCAACCTCTCTGGCCAGTGGCCTGGACCGCTGTATTCCTGTCACTATGGTTTCTGGACTCCTGCCTGGCAGGCCTGTCACCTCCTAGAGAGCCAGGTCAAAGGTCTTAACCGCTCCAACCATCCACTGATTAGTAGTGTAATAAGCACCTTATGCAGGCACCACAAATAACTCTGAACCCAGTTGAATAGAGATAGAGACAACCATAGTCTGGACCAAGACCACCTGGGGAGGGAGAGGAACTGGAGGTTCCGGGTTCGAGGACACCCACGCCTCTACTGTCCAAACCACCTACTCTTCCCCTCTGAATGACCATTGTTGCTTTTCAAGGGGCGCGGGCACCCGCTCAATAGACAATGGCCTGAATTCCTCCTCGCTAGTGAGTAACATGGTTTGCTTGCACTTGAAATGCACTTAAATTAATTCAGCTGAGCTCTTGCTTTTAAACAGTGCATTCACTGTTAGGTCCCCCTTTTTATAGACATCCATCCCTCGTCTCCTCGTTCCATGGTAGAATTGTACTCCCTGTTGACAGTGTGTCTCAACAGTCATGGAGTAAACAAAATCTCCACTTGTGTCCCCTCCCCCCTGCCCGATTTTCTCTTGTTGTAACTGGAGTTCGTTGAGGAAAAGCCAGATAGTCTTGTTCCCCAAAAATATACTAACAGACCGTTTATATCGCACACACGTAGAAAAACACGATAAGTGCAGAATGAAGAAAGAGGGGGATGACACATTGATGCCATGTCCGTACATGTTTCCAGGCTGCTAGGTTGGCTGCTGTGGATGAGCAGAAGCAGGTCCATGCCTTGCACTCAACCCTAATTTGCTTGAACAGAAAGTAGATTTATATTTTGTTCAAATTGGCTTATATAGTACATTATATAGAGAGATGGGACTAAGTTATGGACGTTAATCTTTAGTTGTGTGAACGCCAAAACCCCAGTGCACATACAGTATGCCACAAATTGCCTGAATCATAGCTTTTATTGAATTTCACCAGAGATGCACTATAAATGCCTTTAATCTTGTATTTTTTAAATTTCTTTATTTAACCTATATTTAACTAGGCAAGTCAGTTAAGAACAAATTCTTATTTACAATGATGACCTACCAGAAGGCAACAGGCCTTCTGTGGGGATGGGGGCCTAGGAAATAAATACAATGTAAATATAGGACAAAACACACACCACAACAAGAGAGACAGCACTGCATAAAGAGAGACCTAAGACAAAAACATAGCAAGGCAGCAACACATGACAACATAACAATGATATCGTAGCAACACAACATGGTAGCAGCACAAAACCGTACAAACATTATTGGGCACAGACAACAGCACACTACACTACACCACACAAAGCAGCCACAACTGTCAGTAAGAGTGTCCATGATTGAGTCTTTGAATGAAGAGATTGAGATAAAACTGTCCCGTTTGAGTGTTTGTTGCTGCTAGTTCCTGTCGCTAGCTGGAGCGAACCGAAAAGAGGAGAGACCCAGGGATGTGTGTGCTTTGTGGACCTTTTAACAGAATGTGACTGGCAGAACAGGTGTTGTATGTGGAGGATGAGGGCTGCAGTAGGTATCTCAGATAGGGGGGGGTAAGGCCTAAGAGTGTTTTATAAATAAGCATCAACCAGTGGGTCTTGCGATGGGTATACATAGATGACCAGTCTACAGAGTATAGAGTGCAGTGATGTGTCCTATAAGGTGCACTGGTGGCAAATCTGATGGCCGAATGGTAAAGAACATCTAGCTGCTCGAGACCACCCTTACATCACGATCTATAAATGATGTCTCCGTAATCTAGCATGGGTAGGATGGTCATCTGAATCAGAGTTAGTTTAGCAGCTGGGGTGAAAGAGGAGCGATTACGATAGAGGAAACCAAGTCTCGATTTAATTGTAGCCTGCAGCTTTGATAAATGCTGAGAGAAGGACAGTGAACTGCCATAATCCTAAGTACTTGTATGAGGTGACTATCTCAAGCTCTAAACCTTATGTGGGAAGAGGGGAATTCTTCTTACCAAACCACATGACCTTTGTTTTGGAGGTGTTCAGAACAAGGTTAATGGTAGAGAAAGCTTGTTGAACACTAAGAAAGCTTTGTTGTAGAGCATTTTTCACAAAATCCGGGGAGGGGCCATCTGAGTATAAGACTATCATCTGCATATAATTGGATGAGAGAGCTTCCTACTGCCTAAGCTATGTTGTTGGTGTAAATTGAGAAGAGCGTGGGGCATAGGATTGAGCCTTGGGGTACTCCCTTGGTGACTGCACTCTTTGAGAGAGCTAGTTAGCAAACAAGGCCAAAGATCCTCCTTGACACCAATACTCCTTAGCCGGCCCACAAGAATGGAATGGTCTACCTTATCAAAAGCTTTGGCCAAGTCAATAAAAATAGTTGCGCAATATTGTTTAGAATCAAGGGCAATGGTGACATCATTGAGGACATTTAAGGTTGCAGTGACACATCCATAACCTGAGCGGTAACCAGATTGCATACCCAAGAGAATACTATAGACATCAAAAAAGCCAGTCAGTTGATTATTGACAAGTTTTTACAACACTTTTGATAAACTGGGCAAATAGAAATAGGCATATAACAGTTAGGATCAGCTTGATCTCCCTCCTAAAATAAAGGACAATCTGTGGCTGCCTTCCAAGCAATGGGAACTTCCCCAGAAAGGAGAGACTGGTTAAAAAGGTTGGCTTGGCGATGATAGGGCAGCAACCTTCAAGAAGAAAGGGTCTAAACCATCTGGACCAGATGTTTTTTGGGGGAATGTTTAAGGAGCTCCTTTAGCACCTTGGACTCAGTGGCAGGGGAAAACTTTGTAGCGGGGCAGGGGAAAAAGAGGGAGAAGCATCGGGGATAGTTGCATTAGAAGGGGTGGGAGATGAGGAAATGTTCGATGGGCAAGGAGGCATGGCTGAGTCAAATAGGAATCCTAACTTAATGAAGTGGTGATTAAAGAGCTCAGCCTTGTGCTTCTTGTTAGTAACAACCACATAATCAACATTAAGGGACATGGGCAGCTATGAGGTGGAGGGTTTATTCTCCAGGTCTTTAACCGTTTTCTAGAACTTCTTGGGGTTAGACCCACAGAGAGATCTTAATGAGCATTTCTTTGACAATTGTCACAAGAAGGGATAATAATATTTATTTTGCCGGCTCTCTACTTAGTCTCGGGCCTAACACCATACTTGCCAATATATCCTCCAAACCACGGCTTCTCTGGCATTATCACTTAAATATTGTACTGGGCAAGATGTCAAACTGTGAAAGCAATTTTGTGTTCTATAAACAAACACTAAAGCAGGATGTTTGATGTTGTAGAACAGGGGTATCAAACATCTGACCCGCAGGCCCAATCCGGCCTATGGCTGGTTTAAGAAAACAAAAACAAAAAAAGAATGCAGAAATTAAGGTTTCTTTACTGTCCAGCTCGCTTATAATCACTGTACACAATCAATGGACCTACATTCAAATTAAATGTATTTATTATTATTTATTTTTTTACAGTTTATTTAGTAAATACTTTCTTAACCTTTTATAACTAGGGGGCAGTATTTTCATTTTAGGATAAAAAACGTTCCCGTTTTAAATGGGATATTTTGTCACGACAAGATACTCGACTATGCATATAATTGACAGCTTTGGATAGAAAACACTCTGACGTTTCCAAAACTGCAAAGATATTGTCTGTGAGTGCAACAGAACTGATGTACAGGTGAAACCCAGATAAAAATCCAATCAGGAAGTGCCGCATTTTTTAAAACCGCCTCATGCCAATGACTCCTTATATGGCAGGGGAATGAGCTACGAATGAGCTTACGTTTTCTACGTATTCCCCAAGGTGTCTACAGCATTGTGACGTCTTTTTACGCATTTATGTTGAAGAATAGCCGTAAGGGACCACATTTAGCAAGTGGTCACATGATGGCTCCGGCAGAAAATCTTGCGTAAAGTACACCATTTTTTAAAAAAGTACAAAGTACCCATTTTTCCAATCGCTTCTTATGAGAAACTAATTGTCCCTATGGATATTTTATCGAATAGATATGTGGAAAACACCTTGAGGATTGATTCTAAACAACGTTTGCCATGTTTCTGTCGATATTATGGAGCTAATTTGGAAAAAAGTTCGGTGTTGTAGTGACTGCATTTTCCGGTCAATTTCTCAGCCAAAAGTGAAGAACAAACGGAGCTATTTCGCCTACAAAAATAATATTTTTGGAAAAAAGGAACATTTGCTATCTAACTGGGAGTCTCCTGAGTGAAAACATCCGAAGTTCTTCAAAGGTAAATGATTTAATTTGATTGCTTTTCTTATTTTCGTGAAAATGTTGCCTGATGCTAGCAGAGCCTAGCCATAGCATTATACCATGATAAACTTACACAAATGCTTGTCTAGCGTTGGCTGTAAAGCATATTTTACAAATCTGAGATGACAGTGTGATTAACAAAAGGCTAAGCTGTGTCTCAATATATTTCATTTGTGATTTTCATGAATAGGAAAATGTTCTAGGAAGATTTATGTCCGCTGCGTTATGCTAATTAGTTTGAGGCTACGTTACGCTCCCGCATGCGGGATGGGTAGTATTTGTTTTTCTTAACTGCATTGTTGGTTAAGGACTTGTAAATAAGCATTTCACCTGTTGTCTTCGGGGCATGTGACAAATCAAATTAGATTTGATTTTACTGTCCAGCTCGCTAATAATCACTAGACCACTGGTTCTCAACTGGTTTTGCCTCAGGACCCAAATTGAACCATGTTGTCTCAGTCGTGACCCAAAATTCACATCGCGAAAAAGAATCGCCAAAATTAAATCTGGAAAACTTTTTTTCATGCTGTATTGATAGTAAATGTAGCAATTATATGCCAAGGGAACAACATTCCCACCTCTTTCATAGTCAGTAATGACATTTTTACCATGTTTTTGATGTTGGCAGCTTCATTAAATAGTACCCGCAAAACACCAGTCCCAACATCAACAGTGAAGAGGCCTTCTAGGCAGAGTTCCTCTGTCCAGTGTCTGTATTCTTTTCCCATCTTAATCTTTTATTTTTATTGGCCAGTCTGAGATATAGCTTTTTATTTGCAACTTTGCCTGGAAGGCCAGTATCCTGTAGTCGCCTCATCACTGTTGACATTGAAACTGGTGTGTTGCGGGTACTATTTAATGAAGCTGCCAGTTGAAGACTTGTGAGGCGTCTGTTTCTCAAACTAGACATTCTAATGTACTTGTCCTCTTGCTCAGTTGTGCACCGGGTCCTCCTACTCCTCTTTCTATTCTGGTTAGCGCCAGTTTGCACTGTTCTGTGAAGGGAGTAGTACACAGTGTGGTACAAGATCTTCAGTTGCTTGGCAATTTCTCGCATGGAATAGCCTTTTTTTTCTCAGAACAAGAATAGACTGATGAGTTTCTGAAAAAAGTCTCTTGACATTTTGAGCCTGTAATCGAACCCACAAATGCTCATGCTCCAGATACTCAACTACACTCAACTCTAAAGAAGGCCAACAGTTTTCAGGCCCCATCGAAGCAGCGTTACCCATGCAGAGCAAGGGGAACAACTACTAGAAGGCTCAGAGTGAGTGACGTTTGAAACGCAATTAGCGCGCTACCTAGCCATTTCACTTCGGTTACACCAGCCTCATCTCGGGAGTTGATAGGCTTGAAGTCATAAACAGAGCAATGCTTGACGCACAACGAAGAGCTGCTGGCAAAACGCACGAAAGTGCTGTTTGAATGAATGTTTACGCGCCTGCTTCTGCCTACCACCGCTCAGTCAGATACTTAGATACTTGTATGCTCAGTCAGATTATATGCAACGCAGGACATGCTAGATAATATCTAGTAATATCATCAACCATGTGTAGTTAACTAGTGATTATGATTGATTGTTTTTTATAAGATAAGTTTAATGCTAGCTAGCAACTTACCTTGGCTTACTGCATTTGCGTAACAGGCAGTCTCCTTGTGGAGTGCAACGAGAGAGAGGCAGGTTGTTATTGCGTTGGACTCGTTATTGCGTTAGACTCGTTAACTGTGAGGTTGCAAGATTGGATCCCCCGAGCTGACAAGGTGAAAATCTGTCGTTCTGCCCCTGAACGAGGCAGTTAACCCACCGTTCCTAGGCCGTCATTGGAAATAAGAATGCGTTCTTAACTGACTTGCCTAGTTAAATAAAGGTGTATATAAAAAAATATATTTTTAAATTAATTTAAAGTAAGTGTTCATTCAGTATTGTTGTAATTGTCATTATTACAAATAAATAAATAAAAATCGGCCGATTTAATCGGTATCGGCCTTTTTGGTCCTCCAATAATCGGTATCGACGTTGAAAAATCATAATCGGTCGACTTCTAGTTCGGGCACACAATGTTTTCTTGAGGCAAGCCGAAGTCATTAGCCAAAGTCTACGACCCTTCGTCGGTGATTGGTCAACAGCAGTGATTCTTCAATAAAGTCTTTGTTGTTATTCAACAAGAGACGGTTCGTTTTCATGCACATTATTTCATTAAGAAATCCTGCACCAAACATCTTAGTTAGATGTAAAATTGCGCGACTAAGATCTTCTTGGGAAAAGCACCTAAATTAATGACAGATTTCTTGAGTTATCTTAGATTAAATCTGACTATTTTGAGGAAGTGTCTACTGACGACAGCGTCTCAAAATGGAAAAACAGTACTATTTTCTAGTTTTCTTTTCAATGGTTGCTAAACCCAAGTAGAGAAGCATGACAAGAGAGCCCTGTCTATTATTGTAATTATTATGGAAGTGAACTCCTAGTGCGTGTTCCCTTTCGTTCTTCACCGGTGACAACATGCCCATAGAAAGAAAACTCTTGAAGCTATTACTTAGTGGACTGAGACTGGTCATAAATCCGTCCTGAGTCAACGCCCACAGGCTGTAAAAAACTGCAGGCAATAATTTGATTTATCAACCAATCTAGAAAGAGAGAAAATTGAGAAATGAATGCGTGACCCCTAATAGACTCTGATCATAGAGATGAACACTGAAACACAGAGTTGGTACAGAACAGCGTTCAACTGCACCTTGAGATTTTGTTGACAAGATTGTATCTGTACAGTTCTAAGGTAATATGAAAAATAATTTTCGCTTCTTGCCACCCTCTTTAAAGGATTATCTTGTGTAATTTATGTTCATGTACAGTACCAGTCAAACGTTTGGACACACTCTCTCATTCAAGGCTTTTTCTGTATTTTTTAAACTATTTTCTATATTGTAGAATAATAGTGAAGACATCAAAACTATGAAATAACACATATGAAATTATTTAGTAACCCAAAAAGTGTTCAAATATATTTTAGATTCTTCAATGTAGCCACCTTTTGCCTTGATGACAGCTATACACACTCTTGGCATTCTCTCAACCATCTTCACCTGGACTGCTTTTCCAACAGTCTTGAAGGAGTTCCCACTTATACTGAGCACTTGTTGACTGCTTTTCCTTCACTCTGCAGTCCAACTCATCCCAAACCATCTCAATTGGGTTGAGGTTGGTGATTGTGGAGGCCATGTCATCTGATGCAGCACTCCATCACTCTCCTTCTTGGTCAAATAGCCCTTACACAGCCTAGAGGTGTGTTGGGACATTGTCGTGTTGAAAAACCAAATATAGTCCCACTAAGCGTAAACCAGATGGGATGGCGTATCACTACAGAATGCTGTGGTAGCCATGTTGGTTAAGTGTGCCTTGAATTCAAAATAAATCACTGACAGCAAAGCACGTCCACACCATCACATCTCCTCCTCCTCCAAGCTTCACGGTGGGAACCACACATGCGAGGATCATCCGTCCACCTACTCTGCGTCTCAAAACCAAAAACCAAAAATCGCAAATTTCGACTCATTAGATTTCCATCGGTCTAATATCCATTGCTCGTGTTTCTTGGCCAAAGCAAGTCTCAAATCAAATGTTATTTGTCACATACACATGGTTAGCAGATGTTAATGCGAGTGTAGCTAAATGCTTGTGCTTCTAGTTCCGACAGTACAGTAATATCTAACAAGTAATCTAACATTTCCCCAACAAACTACCTAATACACACAAATCTAAAGGGGTGAATGAGAATATGTACATATAAGTATATGGATGAGCGATGGCCGAGCGGCATAGGAAAGGTGCAATAGATGGTATAAAATACAGTATATATGGGTAATGTCAGATATGTAAACATAATTAAAGTGCCATTATTTAGGGTGGCATTGTATAAAGTGAAGAGTGATCCAGTGGCCAGTGATTGGGTCTCAATGTAGGCAGCAGCCTCTCTGAGTTAGTGGTTGCTGTTTAGCAGTCTGATGAGATTGAAAAACAGCTCCTGTCTCTTGGTCCCAGCTTTGATGCACATTTACTGACCTTGCCTTCTGGATGGTAGAGGTGTGAGTAGGCAGTGACTTGTGTGGTTGATGTCCTTGATGATCTTTTTGGCCTTCTTGTGACTTCGGGTGTTGTAGGTGTCATGGATGGCAGGTAGTTTACCCCTGGTGATGCAATGTGCAGACCGCACCACCCTCTGGAGAGCCTTGCGGTTGAAGGCGGTGCAGTTCCCATACCAGGCTGTGATACAGCCCGACAGGATGCTCTCAATTGTGCATCTGTAAAAGTTTGTTAGGGTTTTGGGTGACAAGCCACATTTCTAAAGCCCCCTGAGTTTGAAGAGGCGCTGTTGTGCCATATATCTTTACCTATTTGAGCGATCTTGCCGTAATATAGACTTGGTCTTTTACCAAATAAGGCTATCTTCTGTATACCACTCCTACCTTGTCACAACACAATTGATTGGCTCAAACGCATTAAGAAGGAAAGACATGAAACAAATTAACTTTTAACAAGGCACACTTGTTAATTGTATTGCATTCCAGGTGACTACCTCATGAAGCTGGTTGAGAGAATGCAAAGCTGTCATTAAGGCCAAAGGGTGGGTACTGTGAAGAATCTCAAATATAAAATATATTTTGATTTGGTTAACACTTTTTTGGTGAGTACATGATTCCATATGTGTTATTTCATAGTGTTGATGTCTTCACTATTATTCTACAATGTAGAAAATAGTAAAGGTGCATTTATATTGGTCCAACACAGACCAATTAAGCGGTCGATTATATGGCTGCGTTTACACAGGCAGATTCTTTTCACATCAGATCTTTTTCATGGCTGATCTGATTGGTAAAAAGACCAATTAGTGCACAAAAGGTCAGAATTGGGCTGCCTGTCACTACCTATGTGAATTGAAATACGGAGCAGTCTGGACTGGAGTCGGATGCTTTTTTTTGTTGCCAGATTCCCTTGTCACACTAGGCATGTGCCATGGAGGCTCTTAATCGTCCATATCTAATTTTCTGGTCAGGTGTTGTGAGGAAAATCCCGAGGTGTTGGGATCTGGAGCTCTTCTCCCAACTCCTACAGGATTATGCAAATGTACCCTAAATTATTTGGAGTAAAACTAATGACTAATTGTGAGAACAAACAAGGAGAGAAAAAGCATGAGATGAGTGAAATAGTGCGTTTCTGCAACACATCAATAAATTCCTATCACGTGTGCAGTTAAACTGTATAATATAAGATGTATGAGCTGGCGACATTTTACTGGAAGGCAGCTTCGCAGATATATGAGCTCCTGAGTGGCGCAGCGGTCTTAGGCACTGCCTCTCAGTGCCAGAGGCATCACTACAGTCCCTGGTTCAAATCCAGGCTGCATCACATCTGGCCGTGTTTGGGAGTCCCATAGGGCGGTGCATACTTGGCCCGGCATTGTCTGGTGTAGGCCGTCGTTGTATATAGGACTTTCCTAATTAATTAAATAAATGTTATCTTTAAAAAATATATATTTTTAAAGTGTTCTGTTTATTATAAAGATTACACATCTTTTTTTATTGCGCATAAAATTTACTATTATATTGGAAATCTAATGCAGATGAGAATGAACTATGTAGACCAAATCTAGTGCAATGTTTGCTGTACCTGGTCCCTGTCAACGACACAAAAAATAACTCTACATACTTAATCAAAGTCAATACATGCTCCTTGATTTTTAGTTATTCCTACCGTTTTTATAACCACAAACAAATAGGATAAATGGACACAGTCCTGGAACAGATTCCTCTGAGCAGGCCTTTGAGTGCAGTGGGGGCCTAATATCTGCAGCACAGGAGAGAGAGAGAGCCATGGGAAGGACTCATTAGCATAAGAATCAGATTCCAGATCCAGGAAAAAGGCCCATTGTTAGGAATACCTGCGGTGTGTGAGTGAAACCAACGAGTGATGTGAAGGACTGAAGGTCAGTTAGCACTCCCATAGTTCTCAGGAGCCAGGGGAAAATGTGACAGAATATCAAACAAATGCTTAAGTATGGCTGTGGCCCCTTCTAGACCTAGCTTGTTCTTGGCATTTGAGACTGGTGGGTAGTGTGGGTACACACACTAGCCTTAAGGCATCAACATGCTTCAGTTCGGCTGGCGGCTAGCCGAAGTCAGCTAGGCAAACCGAACAAGTGTGTTTGCA
Organism: Oncorhynchus kisutch; assembly: GCF_002021735.2. Lineage (NCBI taxonomy): Eukaryota > Metazoa > Chordata > Actinopteri > Salmoniformes > Salmonidae > Oncorhynchus > Oncorhynchus kisutch. The sequence continues at coordinate 60,285,308 of NC_034190.2, read as the reverse complement.
AGTTAGAGTTAGAATGGAAATTGAGTAAAGACGTAAACTTTGAAGTAACTCTTTTTTTAATCATTGTTGTCTTACATGTATTGATAGTGACTTCAGGCGATGTTGCAATCCCTCATCAGGATCTGTATGTGAGACTGGTTGCCCTCTGTCTTTCTTGAAACATTTATTTAATCCATTGGATATACACTAACGTTCAAATGTTTGGGGTCAGTTAGATCTTTTCTTATTTGTGAAAGAAAAGCTAAAAAAAATTGTCCATTAAAATAATATCAAATTGATCAGAAATACAGTGTAGACATTGTTAATGTTGTTGTAAATGACTATTGTAGCTGGAAATGGCACATTTGTACAAATTGAATATCTACATAGCCGTAAAGAGGCCACTTATCAGCAACCAAAACTCCTGAGTTCCAATGGCACGTTGTGTTAGCTAATCCAAGTTTAGCATTTTAAGACTAATTGATCATTAGAAAACAATTTTTACAATTATGTTAGCACAGCTGAAAACTGTTGTTCTGATTAAATACGCAATAAAACTGGCCTTCTTTAGACTAGTATCTGACCTTCTTTAGACTAGTTGAGTATCTGGAGCATCAAATCAAATTTTATTAGTCACATGCGCCGAATAAAACAGGTGTAGACCTTACAGTGAAATGCTTACTTACAAGCCCCTAACCAACAATGCAGTTATTTAAAAATGCAGAAAAGAATAAGCGGTAAAAGTAACAAGTAATTAAAGAGCAAAACGTCAAAGCCATGAAGTGCTTTGAAAGGCTGGTCATGGCTCACATCAACACCATCATCCCAGAAACCCTAGACCCACTCCAATTTGTATACTGCCCAACAGATCCACAGATGATGCAATCTCCATTGCACTCCACACTGCCCTTTCCCACCTGGACAAAATGAACACCTACAGTGGGGAGAACAAGTATTTGATACACTGCTGATTTTGCAGGTTGTCCTACTTACAAAGCATGTAGAGGTCTGTCATTTTTATCATAGGTACACTTCAACTGTGAGAGACGGAATCTAAAACAAAAATCCAGAAAATCACATTGTGTGATTTTTAAGTAATTAATTTGCATTTTATTGCATGACATAAGTATTTGATCACCTACCAACCAGTAAGAATTCCGTCTCTCACAGACCTGTTAGTTTTTCTTTAAGAAGCCCTCCTGTTCTCCACTCATTACCTGTATTAACTGCACCTGTTTGAACTTGTTACCTGTATAAAAGACACCTGTCCACACACTCAATCAAACAGACTCCAACCTCTCCACAATGGCCAAGACCAAAGAGCTGTGTAAGGACATCAGGGATAAAATTGTAGACCTGCACATGAGCTACAGGACAATAGGCAAGCAGCTTGGTGAGAAGGCAACAACTGTTGGTGCAATTATTAGAAAATGGATGAAGTTCAAGATGACGGTCAATCACCCTTGGTCTGGGGCTCCATGCAAGATCTCACCTCGTGGGACATCAATGATCATGAGGAAGGTGAGGGATCAGCCCAGAACTACACGGCAGGACCTGATCAATGACCTGAAGAGAGCTGGGACCACAGTCTCAAAGAAAACCATTAGTAACACACTATGTCTTTGTGGATTAAAACCCTGCAGCGCACGCAAGGTAACCCTGCTCAAGCCAGCACATGTCCAGGCCCGTCTGAAGTTTGCCAATGACCATCTGGATGATCCAGAGGAGGAATGGGAGAAGGTCATGTGGTCTGATGAGACAAAAATAGAGCTTTTTGGTCTAAACTCCACTCACCGTGTTTGGAGGAAGAAGAAGGATGAGTACAACCCCCAAAACACCATCCCAACCGTGAAGCATGGAGGTGGAAACATCATTCTTTGGGGATGCTTTTCTACAAAGGGGACAGGACGACTACACCGTATTGAGGGGATCTTGGCCAACAACCTCCTTCCCTCAGTAAGAGCATTGAAGATAGGTCGTGGCTGGGTCTTCCAGCATGACAACGGCCCGAAACACACAGCCAGGGCAACTAAGGAGTGGCTCTGTAAGAAGCATTGCAAGGTCCTGGAGTGGCCTAGCCAGTCTCCAGACCTGAACCCAATATAAAATCTTTGGAGGGAGCTGAAAGTCCGTATGGCCCAGCGACAGCCCCGAAACCTGAAGGATCTAGAGAAGGTCTGTATGGAGGAGTGGGCCAAAATCCCTGCTGCAGTGTGTGCAAACCTGGTCAAGAACTACAGGAAACATATGATCTCTGTAATTGCAAACAAAGGTTTCTGTACCAAATTTTAAGTTATGCTTTTCTGATGTATCAAATACTTGTCATACAATAAAATGCAAATTAATTACTTAAAAATCATACAATGGGATTTTCTGGATTTTTGTTTTAGATTCCATCTCTCACAGTTGAAGTGTACCTATGATAAAAATGACAGACCTCTACATGCTTTGTAAGTAGGAAACACTGCCGATTTTGCAGGTTATCAAATACTTGTTCTCCCCACTGTATGTGAGAATGCTATTCATTGACAACAGCTCAGTGTTCAACACCATAGTTCCCTCAAAGCTAAATCAATAAGTTAAGGTCCCTGGAACTAAACACCTCCCTCTGCAACTGGACCCTGGACTTCCTGACGGGCAGCCCCCTGGTGGTCTAGGCTAGGTAACAACACATCTGCCACGCTGATCCTCAACACAGGGGAATAGAGTGACGATAGACTGACAAGTTTCAGAAGAAAGTCCTTTGTTTCTGGCCATTTTGAGCCTGTAATCGAACCCACAAATGCTGATCCTCCAGATACTCAACCAGTCTAAAGATGACCAGTTTTATTGCTTCTTCAAACAGAACAACAGTTTTCAGCTGTGCTAACATAATTGCAAAAGCGTCTTCTAATGATCAATTTGCCTTTTAAAATGATAAACTTGGATTAGCGAACCCAACGTGCCATTGGAACACAGAAGTGATGGTTGCTGATAATGGGCCTCTGTTTGCCTATGTAGATATTCCATTAAAAAATCTGCTGTTTCCAGCTACAATGGTCATTTACAACATTAACAATGTAAACACTGTATTTCGGATCAATTTGATGTTATTTTAATGGACAAAAAATGCGCTTTTCTTTCAAAAACAAGGACATTTCTAAGTGACCACAATCTTTTGAACGGTAGTGTACATACTACCTCAAATAACCGGTTCCCCGGGCACATTGACTCTGTATCGGTTCCCCCCTGAATATAGTCTCGCTATTGTTATTTCACTGCTGCATTTTAATTACTTGTTACTTTTCATCTCTTATTTTTATTTGCATCTTTTTGAAACTGCATAGTTGTTTAGGGGCTCGTAAGTAAGCGTTTCACTGTAAGGTTTACTTGTTGTATTCGGCGCATGTGAAATATAACGATTTAATTTGAAAATAACAATCGTGAGACAATGCTGCGTTGAGTTGTTGCAAGCTGGATTTTTCTGTCAGATTTTTGCAGTTCATTTGCACGTGACATAAGACATACTTTACAAACCAACATACTTCCTTAGAACTTTCTCCCTTGCACTTTCCTCCCAGCAAGTACAGAACTTCCGACCCAACTTGGAACAAGGCGTAAAACACTACTTAATGGACTCTTTCAATTGAGCACACAAACTAGAACAAACACGTTCATTCATCCCCTTTCCAAAATGCTAATGTGGCAAGGCCTTGAGCCTTTTTAAGGGGCTACCCTGTCATTATATTGTGTAAGGCTGTAGGGAGGTTGCCATTTGTTCAGTAGCCACACAAGGTGATGTCCTCACGGTAACCATCCCATGCTAGTTAGCAATTAAGACTTACCAGGTCGAGTGAGTTTCCTCAACCACCATTGGCAAGGAGCCATCTGTAGCTTTAGCATGACTAGATATAGGAGGGCATACTACTAGGTAAAGCAACCAAATCAGATGCTTGACAATGGCAAGTGACAACACTGTAATGTAATGTTGACACACCTGTCACTGGAATGCAACTCAACCGTAATGCCATTGAAGCCATTATCAGTCATCTTATCAAGATTGTGGTAGTTCTTTGGAAAGCACTTGGCACTATGTCGAGTACTCAAGTCTTATATGATATGTTTTTCTTCATTATAGTATATCTCTTAAGTGTTAGTGTGTTGTCTTTTTAGCAAATTGAAGTCTGACAGTCCAGATAGAGTACAAGGAAGGCTCATGTCTTGTTTACCTCAGTTAAGTATTTTGTGGCGGCCCTGTCAGAGCTTGCTATAGATGGGGTAATATTTGAGGAATGTGTGTGCTGGTGTGTGTGACCCTGTGCTGTTTCCAGCATGTTACAACAGAAGTTTTCATTCCCATTAACTCCTAGCTTGTCATAAATGTGTAGTAAGTATGTGTTATCTACCGTGTTTAGATGAATATCTGTATTCGTTGATTCATCAGATTTGAAATAATTTAATTACTCCATTTGAGAGCTTGTACAATATCAATAAGGTAGGACTTAGGGTACTATGGGGTGAGACACCCCCTGGGGTAAGAAGCCCCCCCCCCCCCCTAATTCTCAAACACAATTTGTCACAAATCCTTTTTTCAACAGTTCCTCTGGCTGCTTCTAGTCTTGATCAATCTGTTTCATCAACATTTTTATGTAATTTCCTCAATGATTTTGAGGTAAATTGATAACATTTTTGGTCATTTAGAAAAAGTTGTAGATATAATCCAATGAAGTTTGATCCTTATTTTTGTTATATATACACTGCTCAAAAAAATAAAGGGAACACTAAAATAACACATCCTAGGTCTGAATGACTGAAATATTCTTATTAAATACTTTTTTCTTTACATAGTTGAATGTGCTGACAACAAAATCACACAAAAATTATCAATGGAAATCAAATTTATCAACCCATGGAGGTCTGGATTTGGAGTCACACTCAAACTTAAAGTGGAAAACCACACTACAGGCTGATCCAACTTTAATGTAATGTCCTTAACAAGTCAAAATGAGGCTCAGTAGTGTGTGTGGCCTCCACGTGCCTGTATGACCTCCCTACAACGCCTGGGCATGCTCCTGATGAGGTTGGCGGATGGTCTCCTGAGGGATCTCCTCCCAGACCTGGACTAAAGCATCCGCCAACTCCTGGACAGTCTGTGGTGCAACGTGGCATTGGTGGATGGAGCGAGACATGATGTCCCAGATGTGCTCAATTGGATTCAGGGCTGGGGAACGGGCGGGCCAGTCCATAGCATCAATTCCTTCCTCTTGCAGGAACTGCTGACATATTCCAGCCACATGAGGTCTAGCATTGTCTTGCATTAGGAGGAACCCAGGACCAACCGCACCAGCATATGGTCTCACAAGGGGTCTGAGGATCTCATCTCGGTACATAATGGCAGTCAGGCTACCTCTGGCGAGCATGTGGAGGGCTGTGCGTCTGTTTCTGACCGTTTGAGCAGACACATGCACATTTGTGGCCTGCTGGAGGTCATTTTGCAGGGCTCTGGCAGTGCTCCTCCTGCTACTCCTTGCACAAAGGCGGAGGTAGCGGTCCTGCTGCTGGGTTGTTGCCCTCCTACGGCCTCCTCCACGTCTCCTGATGTACTGGCCTGTCTCCTGGTAGCACATCCATGCTCTGGACACTACGCTGACAGACACAGCAAACCTTCTTGCCACAGCTCGCATTGATGTGCCATCCTGGATGAGCTGCACTACCTGAGCCACTTGTGTGGGTTGTAGACTCCGTCTCATGCTACCACTAGAGTGAAAGCACCGCCAACATTCAAAAGTGACCAAAACATCAGCCAGGAAGCATAGGAACTGAGAAGTGGTCTGTGGTCCCCACCTGCAGAACCACTCCTTTATTGGGGGTGTCTTGCTAATTGCCTATAATTTCCACCTGTTGTCTATTCCATTTGCACAACAGCATGTGAAATCTATTGTCAATCAGTGTTGCTTCCTAAGTGGACAGTTTGATTTCACAGAGGTGTGATTGACTTGGAGTTACATTGTGTTGTTCAAGTGTTCCCTTTATTTTTTTGAGCAGTGTATATATACATGTAGTGAAGCGTTAAGATACATCATTGTCACGTTCTGACCTTAGTTCCTTTATTATGTATTTGTGTTAGTTTGGTCAGGGCGTGAGTTGGGGTGGGTAATCTGTTCTTTTTTCTATATAGTATTTATGTGTTTGGCCTAGTATGGTTCTCAATCAGAGTCAGGTGTCGTTCGTTGTCTCTGATTGAGAACCATACTTAGGCAGCCTGTTTTTCCCACTTGAGTTGTGGGTGATTGTTTTCTGTGTCTTCACCATACAGAATGTTTCGTTTCGTTCTTTCACTTTGTTATTTTGTATTTTCGTGTTCAGTGTCTTTTCATAAAAATGACGAACACTTACAACGCTGTACATTGCTCCGATCTGTCATACTCCTCGTCAGAGGAAGACGAATTTCATTACAATCATCCACTTGTTTAGAGAGCAAAATGTTGATTGTTTTTGAGTAAAGTAGTAATTTTTCAGGTTAGTATGTTGGACAAGATGTCCCCCCTCCAATGGGGTGATCTAGCCCCTTTATGGTTGATAATTTGTTTCTAACTGTAATTTAGGCACTGGATAGCCCAGTTACCTAACTAGCAGAAAGTAAATTCTAGCCAGCTAGTTAGCATAAGCTAATGTCTGATAGCATAGCCAGCTAGCCCCCAGTTACCAAGCTAGCAACCTCACTAGCAGAAAGTCTGAGGTGAAATAAATGCTGGCAAGCTAGTTAGCATAAGATAATGTCTGCTAGTATAGTTATCTAACCCCCAGTTAGCAGTGTAAGGATTAAGAATCAGAGTTAGAATAGGGGCCATGGTTAGGAATAGATTAGGAGTTAGGGTCAGATAGGGGTTAGGTTACGGTCAGAATATGAGTACATTTAGGGTTAGATTAGGTGCCAGTTCTCCACCATTATTCAGATACTTAAAAAAATTGTTTAGCAGAAAATATATGATCGTGGTGGCTATGGCGAAGATGCGCTTCGTCATGTGCTGAATACTATTGAAAATGGACAGGGCATTAAGACAGCTGCCCATGCTTTTAATGTGCCACACAAAACCCTGAGGTGCCACCGAGACCAGCAGGCAAAAACCCCAGGCCACAGCCATTTGGGTGGGTTACCAGTCTTCACTGGCTCTTTTGAATGTGATCTGGTGAGTTATATCCATGAAATGGAAAGAGCACTTTTCGGACTTAAATCATGGGATGCACAAAAACTTGCCTTTTGTCACAAACGTCAAAATAACATTCGGACCAAGGCGCAGCGTCATATGGGTACCACATCTTTTTATTCGTGAAACACAAAAAAACAATAAAGAGCAAACGACACGTGAAGCTATGGAGTGCTCACAGGCAACTACACATAAACAAGATCCCACAAAAAAATTGTGGGGAAATGGCTGCCTAAATATGATCCCCAATCAGAGACAACGCTAAACAGCTGCCTCTGATTGGGAACCATACCAGACCAACATAGAAATAAAACAACCTAGATTACCCACCCTAGTCACACCCCGATCTAACCAAAATAGAGAATAAAAAGGGTCTCTATGGTCAGGGCGTGACAGTACCCCCCCCAAAGGTGCTGACTCCGGCCGCAAGACCTTACTCTATAGGGAAGGGTCCGGGTGGGCATCTAGCGTCGGTGGCGGCGCCGGTGCTGGGCGAAGTACCCACTCAGCTCGCACCTGTACTTGGAAGAAGATCTTGGATGGGAAGGGCATCGGTGGCGGCTCTGGTGCGGGACAAAGAACCCGCTCATCCCGCGGATCCAGCATCGGTGGCGGCTCTGGTGCGGGACTTTGCCCCCGCCAAGACCACTGGTCCGGCCATGGAGCTGGGTAAAACGCCGTGCCTGGACATGGCCTCGGCGCAGAGGGGGCCACAGAGCTGGGTTGGCCGCCGCACCCGGACTGGGCACCGGTGCCGAGGAAGTCTCCGGCCATGGAGCTGAGTTAGCCGCCGTGCCTGGACTGGGCACCGGTGCAGAGGGAGGTTCCTGCCATGGAGCGGGACTGGACGCCGTGCCTGAACTGGACATCGGCGCAGAGGAAGGCTTCTGCCATGGAGCGGGACTGGACACCGGACCTGACATGGACTTCGGTGCAGAGGAAGGCTCCGGCCTTGGAGCTGGACAGAACGGCGTGCCCGGACTGCGCCCCGACGCAGAGGAAGGCTCCGGCCCTGGAGCTGGACTGGACGCCGTGCCTGGACTGGGCACCGGCGAAGAGGAGGGCTCCTGCCATGGAGCGGGACTGGACACCTTGCCTGGAAGCTCCAGACTGTAGACCGTCGCTGGAGATTCCGGACTGTGGACCATCGCCGGAGGTTCCGGACTGTGGACCGTCGCCGGAGGCTCCGGACTATGGACCGTCGCCGGAGTCTCCGGACTGTGGACCGTCGTCGGAGTCCTATCCTGCCAGAATTTCCTCCCAAGTCCAGGATCCCTTCCCATCCAAGATCTCCTCCCAAGTGAGTTAGCCGCCGTGCCTGGACTGGGCACCGGCGCAGAGGAAGGCTCCTGCCATGGAGCGGGACTGGACACCTTGCCTGGAAGTTCCAGACTGGACTGTCGCTGGAGGTTCCGGACTGTGGACCGTCGTTGGAGTCCTGTCCTGCCAGGATTTCCTCCCAAGTCCAGGATCCCTTCCCATCCAAGATCTCCTCCCAAGTCAAGGATGCCTTCTCCTCCTGGGCATGCTGCTTGGTCCTGGTGTGGTGGGATCTTCTGTCACAAACGTCGAAATAACATTCGGACCAAGGCGCATCGTGATATGAGTTCCTAATCTTTTTATTTGTGAAACTCAAAAAAACAATAAAGAGCAAACGACACGTGAAGCTATGGAGTGCTCACAGGCAACTACACATAAACAAGATCCCACAAAAAACAGTGGGGAAATGGCTGCCTAAATATGATCCCCAATCAGAGACCACGCTAAACAGCTGCCTCTGATTGGGAACCATACCATGCCAACATAGAAATAAAACAACCTAGATTACCCACCCTAGTCATACCCCGACCTAACCAAAATAGAGAATAAAAATAGTCTCTATGGTCAAGGCGTGACACTTGGCGGAGAGGTTTGGAATCCAAAACACATTCAATAAAGAAAGGCAGGCAGTTGGTTATATTCCAATGAATTTCCTCTTGAAATTCATTTAAAGAGCTGGGATTTAAAATCTTGCCTTATTCAAATGATAATGTGTTCAGTTTAACTGTACATAATGGAGTGTAAGGAAAAGGTCAAATAACAAAGTTTCTTTATGTGCAGATGAGGTAAAAAACATAGGGACACTTCTGTGAAACCCTATGACATAATCTTCTATTGGGGTAAGTCGCCCCCAGGGGTAGTTGCCGGTCAGGCTGTGTAAGGGCTGTTTGACCAAGAAGGAGAGTGATGGAGTGCTGCATCAGATGACCTGGCCTCCACAATCAACCGACCTCAACCCAATTAAGATGGTTTGGGATGAGTTGGACTGCAGAGGGAAGGAAAAGCAGCAACAAGTGCTCAGCATATGTGGGAACACCTTCAAGACTGTTGGAAAAGCATTCCTCGTGAAGCTGGCTGAGAGAATGCCAAGAGTGTGCAAAGCTGTCACTTTTTTTGGTTACTACATGATTCCATATGTGTTATTTCATAGTTTTGATGTCTTCACTATTATTCTACAATGTAGAAAATAGTAAAAATAAAGAAAAAACCTTGAATGAGTAGGTGTGTCCAAACTATTGAATGGTGGTACTGTATATTATTTAGGATATGTAAAGACCATATTTAATCAAGAATAATCTGATGGGTGACAATATTAGCCTATCACTTGTGAATGATGCCCGGCATATGAAACAATGCCTACACCTCATGTAGCCTTACAAATAAAGTGGCCAAATAACTTCTTAACATTAGGCACATTAATCCGCTTTAAAAGGGGTTTAGAGCCTAACTGGCATACAGTGAGTTCCAAGTTTGGGGAAGATCATTTTCACCATAAAAATGCACCTCAAAAGGCATGTTTTTCTTTAGGGTGCATTAAGGCCACACAAAGGGGATGCCGCCATAATAGTCTAGGCATTATCAAGTTCTTGTCAAATTGTGAATGAGTGACTGATGTAGTGTTTACAGCCTGCAGCTCATGCCTTTCAAATCATCATTAGAGACGCATCATGCAGCCTTACAATGTAATAAAATCGAAAGATATAGCCCAACGTTTGTAGAACAACTAAAGTTGCATTAATAATGATAAATTAAGGATATAGGAATACCTATTTCTTTGTTAACCACTCAACACAGAATTGTCGCATGTGCGCACTCAAATCGTTTGGAGAAAATATCCTTTCCCTTTTGTTCAGCTTTGTTCAATCTTCTTCTTCATACTATTCTAAGCAAATCTTGTCTGCTAAATGAACTAGTGTAACCCACAGCCATTTGGCATAGCCAGATCAGGACCTAACATAAGGACAACTCAAGAGTATGCTATTCTGAAATAGACTACATTTTCTTCATATCATGCTTCTTTCGACCTGTCTAAATAAAATCATTGATTTATTGTGAAGGTGTAAGCTATATTACATGGATTTATTAGACTTTTAAAATGTAGATGTTCCAAAGGACTGCATCAGGTGTGGAAGCATGGTCAATTATCGTGAGATCGACAGTTATTTGCTTGTTAATCACCAGCTGATGAAATTTTGTGACCTCCACAGCCCTAGTTGTGGGCCATGGCTTTCTATATAAAGCAGACAGACAAGCAATTGTGCAAGCTAACAGGTGGGCCACAAACAGACAAATAATGGTACTTTACAAAATTGGTGTGCAAAACGGCATCTCGTTATAGCCCATCCATCGATCCTTGTCGATGGATGGATGGACAAAAGATGAGCAGTATGGGCTCCCGAAAAGAAAGTGGGCTCCGGATGGGCTCCAGAAAGAAAGTGGGCTCCCGATGGCACAGCGGTCTAAAGCACTGCGTCACTAAAGACCCTGGTTCGATTCCAGGCTGTATCACAACCGGCCGTGATTGGGAATCCCATAGGGCAGCGCACAATTGGCCCAGCATCATCCAGGTTAGGGTTTGGCCAGGGAAGGCCGTCATTGTCAATAAGAATTTGTTCATAACTGACTTGCCTTGTTAAATAAAGTCATTTGAGCAACAAAAAGTCAACGTTTGTATTGATTTTCTGAACGATGCTTGCTACATTTAGTTCGGTTTGGAGTGACAGACCAATGCACTCATATCTTTAACATTTGAACTGGGATCGATGCAAATTGGTGAATCGTTACATCCCTAATAATTACTATGGCTTTCAAATCTGGATTCTGTCAAGTTTTTATAGGTAGCAAGGCTGCAGGTATAAGCCATTTGATGAAATGAGTGATCTGTCCATTCAATTAGGTCGTAGTGCCTTCTTTACTTTCCTTTGTGCCATAGTTAGAGCAGTGGTGTCATCTCCAAAGCGTGTGTAAGTGGGACAGTGGGAGTGAACTGTATGTGTGTGTTTTGTAAGAATAGAATAGAATGGTTTGATTGCATCCTTTGCCTAAGCCCCTCAATTATGAATCGTAATCCACAAGAATTGAGAAGGAGATCCAACAGCTGTTCATTTCAAACTGGATAAAAGATACTTGTTGTGACCTGCCACTAAAGCCCCGGACATCCCTGGAACTTGGCGGCTCCTTCGTTCCTCTGTTTCCTTCTCCCTCCTAGCTGATGAAAGGAAAGAGATGAGAGAAAGTGAGTCAGATGCCGTCAACGTGTCAACAGGTATATTCATGTTCAGTTCTCTCCTCTATTGCTCTGTTGTAGAGAAAATAAACCACCAGGAATTCAGAGTTGTAAACCAGCGTCTAGTTATTTTACCGGTGCTACTGTGTTTTGAGAAAATATTTACAGTACAGAAAGTGCATATATTGTAAATAACTGAGAAATTGTTGACAGCACATGGATGTTTTGTCTTAAAAAACAAGGGAAACCAAGTCAGGATTAAAATGGGCAAAAGAAAAATAAAAAAAATACTAACACAAGCTATAGGATATAGAGTAACACTATTTGAAAGGGGTACAGAATTGAACCTTTATTTAACTAGGAAAGTCAGTTAAGAACAAATTCTTATTTACAATGACAGCCTACCCAGCCAAACCCTCCCCTAATCCAGACAACACTGGGCCAATTGTGCGCCACCCTATGGGACTCCCGATCACGGCCGGTTGTGATATAGCCCAGGATCAAATCAGGGTCTGTAGTGATGCCTCTAGCATTGCGATGCAGTGCCTTAGACCGAAGCGCCACTCGGGAGCTGAAAGTCATTCATAAAGATATCATGCCTGTTTTTAAAAAGGTTATGGAAAAGGTGTTAGTACAGTGTTACCGGATGTACTGCATTAGCTTCTGGTATTTGTTGGGGGAATCATTCCCTTATCTCTTTCTCAGCACTGTGGTGGAAAGAGCTGAGGTGTGAAGTGGGTTGCCAGTAGACCCCGAAAAGGGGTCTAGTGTCACTGAGTTTGAGTGTCACTGTCCATATTCCAGTTCTTGCAGCAAACTGATTTAGCTGCTGAATGGCCCTTTCATTGTCACTCTCAAGTGCTGCCAAGTGATGAGTTCCATGTAGGGGAGCTGTGAAAAACCATTATAATTGTTTTGTAAAACATAATTCCATTGGGGAATAGGACATAACGAAGTCTGAATTCCTATGTATATCCCAAAATGTTTTGTTAACTGTTACAGCTCACTTTGATTATTTCCATATTTATTGCAAAGAAAGAAATCAACAAAAAGGGTAATGAGTGATTAGTAGCCTGTCCAAAGTCTTAATTTCCCCCCTCAGGGACCAAGTTTTTGTTTGGTGGTTTAAGTGTTGTAAATACAATACTGTCCCTGCCCAACCAAAACACATGCTTCAAAATTAAATTGAGCAAACGGCTCTTCCCATGTCCTCACACAATCCACTAAACTCTTAACCCCTGCACTGAATGAGCTCTTTCCCACTCTACCGAATGACACTTTTCACAATATGGCGGGACCAACGATGAGAACATTCACTCTAAAAACAACGGCAATGTTGAAAGGTCAATTGAAAGCATGAGAGCTAACTTTAGTACTTTAGCATAACAACAATAGCAGCAGCCCTGTACTGTATTCTTTGTCTCTCATTCACTCACCTCTTCAAATGACTGTACATTTGGCATGATTTAATTGCAAACACAGATTGACTGTGGACATGCCCAAAATCCCACAATCGATATTGTCATCAGCTGCAGGTCAATTTAAAAAACTGTGAGTCGCACCAAAAGGGGAGTACACTAATTAATTGGCTCACATAGACTTCCCCTGTGAGTACAATACAGTAATGTTATCTAACAATGCCCACGTGCAGCAGCGTCTCACTACAGTCAATGTTTTTGTTTTTCCTTTTGAAAGGAGCAGTCTTTGAAATGTGAGAAGTTTCTAGCACGCTTCACTGTAACCTAACAAGTGTGTGTGCGTGTCTGTCAAGTTACAAACCCTGCCCTTACATAATACCGGTAGTACAGGTTGGCTCTTGATGTCAGAGAGCTGCCAGGTGCTGTCTGTTAGTGTGGAATCGAGGCTGTGGCTGTGGTACCTGTTTAGATACGCACTCCTTTTGAGAGGGCACAAGGAATACATGTTAGGTTTGGCAGGTATTGACCTCAAAGGTAAGGCCATGTCTCTTTCTGACCTTTGCCGGTTATGATCAATTGAGAGACTACTGTTCGTGCTGTTGGGAAATGCAGCGCTGTCCTGTAATGTATCCCTTTTCAGCAAGGCTCAATGGAAGTGTTACCCAAGGAACTTATTTTTTTCAGAAATATGAAGGAAAAAGGTATCCTTGGAAACTAAGTTAACATCCAGTGGGTTGATCTGAGGCACCCTCTTTATAACATTTACAACAGTTCATTATTTTATTTGCATTGCTCTTGTTGACTGCATAAATTGATAAAAGAAATGGCTAAAGGGATTAGTGCTTTGACCACATAACCATAGATCAAATGATAAGAGAGTCATCTTTAATTTTACTTACCACAGTGAAATATGCCAAGATAGCAGAATCTCACTGGGATGTGATTAACATTTGCAATCAGTGGAAGGGTCGTTCCACCAATTCGGTGCCCTTTTGAGAAGTGTGACTTGGTCCAAATTATTATTATTATTTTTTAGATATCCCATCTCAAGAAATTAAATAAAAAATGACTATAGTAAGTGCCTATTAAGTGCAGATTAAAGTAACAGGTTAAACTGTAACAGGGGTTGACAATTTATTCTTAAATCAGCAAAAGATCCCCTTGTGACAGGGAGAATGGAAACTTGTTGTGTGCAACAGGGAGTGGCAATTGAATGTAACCTGAAATGGAAAATGAAATTGTTAAAACATTTCTAGCCTGTCTATCTATTGGTAACAGGGTTAACGTGTTAAGCTCGACCAGCTCATTGTCCCACCACAAAACACCAGCATAAGAAACTTTTTCCTAATCATAGTCACACACCTCATGTAGCCTAGACCATAAGCCTATAAGTTTGATACAAACCTTAGCCAAATAAATTCTTAAAATTAAGCACATGAATCTGCTTTACAAGGGGTGTAGTGCCTAACTGGCATACATAAGCAGTACGTAAAAATAAAGAAAAACACTTGAATGGGTAGATGTGTCCAAACTTTTGACTGGTATTGTGTATAGCACAGCTGAGAGTCAAGTGGAGGCAGGTTGCTGACAGGTGTATAAAAAAATCACAGCCATGCAATCTCCATAGACAAACATTGGAAGAAGAATGGCCTGTACTGACGAGCTCAGTGACTTTCATCTTGGCACCGCCATAGGGTGCCACCTTTCCAACAAGTCAGTTTGTAATATTTCTGCCCCGCTAGAGCTGCCTCGGTCAACGGTAAGTGCAGTTAATGTGAAGTGAAAACGTCTAGGCACAACAAGTTCACAGAATGGGACCGGCGAGTGCTGAAGCGCGCAGCTCATAAAAATGGTCTGTTCTCGATTGCAACAGTCACTAAGGTGTTTCAAACTGCCTCTGGAAGCAACGACAGCACAATAACTGTTTGTCTGGAGCTTTCTGAAATGGGTTTCCATGGCCGAGCAGCCGCACAAGAGTAAGATCACCATGCGCAATGCCAAGCGTCGGCTGGAGTGGTTTAAAGTTCGCCGCCATTTCGACTCTGGAGCAGTGGAAACATGTTCTCTGGAGTTATGAGTCACACTTCCACATCTGGCAGTCCAACGGACTAATCTGGGTCTGGAAGATGCCAGGAGAACGTTACCTGCCCGAATGCTTAGTGCCAACTGTAAAGTTTGGTGGAGGAGGAATAATGGTCTAGGGTTGTGTTTTTTATGGTTTAGGTTAGGCCCCTTAGTTCCAGTGAAGGGAAATCTTAACTCTACAGCATGCAATGACGTTCTAGACGATTATGTTCTTCCAACTTTGTGGCAACAGTTTGGGGAAGGTCCTTTCCTGTTTCAGCATGACAATGCCCCCATGCACAAAGCGAGGTTCCTACAGAAATGGTTTGTCAACATTGGTGTGGAAGATCTTGACTGGCCTGCACAGATCTTGGACCTCAACCCCAGGCCTAATCGCCCAACATCAGTGTCCGACCTCACTAATGATATTGTGGCTGAATGGAAGCAACTCCCGCAGCAATGTTCCACCATCTAGTGGAAGCCGTCCCAGAAGAGTGGAGCAGGTGTCCACATACCTTTGGTCATGTAGTGTGTTTTTTTTTTTTTACCGTTGGTATTTCTAAACACCCAGTATACAGTATACCGCCCAAGCCTAGCTGATATTGTGTAATAGACAGCTCACAAAAAGGCCCATTTATGTGTTGACGATACAAGTAGCCTATTGTGCCTAAGTTTTCAGACATGTAAAACCATGCAGTGAGTGCAATGTATGTCCTTCTCTAACAACAGTATCCACCCCTCAAGCCAGTGCATTACACAACTACAAAAGATGAGGCTTGATGAAAGCAGATGTCATCCACCGCTCCACTCTCTTCAATGGAGCTAAGACCCATTTGTATTATAATCATTAAAATAGGGTGGGTGTAAATGGGTGTCATCATGCACATGTTTAGTGAAGGGAGGCATGGGGTGGTAGTGCAGGGTGAGGAGGGGTATGGACAGAGAGGCATGCCTGTACTTCCTCTCCCCTCATTCTTTAATGGTCTGTGAATAGCCCTGTGGCCGTGGCTTTGTCCAAGTCATTGTCGTTCGGCTTAGAGAGCCTCTTTGCCAAGTGAGAGGCTTTGCCGACATATGTCACTTCAGTGAATCTCCCATAGCTCCTTTAGCCGCTTGAGTGGAGGGGCGGACGAGAGGCGTTCACTGGGCGAAAAATAAGCAACGTGAAGGGTGAGCTGGAATGCTCACTGTCTGTTCCTGTCCGGTGTGCCTGAACTTGCACAACACAGATTTCTGACGCATTTAAATGGACTTTCAGTGCAGGTGATTTGCTCACAGCCTATAGGCATCCACAGTTGAAAGATTTCAGTGAGTATACTCTAATTTCCATGCCCTTTACTGTATGTTGTTGCTCTTTTGGAAAGGAGTTTTTTTTTTCAATGGATTGATGATTAATAGTATGTTTGGACTTTCAAGTCAGTAAGTAATGAGGTACAATACAATGTGTGTTTTGGGTTGCTGTGGTAAAGGGATTAGCGGGGTGGTGGACCCACACTCATTCCTCGGCTGACTATTGGTCATATAAACACAATCCCTGGCGATTGGAGGGTTCAATATCCTGACGTGGTCTGGTAATAGATCCCTCTGCTTCCAAACAAATGTTGGGAGCATGTTACCTGTTTATATTCCAAAGCCTTGCGTTTCTTCAATACTGCAAGAATGGACTTCATCACATTAACGAAATAATTGAAGTTTTATTTCATCCAACTTTGGCTATTTGAGTCAATGTAAACTGGGAGGTTATTGCATGATCTTCCATGTACATACTGTACCCTGATGAAGACCAATCATTTTCATAATCCAAAAGGTTATTTATGTATACAAAACAGAGGCTTTGTTTAGCTTGAATGAGTTACATCCTTGGTAAGGTCAGGCATGATGTTGATTATTTGTTGTCAGGATCAACAAAATCTGGAAAAGGGTCAAATTGATCATTTAAGCAAGGTTGCCTGCATTTTATGGACTGTTTAACATATATATATTTTCTACAATGAAAAAATTAATTATTCACAAGATTTCAGTATGTACAGAAATATTGGAGTCTTTTTTAGTTTCTTTTTTTGTTGTTGAACTATATGTGGTACGTCGTGTGATGCTGTGACTGTTTTACCATACCGTAGTTGCTTTATCATGAATTAGGTTTATTTCTGTCGCAAAAAGGCAACCAACTATTCAATTCCAAATTAAATTTAAATTCACAAATTGAAAACTTACCCTCACTGAGAATATTGGACAATTTCCAATGTGTTACTTGACTCTCAATTCCATTGTTGAATTAGACTAATCCTAGCCCTGGTGTACAGTAATTGCCAAATTAACCTGCATTTACCCATATTACTAACTAGGACCAACCGGCAACTCCATTGTGGGAGGTTGGCGGGAGATACATCATTGGTTTGTGTTTGGACAAGGCAGACTCCCGCTCCTGTGACTGAGTGATTAATTTGTAGAGTGAGCCCTTTGGCAGTGCCACTGTACCCACAGGCTGAAACCCACAATACCCACAGGTTTACTACTATATACAAACTTAAGTTTACCCACTCTAGCAATCATCCATAGCAGCATCTTATATTATGTGCCTATAAGGTTTTCTGTAAGCATGCCATTTGATGCTGCCATCCCAGTTTTACAATCAAATCAAATCAAAGTTTATTTGTCAAGTGCACCGAATACAACAGGTATTCGGTATTCACCTTACAGTGAAATGCTTACTTACAGGCTCTAACCAACAGTGCAGGGACACATTTCAGATAGCCTGGTTAGCCAATGTGCAGGAGCACTGGTTGGTCGGGCCAATTGAGGTAGTATGTACATGAATGTATAGTTAAAGTGACAATGCATATATGAAAAACAGAGAGTAGCAGCGGCGTAAAAAGAGGGTTTTGGGGGGGGGACACACACAATGCAAATAGTCCGGGTAGCCATTTGTTGAGCTGTTCAGGAGTCTTATGGCTTGGGGGTAAAAACTGTTGAGAAGCATTTTTGTCCTAGACTTGGCGCTCAGGTACAGCTTGACATGCGGTAGTAGAGAGAACAGTCTATGACTGGGGCTGGGGTCTTTGACAATTTTTAGGGCCTTCCTCTGACACCACCTGGTGTAGAGGTCCTGGATGGCAGGCAGCTTAGCCCCAGTGATGTACTGGGCCGTACGCACTACCCTCTGTAGTGAGGGTAGTTCGAGGCAGAGCATTTGCCGTACCAGGCAGTGATGCGACTAGTCAGGATGCTCTCGATGTTGCAGCTGTAGAACCTTTTGAGGAGCTGAGGACCCATGCCATATCTTTTTAGTTTCCTGAGGGGAATAGGCTTTGTTGTGCCGTCTTCACGACTGTCTTAGTGTGTTTGGACCATTCTAGTTTGTTGATGTGGACACCAAGGAACTTAAAGGTCTCAACCTGCTCCACTACAGCCCCATCAATGAGAATAGGAGTGTGCTCTGTCCTCCTTTTCCTGTAGTCCACAATCATCTCCTTAGTCTTGGTTACGTTGAGGGAGAGGTTGATATTCTGGCACTACCTGGCCAGGTCTCTGACTTCATCCCTATAGGCTCTCTCGTCGTTGTCGGTGATCAGGCCTACCACTGTTGTGTTGTCTGCAAACTTAATGATGGTGTGTGTGTTGGAGTCATGCCTGGCCATGCAGTTGTGGGTGAAAAGGGACTACAGGAGGGGACTGAGCATTCACCCCTGAGGGGCTCCAGTGTTGATGATCAGCGTGGCAGATGTGTTGCTACCTACCCTCACCACCTGGGCATGGCCCGTCAGGAAGTCCAGGATCCAGTTGCAGAGGGAGGTGTTTATGTTGATTGCATCATCTGGAGATTGCATCATGGATATTGCATCATCTGTGGATCTGTTTGGGCGGTATGAAAATTGGAATGGGTCTAGGGTTTCTGGGATAGTGGTGTTGATGTGAGCCATTGCCAGCCTTTCAAACCACTTTATGGCTACAGATGTGAGTGCTACGGGTCTGTTGTCATTTAGGCAGGTTGCCTTCAGGGACTACGGTGGTCTGCTTGAAACATGTTGGTACAGACTCAATCAGGGACATGTTGAAAATGTCAGTGAAGACACTTGCCAGTTGACCAGCACATGCCCAGAGCACAGGTCCTGCTAATCCGTCTGGCCCCGCAGCCTTGTGAATGTTGACCTGTTTAAAGGTCTTACTTGCGTCGGCTATGTAGAGCGTGATCACACAGTTGTCCGGAACAGCTGATGCTCTCATGCAAGCCGCCTAAGTGTTGCTTGCCTCGAAGTGAGCATAGAAGTGATTTAGCTCTTCTGGTAGGCTTGTGTCACTGGGCAGCTCGCTGCTGTGCTTCCCTTTGTGGTCTGTAATAGTTTGCAAGTCCTGCCACATAAGACTAGCGTTGGAGCCGGTGTAGTACGATTCAATCTTAGCCCTGTATTGACACTTTGCCTGTTTGATGGTTCGTCAGAGGGCATAGCAGGATTTCTTATAAGCTTCTGGGTTAAAGTCCCGCACCTTGCAAGCGGCAGCTCTACCCTTTTAGCTCAGTGTGAATGTTGCCTGTAATCCATGGCTTCTGGTTGGGGTATATACGTACGTACAGTCACTGTGGGGACAACGTCCTCAATGCACTTATTGATAAAACCAGTGACTGATGCACTTATCGATAAATCCAGTGACTGATGTGGTGTACTCCTCAATGTCATCGGAAGAATCCCAGAACATGTTCCAGTCTGTGATAGCAAAACAGTCCTGTAGTTTAGCATCTGCTTCACCTGACCACTTTTTTTTTATAGCCCGAGTCACTGGTGTTTCCTGCTTTTTGTTTGTAAGCAGGAATCAGGAGGATAGAATTGTGGTCAGATTTACCAAATGGAGGGCGATAGAGAGCTTTGTACGCGTCTGTGTGTAGAGTACAGGTGATCTAGAATTGTTTTCTCTCTGGTTGCACATTTAACATAGGAGATTAGGTAGAACTGATCTAAGTTTCCCTGCATTAAAATCTCCGGCCACTAGGAGCGCCGCCTCTGGGTGAGCGGTTTCCTGTTTGCTTATTTGCTTATACAGCTGACTGAGTGCGGTCTTAGTGTCAGCGTCCGTCTGTGGTGGTAAATAAACAGCGACGAAATGTATAGCTGAAAACTCTCTAGGCAAATAGTGTGGTCTGCATTTTAGCACAAGATACTCTACTTTAGGCAAACAAAATCTAGAGACTTTCTTAGATATTGTGCACCAGCTGTTGTTTACAAATATGCACAGACCGCCCCCCTCGTCTTACCGGAGTGTGCTGTTCTATCTCGCCATGTAGCGTATATCCCTCTAGCTGAATATCCATGCCATCATTCAGCCACGATTCCGTGAAACATAAGATATTACAGTTTTTGATGTTCCGTTGGTAGGATATTCATGATCGTACCTCATCTAATCTAATCAAGGGTAATCCCAAACCACTGGCATGTTTTACAACAATGATGTACCAATGAATTACACCCGTTGAGAGAGGATGTGTGATATGGGACATTACTGTTATTCAGAAGAGAGTAAGGAAAGACATGGTGATGGCCTAGCCGGGTTGCTTCAGTATTTGCTTGGGCAATGGTGCTCTATTTAGATTATTTTAGGCTGTCCGAGGGGTAGTCTATCAAACTGTACCCAGTGCATTTTATATATGATTTTACTAGTACATATAGGCAATTTAACCATTTCGCTTCCGTTTATTTACTGATTTGTATAGGCAAAGCAAATTGTCCCTTGGGCAATTCAAGATGTACTTTTCTCCACTAAAAGTCAGTATAGGGATGCTGTTCATGTTGCCGAAACGTTCTATGACTCTGTGATACAGTACACGCTTTTATTTTTTGTTTTCCTAGGCTACCTGGCAAAAATGCTTGCTCACTAGCCCAACTTCCTTTCATGAACAATGATGCGCCCGGCCAGCTAGTTAACATCAGCCTACTACATCTAGCTACATATTGAACTTCCATTCTCTCAGGCCAGGGGCACAATGTAGGAATTTATGGTTGGATCAGAATTACTGTTTATAATCGTTTGCCAATAAGTTCAAATCCCTATCTCCATCCATGGCTAATTTAAGAAATGGACGATTTTAGCTAGCTAGCCACCAGAGGACAACGGCACAACAAGATGTAACAATTAAAGGTTGACCGATTAATCGGAATGGCCGATTTAATTAGGGCCGATTTCAAGTTTACATAACAATCGGTAATCGGCATTTTTGGACACCGATTATGGACGATCATATTGCACTACACGAGGAGACTGCGTGACAGGCTGACCACCTGTTATGCGAGTGCAGCAAGGAGCCAAGGTAAGGTGCTAGCTAGCATTAAACGTATCTTATAAAAAACTATCAATCTTAACATAATCACTAGTTAACTACACATGGTTGATGATATTACTAGTTTATCTAGCTTGTCATGCGTAGCATATAATCGATGCGGTGCCTGTTCATTTGTCATTGAATCACAGCCTACTTCGCCAAACGGGCGATTTAACAAGCGCATTCGTGAAAAAGCACTGTCGTTGCACCAATGTGTACCTGGCCATAAACATCAATGCCTTTCTTAAAATCAATACACAAGTATATATTTTTAAACCTGCATATTTCGTTAATATTGCCTGCTAACATGAATTTCTTTTAACTAGGGAAATTGTGTCACTTTTCTTGCGTTCTGTGCAAGCAGAGTCAGGGTATATGCAGCAGTTTGGGCTGCCTGGCTCGTTGCGAACTGTGTGAAGACCATTTCTTCCTAACAAAGACCGTAATTAATTTGATTTGATAGAGCAGTCTGACTGAGCAGTGGTAGGCGAGCGGCAGGCTCATAAGCATTCACTCAAACAGCACTTTCGTGCATTTTCCTGCAGCTCTGCACTGTGCTTCAAGCATTGCGCTGTTTATGACTTCAAGCCTATCAACTCCCGAGATTTGGCTGGCAATACTAAAGTATCTATTAGAACATCCAATAGTCAAAGGTATATGAAATACAAATGGTATAGAGAGAAATAGTCCTATAATAACTACAACCTAAAACTTCTTACCTGGGAATATTGAAGACTCATGTTAAAAGGAACCACCAGCTTTCATATGTTCTCATGTTCTGAGCAAACTTAAACGTTAGCTTTTTTACATGGCACATATTTCACTTTTACTTTCTTCTCCAACAGTTTGTTTTTGCATTATTTAAACCAAATTGAACATGTTTCATTTATTTATTTGAAACTAAATTGATTTTATTGATGTATTATATTAAGTAAAAATAAGTCTTCATTCAGTATTGTTGTAATTGTCCTCCAATAATCGGTATCGGAATCGGCGTTGAAAAATCATAATCGGTCGACCTCTACTAACAATTTAAGTTTTTCTGTAAATTACGTTCTACTTTTGATGTGATGTGATTGGTGTGAAGACAAGTCCAAACCCGCTTCCCTTTAAAGTTTTATTTTGGTGCGCCCGGACAATTCACAGTTGAGCTCACTCAGTTTAGCTCAATGCTGATTGGCTATTATTATTATTTTATTTTTTATTATCAAGGGAGGCTAAATGCTGGCTGGCTTCCGTTGCATTCAATGGGGCAACAATGTCATTCTCAATTTTACCAGACAGCATCAGATAGATGGGATACACATACTGATGCTTTCTCCAGTAAGATACATTCAGCCTCTTGCAAATTGAAGGAAAATGACTTCCCTTGCCTCCATGAGTACACACCACTGGGTTACTGACAGTTTTTATATTTCCCTGTGTCTCTGCACATCTAGGTCCTATGTTGACAGCTATCCGCTGATCTAGTGGGTCAAAGCTGTGGTGCTGTCAGTAGTGTCGCCTGCTCTCCTGGACAGTCTCTGCTCAACGGCGGTGGAGTGATGAGGTCGCTGTGGAGCTTGGGCCTTGCTTTCCTCTTGGCCTTGACCTCCAGGGCCGGAGGACTCGAAATCCCCCTGGAAGGTAAAGTGCAGTATTGGCAACCTACACTGAGTGTACAAAACATTAAGAACACCCCACACTTTTGCTCTCAGAACAACCTCAATTAGTCAAGGCATGGACTCTACAAGGTGTCAAGTTTTCCACATGGATGCAGCTGTGTCAAGTTGGCTGGATGTCCTTTGGGTGGTGAACCATTCTTGATACATAAGGGAAACTGTTGACTGTGAAAACCCAGCAGCGTTGCAGTTCTTGACACAAACCGGTGCACTTGGCTACCATACCCCAAAGGCACTTCAATATTTTGCCTTGCCCATTTTCCCTATGAATGGCACACATACACAATCCATGTCTAAATTGGCTAAAGGCTTAAAAAACCTGTCTCCTTCCCTTCATCTACACCGAATGAAGTGGATTTAACAAGTGAAATCATTAAGGGATCATAGCTTTTACCTGGATTCACCTGGTCAGTCTATGTCATGGAAAGAACATGTTCATAATCTTTTGTACATTCAGTATATTTCATAGTCTATGGGAATGTTTTAGACACACCCTATGCCCATGATGGGCAGTGAAGAGAGAGGATATGGTCCAGCTGTCAGAGACATGGACTGGCTAACTAAATTCATGCCTATGACGGGTCATTTACTTCAGGCATGTGTAACATGCAGTGCAAGATTGGTATGTCTTGTTGGTTTAATCGCTGTCTGCACTGCAGTTCATTATTAGCTCAGACATGTGGGCAAATAGAGCTAGTTTCTCAATATTAATCTTCCAACAAGCATAAGTTATACATTTCCTGCTGTACATTGCACAAAACATGACCAAATCCCCATAATGGTAGTCAAGTTGTTAAAGTGTTTGTTTGATGAAAGCAATATGGAGACGAATGTATGATTTCTATCTTTTCATCCCGCAGTGGAGCAGCTACCGACCATAACAGTGCAGACCGCTGGCCCTGTCATTGCCTTACCCTTTGAAGGCAGTTTTTCCATGAGATGTGAAGCCAAAGGAAACCCACAACCAGTGTGAGTGAGATGACTGCGATTCGTCCTAGGATCTCCCTGTTTTTTGCCCTTATGCTTATGGATTGTTCACACTGTCAGCATTAACCCAATGCTTATTGTTGCATCTCAAGCTAAATATCATAACTGTAACCAAGCATTACAAAATGCTTCATTGCCCCAACAGATACAGATGGACAAAAGATGGCCAGGCCATAGATCCCCTCTTCGACTTGGGGGTCAAAAAAGAGAGAAACAATGGGAGTTTTGTGATTCATAGCGGGCGCCTTGCGCAGTTCCAGGGGATGTATCAGTGCTACGCTTCAAACAATCTGGGAACAGCAGTATCAGAGGAAATTGAACTCATTGTACCAAGTGAGTGCCACTCTCATGTTGTAAGAACCTAGCATAGTGAACAGTTTTGCATCTTACAGCAAGACGGTGAGTGTTACATTTGGAATCCTATCTAAAGGTGTTGACATGAGTAAAACATGCCTAACCATTGCACAGGTACCCCAAAGTTCCCCAAAGAGAAGATTGCCCCAATAGTTGTTAAAGAGGGCCAGCCTGTGATTCTGGAATGCAATCCACCACAGGGGATCCCTCCACGAAAGATCTACTGGATGACTATTGGTGAGAAAATAGACCACTAGTTCAATCTTTACAGCACCATCCAACTGAAACAGTTTAGAAGGGAATATGTCACTTTATACACATTTCAATTGAAATAGAGTACAGTAACACTTTACATTAGGTTGCTCCTATACCTCTGTTGTAATATTGTTATTACCCAAGTCACAAAATAGTATTGACATGTTCTTATGTAGTAATTCAGTAGTTGTTTTAAATTGGCATAGTAATGGGAATGAGCTTTTTTGTTATTACACAAGAAGAATTAGGGCCGCTCAACATAGTTCCCTTTAAATTTGGACATTTTGTCACCTTTTTCTCACCATAGCCAAAAGAGGGTCTAATGACATCACAGCACTGTATGAAGTAGTGTCTCAATGGGGATAAGGCCATATGCTTAGGCTCTCAGCCGTTCTAGTTCCATCTAGCCAAGTCACACACTTTTCAATTCGGCAAGGAGCTCAAAAAGAAATGCTTGTTTTTTAGAGCTGAGAGCAGCTTCTCATAAAGTGGTCAAAATAAAAATAAGAAATTAAATAAGAATTGTAAACTAGAAATTAGAAAATGAAATTTCCTGAAGAAAATCTAAGTTGAGTCGGACCAGAGCTAGACCAATGATCCGAGCTATGCCCTGGACCAGAGCATTGACCAGAGCTAGTTAGTGCGGGGACCAGAGCTAGCTAGGTGCTAGTTACGCCCTGGATCAGAGCTGGAACAGAGCTAGTACGGATCAGAACTAGACCACAGTTAGTTCTTGTCCTCACTAGTTTTGTGCCAGGTCTGTTCCAGGACTTAGTTTGTAGATAGCAACCTAGCTAGTCACTATTTACTATTGAAGCCACTGGAGCTTTTATGCACATATTAAATGGTTATAGTTTAAAAGGCACAAACTCAGCAAAAAAAAGAAACGTCACTTTTTTAGGACCCTGTCTTTCAAAGATAATTCGTAAAAATCAAAATAACTCTACAGATTTTCATTGTAAAGGGTTTTAACACATGCTTGTTCAATGAACCATAAACAATTAATGAACATGCACCTGTGGAACGGTCGTTAAGACACTAACAGCTTACAGATGGTAGGCAATTAAGGTCACAGTTATGAAAACTTGGAACACTAAAGAGGCCTTTCTACTGACTCTGAAAAACACAAAAAGAAAGATGCTCATCTGTGTCTTAAGCATGAGGACTGCAGATGTGGCCAGGGCAATAAATTGCAATGTCCGTACTGTGAGAGCCCTAAGACAGTGCTACAGGGAGACAGGAGGGACAGCTGATCGTCCTCGCAGTGGCAGGGCACGTGTATCAACACCTGCACTGGATCAGTACATCCAAACAGCACACCTGCGGGACAGGTACAGGATGGCAACAACAACTGACCGAGTTACACCAGGAACGCACAATCCCTCCATTCTTTTTTATTTTACCTTTATTTAAACTAGGCAAGTCAGTTAAGAACAAATTCGTATTTTCAATGACAGCCTAGGAACAGTGGGTTAACTGCCTGTTCAGGGGCAGAAAGACAGATTTGTACCTTGTCAACTTGGGGATTTGAACTTGCAACCTTCTGGTTACTAGTCCAACGCTCTAACCACTAGGCTACCCTGCCGCCCCATTAGTGCTCAGACTGTCCGCAATAGGCTGAGAGACGCTAGACTGAGGCCTTGTAGGCCTGTTGTAAGGCAGTTCCTCACCAGACATCACTGGCAACAACGTCGCCTATGGGCACAAACTCACCATTGCTTGATCAGACAGGACTGGCAAAAAGATCCTGATGGATCGGAGAGTGAGGGCTAGGGCCATTCCCACCAGAAATGTCTGGGAACTTGCAGGTGCCATGGTGGAAGAGTGGGGTAACATCTTACAGCAAGAATTGGCAAATCTGGTGCAGTCCATGAGGAGGAGATGCACTGCAGTACTTAATGCAGCTGGTGACCACACCAGATACTGACTGTTACTTTTGATTTTGACCCCCTGTTTGTTCGGGGACACATTATTCCATTTCAGTTCGTCACATGTCTGTGGAACTTGTTCAGTTTATGTCTCAGTTGTTGAATCTTGTTATCTTCATACAAATATTTACACATGTTAAGTTTGCTGAAAATACATGCAGTTAGAGGACGTTTCTTTTTTTGCTGAGTTAGTATCAGCCATTTAAGTCTGAACATGTCAACATTGGTTTGGTGTTTGTAGCTTTAAAGATGCACTCCAGCTATTTTTGAACTTGTTGAAAACAATATCCCACATATAAATAAAGTAATCATCACACAAAAAAACAAAAAAAATCAGCATAATAGTGTTTCTGCAAACTTTATGGAGTAGGCCTGATGGTGCCCTCTGATAACATCGGCCTTCCCCTCGCTTGAATTTTTCCCATTCAAGTCTATGTCTAAAACTATGAATGGACAGACCAAGCCTACTTCTATAACCCCACTCTTACCTAATAGCTATCCAACCAAATACTCTCCCTACATTGCTCTATAAAGGGAAACACTTGGGGAAATCGTTTTTATTGGCTGCCATATTTAAAGCCACAGTAGGGTCAGTCATGTCATGTGACCCTAGTTCTTCCTTTACACTTCCAATAAGAAACACACATTTTCGCCTTGTTCAATATTAAACACAAATTGTCGCTTTCTGTTGCAAAACATTTTCCATTGTGTGTCTTAATGAAAACTATATATTGTTTCCTCCAGGTCTCCAACATATTGAACAGGATGAGAGGGTGTCCATGGGCCATGACGGCAACCTCTACATCTCCAACGCCCTGGAGAAGGATAGCCGGAGAGACTACTGCTGCTTCGCTGCATTCTCCGTCATACGGACCATTGTTCGGAAGACAGCCATGTCGGTGGTCGTCAAGAGCTGTAGGTTGACAGTGTAATGCCCTACATCAATGTTTCTCAACCTGTTTTATACCAGGTACAGGCAAGCTATAGTCCTTCCTCTAAACATTAGACCAAGAGGACATCCTCATATTCTAAGTGCAACATTAAGGCTCCGATACACTTACATTAGAAGTAGCACTTGAAAAAACTGATGAAATAGGTGTCTGTAAGACCGGTCAGCAACATACTACTCCCAGGTTGAAATCCCTACCCTACATGTTGAGTATGCGTTGAAAGGGCATGTTCAGGACACTAGATGCAGTGATGGTGTAAGGAGAGGGAGGAATGCTGTCCCCACACATGTCAAAGACAATTGTCGTATTCAAAAGTCTATCAACATTATATCTGGTTTTATTTTAAAAAAGTGCAAAGTGTGCAGGTGAAAAAAGGTGCAGGCATGTACTTCAGATCAGAGGAATAGACATGGCTCCATTGGATCAAGGTGGGTCTTCATATTTCGTTTACATTTCAGTAAAACCTGCTTGTGAGTTAGATGACTGACAGCAGTGGGGCGTTGCTTTAACATTATATTTGACTTTAACATGAATGATAATATCCCATTACAGTTCATAGTATTTGACTGACTAAAGGCTCAAACTTATTTATAGGAAAAGTCAATACATGTTTAATATGCACACGTTGAATGAGATTCATCTATGCAATTTTATCAGTACCAGTCAAAAGTTTGAGCCACCTACTCATTCCAGGTTTTACATTTTTTTCAACTATTTTCTACACTGTTGTATAATAGTGAAGATAGTGAAATCAAAACTATGAAATAACACATATGGAATCATGTACTAACCCAAAAAATGTTAAACAAATAAAAATACATTTTATATTTAAGATTCTTCAAAGTATCTACCCTTTGCCTTGATGACAGCTTTGCACACTCTTGGCATTCTCTCAACCAGCTTCATGAGGTAGTCACCTGGAATGCAATACAATTAACAGGTCTGCCTTGTTAAAAGTTAATTTGTGGAATGTCTTTCCTTCTTAATTTGTTTGAGCCAATCAGTTGTGTTGTGACAAGGTAGGGGTGGTATACAGAAGTAGCCCTATTTGGTAAAAGACCAAGTCCATATTATGGCAAGAATAGCTCAAATAGGCGAAAAGAAATGACGGTCCATCATTACTTTAAGACATGAAGGTCAGTCAATCCAGAAAATGTAACACACATCACAACATCAACTTTTCAGAGGAGACTGTGTGAATCAGTCCTTCATGGTCGAATTGCTACAAAGTAAACACTACTAAAGGCCACCAGTAAGAAGAAGAGACTTGCTTCTTCCAAAAAACACGAACAATGTACATTAGACCGGTGGAAATCTGGAGTCCAAATTTGAGATTTTTGGTTCCAACCGCTGTCTTTGTGAGATGCAGAGTAGGTGAATGGATGATCTCCGCATATGTGGTTCCCACCTTGAAGCATGGAAGAGGATGTGTGATGGTGTGGGGGTGCTTTGCTGGTGACACTGTCAGTGATTTATTTAGAATTCAAGGCACACTTAACCAGCATAGCTACCACAGCATTCTGCAGTGATACTTCATACAATCTGGTTTGGGCTTAGTGGGACTATGACTCAAAACACACCTCCAGGCTATGTAAGGGCTATTTGACCAAGGAGAGTGATGGAGTGCTGCATCAGATGATCTGACCTACGCAATCCCCCGACCTCAACCCAATTGAGATAGTTTAGAATGAGTTGGACTGCAGAGTCAATCAATCAATCAACTGTATTTATAAAGCCCTTTTTATATCTGCCGATGTCACAAAGTACTGTACAGAAACCCAGCCTAAAACCCCAAACAGCAAGCAATGCAGATGTAGAAGCACAGTGGCTAGGAAAACCCCCCTAGAAAGGCAGGAACCTAGGAAGAAACCTAGAGAGGAACCAGGCCCTGAGGGGTGGCCAATCCTCTTCTGGCTGTGCCGGGTAGAGATTATAACAGTACATGGCCAAGATGTTCAAACGTTCATAGATGACCAGCAGGGTCAAATAATAATAATCGCAGTGGTTGTAGAGTCTGCAACAGGTCAGCACCTCAGGAGTAAATGTCAGTTGGCTTTTCATGGCTGAGTGAAGGGAAAGCAGCAAACAAGTGCTCAGCATAGACTGCATAGACTGGCCAGGTAGACTGCTGTCCCCAGTCTACCTGGCCATGCTGCTGCTCCAGTTTCAACTTCCACCTGACTGTGCTGCTGCTCTAGTTTCAACTGTTCTGCCTTATTATTATTCGACCATGCTGGTCATTTATGAACATTGAACATCTTGACCATGTTCTGTTATAATCTCCACCCGGCACAGCCAGAAGAGGACTGGCCACCCCACATAGCCTGGTTCCTCTCTAGGTTTCTTCCTAGGTATTGGCCTTTCTAGGGAGTTTTTCCTAGCCACCGTGCTTCTACACCTGCATTGCTTGCTGTTTGGGGTTTTAGGCTGGGTTTCTGTACAGCACTTTGAGATATCAGCTGATGTACGAAGGGCTATATAAATAAATTTGATTTGATTTGATATGTAGGAACTCCATCAAGACTGTTTGAAAAGCATTCCTCATGAAGCTGGTTGAGAGAATGCCGAGAGTGTGCAATGGTGTCATCAAGGAAAAGGGTGGCTACATTGAATTATAAAATATATTTTGATTTGTTTAAATGTTTTTTGGTTACTACATTTTTCCATATGTGTTATTTCATAGATTTACCTACTATACATCTTCTGCCTGTCCTTTTCTGCCCATGGAAGCCTATGCCATTCCAGAGAGAAGACCGAGCCTTCTGGTACCCTCTGGTGTTCAGTCAGAGGTACGGCTGCTGAAAGGAGAGGAGCTGGTGCTAGAGTGTATAGCAGAGGGATTGTAAGTGGAGTCTAATTAATTATTTCTCAATTTAGTATGAAGAATATTTATTCATAACTTCAGTGACTGGATCTGCATAGAACATGTTGTATTACATTTGATAGAATAATGTGTGTATAATTTTTCACGAATCATATCTCGTTTTCTCTCATCTTGTTACTCAGTCCAACTCCTGTGATTGAATGGACAAAAAGGACAGAGAAGCTACCGAAACGGGCAAATCTAAAAAACTATGGGAAACGTTTAACCATTAATAACATTGAAGAGGAGGATGATGGGAAGTACACGTGTGAGGCGAGGAACTCTGTCGGAGACACAGTCCACTACTTCAACGTCATGGTGGAGGGTAAGTAGACTGAGGCAGGTTATACTTTCAGTGTGTCCCCCACAAAAAAGTTTGTTGTCCCCTTTACAATGTCCAAGTGAAGCCTTTGCCCTTCTTTATACAGTGTACATTTAACAGTTTTTAATACCTTTTTAAAACCTCTCTGTTGTGTTCACTTACAGCAGCTACATTGTCAAAGGAAAACATTGATTTCTTATTAGAGCCTAAAGCATTCTAGAAGGGGTCATTTATCATCTTTACAATGATGGACACATCTCCAGGTGACCGTCTTTGTTAGATACAAAGGATTATGGTTGCCATTACATAGGTTGTGCTCCCCTGCTCAGACGTTAGATGAATCAACCAATGGTTGCATGCCACGTCATGGACTGTGCCGCCTGGTACCAGAATGCTATAACGTATGGTTTAGTTAGCTGATACATAAAAAGATTGTAAGATCTGGCATGGGTCAGCAACGTCTGAGCAGGGGAACACAACCCTAGACTGACTAAGACTCTCTTTACAGTGCATTCGGAATGTATTTAGACACCTTAACTTTTTCCACATTTTGTTTCATTACAGCCTTATTCTAAAATTGATTTAAATTGTTTTTCCCCCTTATCAATATACACTTAATACCTCATAATGACAAAGAAAAAACAGGATTTTAGATTTTTTTTCAAATGTATAATATATATATTTTTTAAATGATATCACATTTATGTAAGTATTCTGACCCTTTACTCAGTACTTTGTTGAAACACCTTTGGCAGCGATTACAGCCTCGAGTCTACTCGGGTATGATGCTTCAAGCTTGACACATCTGTATTTAGGGAATTTCTCACATTCTTTCCTGCAGATCCTCTCAATCTCTGTCAGGTTGGATAGGGAGTGTCACTATACAGCTATTTTCAGGTCTCTCCAGAGATGATTGATGGGGTTCAAGTCCGGGCTCTGGCTGGGCCACTCAAGGACATCAAATCAAATCAAATGTTGTTTTTCACATGCTCCGAATACAACAGGTGTAGACCTTACAGTGAAATGCTTACTTACAAGCCCTTAAACAAAAATGCAGTTTTAAGAAAATACAACATAAAAAGTAAGAGATAAGAATAACAAATCATTAAAGAGCAGCTGTCACGGCTGTTGAAAGGAGAGGACCAAGGTGCAGCGTGGTGAGCGTACAATTTCATTTATTAATCAAAATGACGCCAAACAAAACAAATAACACTACAAAAACAAACCATGAAGCTCAAAGGCTATGTGCCCTAAACAAAGTAAACTTCCCACAAAGAAAGGAGGGAAAATGGGCTACTTAAGTATGGTTCCCAATCAGAGAAAACGGTAGACAGCTGTCCCTGATTGAGAACCATACCGGCCAAAACATAGAAATACAAAAATCATAGATAACAAAACATAGAATGCCCACCCCAAATCACACCCTGACCTAACCAAATAGAGACATAAAAAGGCTCTCTAAGGTCAGGGCGTGACAGTTTTCCAGACGTTTCAGAAGTTTACATACACTAAGTTGACTGTGCCTTTAAACAGTTTGGAATATTCCAGAAAATTCTGTGATGGCTTTAGAAGCTTCTGATAGGCTAATTGACATAATTTGAGTCAATTGGAGGTGTACCTGTGGATGTATTTCAAGGCCTACCTTCAAACTCAGTGCCTCTTTGCTTGACATCATGGGAAAATCAAAAGCAATCAGTCAAGTCCTCTGAATTTTTTTTTAGACATCCACAAGTCTGGTTCATCCTTGGGAGCAATTTCCAAACGCCTGAAGGTACCACATTCATCTGTATAAACAATACTATGCAAGTATGAACACCATGGGACCACACAGCCGTCATACCGCTCAGAACAACGGCAAAGGACCTTGTGAAAATGCTGGAGGAAACGGGTACAAAGTATCTATATAAACAGTAAATCGAGTCCTACATCGACGTAACCGGAAGGGCTGTTCAGCAAGGAAGAAGCCACTTCTACAACTGCACATGGGGACAAAGATCATACTTTTTGGAGAAATGTTCTCTGGTCTGATGAAACCAAAATACACTGCTCAAAAAAATAAAGGGAACACTAAAATAACACATCCTAGATCTGAATGAATGAAATATTCTTATTAAATAGTTTCTTCTTTACACAGTTGAATGTGCTGACAACAAAATCACACAAAAATTATCAATGGAAATCAAATTTATCAACCCATGGAGGTCTGGATTTGGAGTCACACTCAAAATTAAAGTGGAAAACCACACTACAGTCTGATCCAACTTTGATGTAATGTCCTTAAAACAAGTAAAAATCAGGCTCAGTAGTGTGTGTGGCCTCCACGTGCCTGTATGACCTCCCTACAACGCCTGGGTATGCTCCTGATGAGGTGGCGGATGGTCTCCTGAGGGATCTCCTCCCAGACCTGGACTAGAGCATCCGCCAACTCCTGGACAGTCTGTGGTGCAACGTGGCGTTGGTGGATGGAGCGATATATGATGTCCCAGATGTGCTCAATTGGATTCAGGTCTGGGGAA
Organism: Oncorhynchus kisutch; assembly: GCF_002021735.2. Lineage (NCBI taxonomy): Eukaryota > Metazoa > Chordata > Actinopteri > Salmoniformes > Salmonidae > Oncorhynchus > Oncorhynchus kisutch. Next base: position 60,251,968 of record NC_034190.2, on the reverse strand, counting down.
CGGACGGGCCAGTCCATAGCATCAATGCCTTCCTCTTGCAGGAACTGCTGACACACTCCAGCCACATGAGGTCTAGCATTGTCTTGCATTAGGAGGAACTAAGGGCCAACCGCACCAGAAAATGGTCTCACAAGGGGTCTGAGGATCTCATCTCGGAACCTAATGGCAGTCAGGCTACCTCTGGCGAGCACATGGAGGGCTGTGCGGCCCCCCAAAGAAATGCCACCCCACACCCTGACTGACCCACCGCCAAACCGGTCATGCTGGAGGATGTTGCAGGCAGCAGAACGTTCTCCATGGCGTCTCCAGACTGTCACGTCTGTCACGTGCTCAGTGTGAACCTGCTTTCATCTGTGAAGAGCACAGGGCGCCAGTGGCGAATTTGCCAATCTTGGTGTTCTCTGGCAAATGAAAACGTCCTGCACGGTGTTGGGCTGTAAGCACAACCCCCACCTGTGGACATCGGGCCCTCATACCACCCTCATGGAGTATGTTTCTGACCGTTGGAGCAGACACATGCACATTTGTGGCCTGCTGGAGGTCATTTTGCAGGGCTCTGGCAGTGCTCCTCCTGCTACTCCTTGCACAAAGGCGGAGGTAGCGGTCCTGCTGCTGGGTTGTTGCCCTCCTACGGCCTTCTCCACGTCTCCTGATGTACTGGCCTGTCTCCTGGTAGCGCATCTATGCTCTGGACACTACGCTGACAGACACAGCAAACCTTCCCACAGCTCGCATTGATGTGCCATCCGGGATGAGCTGCACTACCTGAGCCACTTGTGTGGGTTGTAGACTCCGTCTCATGCTACCACTAGAGTGAAAGCACCGCCAACATTCAAAAGTGACCAAAACATCAGCCAGGAAGCATAGGAACTGAGAAGTGGTCTGTGGTCCCCACCTGCAGAACCACTCCTTTATTGGGGGTGTCTTGCTAATTGCCTATAATTTCCACCTGTTGTCTATTCCATTTGCACAACAGCATGTGAAATGTATTGTCAATCAGTGTTGCTTCCTAAGTGGACAGTTTGATTTCACAGAAGTGTGATTGACTTGGAGTTACATTGTGTTGTTTAAGTGTTCCCTTAATTTTTTTGAGCAGTGTACAACTGTTTGGCCATAATGACCATTGTTATGTTTGGAGGTAAAAGGGTAGGCTTGCAAGCCGAAGAACACCATCCCAACCGTGAAGCCATGAGGCCAAAATTCACCAAACTTATGGGAAGGTTGTGGAAGGCCACCCGAATTGTTTGACCCAAGTTAAACAATTTAAAGGCAATGCTACCAAATACTAATTGAGTATATGTAAACATCTGACCCACTGGGAATGTGATGAAAGAAACTAAAGCTGAAATAAATCATTCTCTACTATTATTCTGACATTTCACATTCTTTAAATAAAGTGGTGATCCTAACTGACCTAAGACAGGGAATTTGTACTAGTATTAAATGTCAGGAATTGTGAAAAACTGAGTTTAAATGTGTTTGGCTAAGCTGTATGTAAACGTTCGACTTCAACTGTACATGTAGGTAGAGTTATTAAAGTGACCATGCATAGATAATAAGAGAGTCGCAGCAGCGTTCCAGAGGGTGGGATGGCAATGCAAATGATCTGTGAAGCCATTTGATTAGTTGTTCAGGGGTCTTATGGCTTGGAGGTAGAAGGTATTTAGGAGCCTCTTGGACCTAGACTTGGCGCTCCGGTACCGCTTTCCGTTCAGTAGCAGAGGAAGCAGTCTATGATTAGAGTGGCTGGAGTCTTTGACAATTTTTAGGGCCTTTCTCTGACACCGCCTGGTATAGAGGTCCTGGATGTCAGGAAGCTTGGCTCCTGTGATGTACTGGGCCGTATGCACTATCCTCTGTAGTAGAGTTAGCAAGATGTCGCCTCGTTTTGCGTTCTTTGGAAACTATGCAGTATTTTATTTCTTACATTGTTACCACAGTAAATCTTAAGTATTATTACATACAGCCGGGAAGAAGTATTGTATAAATCAAATCAAAGTTTATTTGTTACGTGCGCCGAATACAATAGGTGTAAACCTTACAGTGCTTACTTACAGACTCTAACCAATGGTGCGAAAAAAGGTGTGTGTGTGTGTGTGTGTAAGAAAATAAATAAAACAACAGAAAAAAGAGTAGCAAGGCTATATACAGACACCTGTTAGTCAGGCTTATTGAGGTAGTATGTACATGTTGGTATCGTTAAAGTGACTATACATACAGTGCCTTGCGAAAGTATTCGGCCCCCTTGAACTTTGCGACCTTTTGCCACATTTCAGGCTTCAAACATAAAGATATAAAACTGTATTTTTTTGGTGAAGAATCAACAACAAGTGGGACACAATCATGAAGTGGAACGACATTTATTGGATATTTCAAACTTTTTTAACAAATCAAAAACTGAAAAATTGGGCGTGCAAAATTATTCAGCCCCTTTACTTTCAGTGCAGCAAACTCTCTCCAGAAGTTCAGTGAGGATCTCTGAATGATCCAATGTTGACCTAAATGACTAATGATGATAAATACAATCCACCTGTGTGTAATCAAGTCTCCGTATAAATGCACCTGCACTGTGATAGTCTCAGAGGTCCGTTAAAAGCGCAGAGAGCATCATGAAGAACAAGGAACACACCAGTCAGGTCCGAGATACTGTTGTGAAGAAGTTTAAAGCCGGATTTGGATACAAAAAGATTTCCCAAGCTTTAAACATCCCAAGGAGCACTGTGCAAGCGATAATATTGAAATGGAAGGAGTATCAGACCACTGCAAATCTACCAAGACCTGGCCGTCCCTCTAAACTTTCAGCTCATACAAGGAGAAGACTGATCAGAGATGCAGCCAAGAGGCCCATGATCACTCTGGATGAACTGCAGAGATCTACAGCTGAGATGGGAGACTCTGTCCATAGGACAACAATCAGTCGTATATTGCACAAATCTGGCCTTTATGGAAGAGTGGCAAGAAGAAAGCCATTTCTTAAAGATATCCATAAAAAGTGTAGTTTAAAGTTTGCCACAAGCCACCTGGGAGACACACCAAACATGTGGAAGAAGGTGCTCTGGTCAGATGAAACCAAAATTGAACTTTTTGGCAACAATGCAAAACGTTATGTTTGGCGTAAAAGCAACACAGCTCATCACCCTGAACACACCATCCCCACTGTCAAACATGGTGGTGGCAGCATCATGGTTTGGGCCTGCTTTTCTTCAGCAGGGACAGGGAAGATGGTTAAAATTGATGGGAAGATGGATGGAGCCAAATACAGGACCATTCTGGAAGAAAACCTGATGGAGTCTGCAAAAGACCTGAGACAGGGACGGAGATTTGTCTTCCAACAAGACAATGATCCAAAACATAAAGCAAAATCTACAATGGAATGGTTCAAAAATAAACATATCCAGGTGTTAGAATGGCCAAGTCAAAGTCCAGACCTGAATCCAATCGAGAATCTGTGGAAAGAACTGAAAACTGCTGTTCACAAATGCTCTCCATCCAACCTCACTGAGCTCGAGCTGTTTTGCAAGGAGGAATGGGAATAAATGTCAGTCTCTCGATGTGCAAAACTGATAGAGACATACCCCAAGCGACTTACAGCTGTAATCGCAGCAAAAGGTGGCGCTACAAAGTATTAACTTAAGGGGGCTGAATAATTTTGCACGCCCAATTTTTCAGTTTTTGATTTGTTAAAAAAGTTTGAAATATCCAATAAATGTCGTTCCACTTCATGATTGTGTCCCACTTGTTGTTGATTCTTCACAAAAAAATACAGTTTTATATCTTTATGTTTGAAGCCTGAAATGTGGCAAAAGGTCGCAAAGTTCAAGGGGGCCGAATACTTTCGCAAGGCACTGTATATGATGAACAGAGAGTAGCAGAAGCGTCAAAAGAGGGGTTTGAGGGTGGTGGGACACAATGCAGATAGCACGGTTAGCCAATGTGCGGGAGCAATGGTTGGTCGGGCCAATTTAGGTAGTATGTACATGAATGTATATTTAAAGTGACTATGCATATAAGATAAACAGAGAGTAGCCTAAAAGAGGGGTTTGCAAATAGTCCGGGTAACCATTTGGTTTCCTGTTCAGGAGTCTTATGGCATGGGGATAAAAACAGTTGAAAAGCCTTTTTGTCCTAGACTTGGCACTCCGGTACCGCTTGCCATGCGGTAGTAGAGAGAACAGTCTATGACTGGGGTGGCTGGGGTCTTTGACAATTTTTAGGGCCTTCCTCTGACACCGCCTGGTGTAGAGATCCTGGATGGCAGGCAGCTTTGCCCCAGTGATGTACTGGGCCGTACACACTACCCACTGAAGTGCCTTGCGGTCGGAGGCCGAGCAATTGCCGCTCTCATGCATGCCTCAGTGTTGCTTGCCTCGAAGCGAGCATAGAAGTGATTTAGCTCGTCTGGTAGGCTCGTGTCACTGGTCAGCTCGCGGCTGTGCTTCCCTTTGTAGTCTGTAAGAGTTTGCAAGCCCTGCCACATCCGACGAGCGTTGGAGCCGGTGTAGTATGATTCAATTTTAGCCTTGTATTGACGCTTTGCCTGTTTGACGGTTCGTCGCAGCACATTTCTTGTAAGCTTCCGGGTTAGAGTCTCGCACCTTGAAAGCGGCAGCTCTACCCTTTAGCTCAGTGCGAATGTTGCCTGTAATCCATGCCTTCTGGTTGGGGTGTGTACGTACAGTCACTGTGGGGACGACGTCCTCAATGCACTTATTGATGAAGCCAGTGACTGATGTGGTGTATTCCTCAATGTCATCGGAAGAATTGCGGAACATGTTCCAGTCTGTGATAGCAAAGCAGTCCTGTAGTTTAGCATCCGCTTCATCCGACCATTTTTTTATAGACCGAGTCACTGGTGCTTCCTGCTTTAATTTTGGCTTGTAAGCAGGAATCAGGAGGATAAAGTTGTGGTTGGATTTACCAAATGGAGGGCGAGGGAGAGCTTTGTACGCATCTCTGTGTGTGGAGTACAGCTGATCTAGAATATTTTTTCCTCTGGTTGCACATTTAACATGTTGATAGATATTTGGTAGAACTGATCTAAAGTTTCCCTGCATTAAAGTCTCCGACCACTAGGAGCGCCGCCTCTGGGTGAGTGGATTTCTGTTTGTTTATTTCCTTATACAGCTGTCTGAGTGCGGTCTTAGTGCCAGCATCTGTCTGTGGTGGTAAATAAACAGCCACGAAAAGTATAGCTGAGAACTCTCTAGGCAAGTAGTGTAGCCTGCAGTTTATCACATATACTCTACTTCAGGCGAGCAAAATCTAGAGACTTCCTTAGATTTCGTGCACCAGCTGTTGTTTACAAACATGCACAGACCGCCACCCCTCGTCTTACCACCAGACCGTCACCCCTCGTGTGTTGTTCTATCTTGCCGGTGCAGCGTGTATCCTGCTAGCTGAATATCCATGTCATCATTCAGCCCCGATTTCGTGAAGCATAGGATATTACAGTTTTTGATGTCCCGTTGGTAGGATATTCGTGATCTTACCTCGTCTAGTTTATTGTCCAATGATTGCACGTTGGCGAGTAATATTGGCGGTAATGGCAGCTTTCCTAGTTGTCTTCTGCGGGTCCAGACGAGGCATCTGGCTCTTCGTCCTCTGCATCGCTTCCTTTCGCAAATAATTGGGATGTCTGCCGTGTGGGGTGTTTGGAGAATATCGTGTGAGTCCTGCTTGCTGCTGCTGTTGTTGTTGTTGAAGAAATCTTCGTCTAATCCAAGGTGAGTGATCGCTGTCCTGATATCCAGAAGCTCTTTTCTTCCGTGAGATACGGTTGCAGAAACATTATGTACAAAATAATTTACAAATATCGCGACAAAACGCACATAATAGCACAATTGGTTTGGAGACCTTAAAACGGCGGCCATCTCCTCTGTTGCCATCCTTTGTGTTCCTAAATAAGAGCAACGTCAACTAACCAACATTGCGACCAGGAATACGACTTTCCCGAATTGGAACCTCTGTTCGGATCACCACCCAGGACAATGGATCTGATCCCAGTAGGCGACCCAAAACAACGGCTCCACAGAAGGGGCAGACGGAGCGATCTTCTGTTCAGGCTCCATAGACGGACTCACCGCTCCCGAGTATACTTCTCTCCAATGTCCAGTCACTTGACAAGAAGGTAGATGAAATTCGAGCAAGAGTTGCTTTCCAGAGAGACATCAGAGATTGTAAAATTCTCTGTTTCATGGAAACATGGCTCTCTCGGGATATGTTATCAGAGTTGGTACAGCCACCCGGTTTCTTCACGCTTCGCGCCGACAGAACCAGAAACATCTCTCTGGTAAGAAGAAGGGTGTGGGCGTATGCCTTATGATTAACGACTCGTCTTGTAATCATAACAACATACAGCAACATACAAGTCATTTTGTTTACCTGACCTAGAATTCCTTACAATCAAATGCCTACCACATTATCTACCAAGAGAATTCTCTTAGATTATAATCACAGCCGGTATATCCCCCCCAAGCAGATACCTCGACGGCCCTGAAATACCTTCACTGGACTCTATGTAAACTGGAAACCATATACTCTGAGGCTGCATTTATTGTAGCTGGAGATTTTAACAAAGCTAATCTGAAAACAAGGCTCCCTACATTTTGTCAGCATATCGAATGTGCGACTCGAGCTGGCAGCATTCTGGATCATTGCTACTCTAACTTCCGCGACGTATACAAAGCCCTCCCTCACCCTCCTTTCGGCAATCTGACCACCACTCCATTTTGTTGCTCCCATCCTATAGACAGAAACTGAAACAGGAAACGCCCGTGCTCAGGTCTGTTCAACGCTGGTCTGACCAATCAGATTCCACGATTGCTTTGATCACGTGGACTGGGATATGTTCCGAATAGCCTCAGACAACAACATTGATGTATACACCGACTCAGTGAGCAAGTTTATTAGCAAGTGCATCCACGGTGACTATTAAAACCTTCCCTAGCCAGAAACTGTGGATTGATGGCAGCATTCATGCAAAACTGAAAATGCGAAGGCGACCGGAAACATGACCGAATACAAACAGTGTTGCTATTCCTTCCGCAAGGCAATCAAACAAGCTAAGCGTCAGTATAGAGACAAAGTAGATTCGCAATTCACCGGCTCAAACACAAGATGTATGTGGCAGGGTCTACAGTCAATCTCGGATTACAAAAAGAAAACCAGCCCCATCGCAGACACTGACGTCTTGCTGCCAGACAAATGAAACAACTTCTTTGCCCGCTTTGAGGACAATACAGTGCCACTGACACCAAAACCTGTAGGCTCTCCATCACCGTAGCCAATGTGAGTAAAACATTTAAACGTGTTAACCCCCGCAAGGTTGCTGGCCGATCGTTTCTGTCCCCAAGAAAGGTAACTGAGCTAAACGACAATCGCCCCGTAGCACTCACTTCTGTCATCATGAAGTGCTTTGAGAGACTAGTCAAGGATCATATCACCTCCACTCTACCTGATATCCTAGACCTACTCCAATTTGCCAACCGCCCCAATAGGTCCACAGACAACGCAATCGCAATCACACTGCCCTATCCCATCTGGACAAGAGGATTACCTATGTAAGAATGCTTTTCATTGACTACAGCTCAGCATTTAACACCATAGTACCCTCCAAACTTGTCATTGAGCTCGAGACCCTGGGACTCGACCCCGCCCTGTGCAACTGGGCCCAGGACTTTGTGACGGGCCGCCCCCCAAGTGGTGAGGGTAGGAAACAACTCCGCTGATCCTCAACACTGGGGCCCCACAAGGGTGCATTCTCAGCCCTCTCCTGTACTCCCTGTTCACCCATGACTGCGTGGCCATGCACGCCTCCAACTCAATCATCAAGTTTGCAGACGGCACTACAGTGGTAGGCTTGGTTACCAACAACTACGAGACAGACTACAGAGAGGAGAGGAGGGCTCTCGGAGTGTGGTGTCAGGAAAATATCACCATACTCAACGTCAACAAAACAAAGGAGATAATCGTGGACTTCAGAAAACAGCAGAGGGAGCACCCCCCTATGCACATCGACGGGACAGTAGTGTAGAAGGTGGAAAGTTTTAAATTCATCGGCGTACACATCACAGACAAACTGAAATGGTCCACCCACATAGACAGCATGGTGAAGAAGGCGCAATTCGGCTCTTTAACCTCAGTAGGCTGAAGAAATGTGGCTTGTCACCTAAAACACTCACAAGCTTTTACAGATGCACAATCGAGATCATCCTGTCGGGCTGTATCACGGCCTGATACGGCAACTGCACCACCCACAACCACAAGGCTCTCCAGAGGGTAGTGGGGTCTGCACAACACATCACATCACCGGGGGAAAACTATCTGCCCTCCAGGACACCTACATCACCCGATGTCACAGGAAGGCCAAGAAGATCATCAAGGAAAAACACTCACCCGAGCCACTGCCTGTTCACCCCGCTATCATCCAGAAGGCGAGGTCAGTCCAGGTTTATCAAAACTGGGACCGAGAGACTGAAAGACAGCTTCTATCTCAAGGCCATCAGACCTTTTAAACAGCCATCAGTGACATTGAGTGGCTGCTGCTGACTCAAATCTCTAGCCACTTATTTTTTTAATTTTACCTTTATTTAACTAGGCAAGTCAGTTAAGAACAAATTCTTATTTTCAATGACGGCCTAGGAACAGTGGGTTATAACTGCCTGTTCAGGGGCAGAAAGACAGATTTGTACCTTGTCAGCTCGGGGGTTCCTTCCGGTTTCTAGTCCAACGCTCTAACCACTAGGCTACCCTGCCGCCCCAGGTATAAATGTATCACTAGTCACTTTAAACAATGCCACTTTATATAATGATTATGTACCCTACATTACTCATCTCATATGTATATACTGTACTCTATACCATTTACTGCATCTTGCCTATGCCGCACGGCCATCGCTCATCCATCTATTTATATGTACATATTCTTATTTATCCCTTTACACTTGTGTGTATAAGGTAGTTGTTGTGAAACTGTTAGATTACTTTGTAGATATTACTGCACTGTCGGAACTAGAAGCACAAGCATTTCGCTACACTCACATTAACATATGCTAACCATGTGTATGTGAACAATAAAATTAGATTTGATTTAGAGACTTGTCCCGGAGCGTTGTCTTGGCTGTGTGTTCAGGGTCGTTGGATGGTGAACCTTCGCCCAAGTCTGAGGTCCTGAGCGCTCTGGAGCAGATCTCTCTCTGTACTTTGCTATGTTTATCTTTCCCTCGATCCTGACTAGTCTCCCAGTCCCTGCTGCTGAAAAACATCCCCACAGCATGATGCTGCTACCAGCATGCTTCACCATAGGGATGGTGACCGGTTTCCTCCAGATGTGACCCTTGACATTTAGGCCAAAGAGTTCAATCTTGGTTTCAATAGAGCAGAGAATCTTGTTTGTCATGGTCAGTGTCCTTTAGGTGTCTTTTGGCAAACTCCATGCGGGCTGTCATGTGCCTTGTACTGAGGAGTGGCTTCCCGTCTGGCCACTGTACCATAAAGGCCTGATTGGTGGAGTGCTGCAGAGATGGCTGTCCTTCTGGAAGGTTCTCCCATCTCCACAGAGGAAATCTGGAGCTCTGTCAGTGACCATCGGGTTCTTGGTCACCTCCCTGACCAAGGCCCTTCTCCCCCGATTGCTCAGTTTGGCCGGGCGGCCAGCTCGTGGAAGAGTCTTAGTGATTCCAAACTTCTTCCATTTAAGAATGATGGAGGCCACTGTGTTCTTGGGGACCTTCAATGCTGCATGCAATTTTTGGTACCCTTCCCCAGATGTGTGCCTTGACACAATCCTGTCTAGGAGCTGTACGGTCAATTCCTTCGACCTCATGGTGTGGTTTTTGCTCTGACATGCACTGTAAACTGTGGGACCTTATAGGGACAGGTGTGTGCCTTTCCAAATCATATCCAATCAATTGAATTTACCACAGGAGGACTCCAAGTTCAAGCTCAATTTTGAGTCTCATAGCAAAGGGTCAGTAATATTATGTAAATAAGGTATCTGTTTTTGTGTAAATCTGCAAACAATTCTAAAAACTTGTTTTCACTTTGTTATTATGGGATATTGTGTGTAGATTGATGTGAACCATTTTTTAGTCCCTTTTAGAATAAGGCTGTAATGTAGCAAAATGTTGAAAAGGCCAAGGGGTCTGAATACTTTCCGAATGCACTGTCTCACAGAGCCACCAAGATGGCAGCCGGAGCCACCCAAGGGCCAGTTGGCTGTTGTTGGCTCTGACGTGCACATCAAGTGCTCTGCCTCGGGAAAGCCACGGCCGGTTATCTCATGGAGGAAGAACGGACAGCCTCTGGATGGTGAGTGAGATGACCTCTAACGTATCAAACCTGACCTCTGTCCTTGCCGGTTACTTCAGTGCCCAGTCGACCCACTTCACTTGACTATATAGGATACAATATTATCTTTGTAGTTTTGTGTAATACAATAGTCATTCCACTGTGTTGCATTTGGTCCAGTTGTTGCTCAGCATCCTATATATCAAATCACATTGATTTTGTTCACATGCGCTGAGTACAACAGATGTAGACTTTACTGTGAAATGCTTACGTATGAGCCCTTTCCCAACAATGCAGTTAAAAAGTAAGAAAATTAACAAATAGATCAAATAAAATAGTAACCCAATAAAATAACAATAATCAGGCAATATACAGGCCAGATACAAAGACTGCCAGTGATATAGAATCTGTATTCGTGTTTGGTTTTAAGCATTTCTTTCTGGTTCTTTCAGATGGCCCGTCATCGAACAGACAAGTGCTTGATGACACCATAGTGTTGCACAGGGCCAGGCCTGAGGACAGTGCCGTCTACCAGTGTGAAGCCTCCAACAGACATGGCACCATCCTGGCTAATGCTAACATCATGATCATAAGTCAGTACTGGACATTAGCACTTTGTGTGTGTGTATTTGTATTTATTAAAGCAGCAGCTACTCTTCCTGGGGTCCAGCAAAATTAAGGCAGTTTATACAATTTTAAAACATTACAATACATTCACAGATTTCACAACACACTGTGTGCCCTCAGGCCCCTACTCCACCACATAACTACAGTACTAAATCTGCGTGTGTGTGTGTGACTGTATGCATGTGTCTGTGCCAATGTTTGTTGTTTCACAGTCCCCACTGTTCCATAAGGTGTTTTTTCATGTTTTTTAAAATCAAATTTTACTGATTGCATCAGTTACTTGATGTGGAATAGAGTTCCATGTAGTCATGGCTCTATGTAGTACTGTGCCTCCCATAGTCTGTTCTGGACTTGGGGACTGTGAAGAGACCTCTTGTGGCATGTCTTGTGGGGTATGCATGGGTGTTCGAGCTGTGTGCCAGTAGTTTAGACAGACCGCTCGGTGCATTCAACATGTCTCATAAATAAACTTCTCATGAATAAAAGTAGTGATGAAGTCAATCTCTCCTCCACTTTCAGCCAGGAGAGATTGACGTGCATATTATTAATATTAGCTCTCTGTATACATCCAAGGGCCAGCCGTGCTGCCCTGTTCTGAGCCAATTGCAATTTTCCTAAGTCCTTTTTTTGTGGCACCTGACCACACGACTGAACAGTAGTCAAGGTGTGACAAAACTAGGGCCTGTAGGATCTGGCTTGTTGATAGTGTTGCTAAGAAGGCAGAGCATCACTTTATTATAGACAGACTTCTCTCCATCTTAGCTACTACTGCATCAATATTTTTGTTACTCCAAGCAGTTTAGTCATCTCAACTTGCTCAGTTTCCACATTATTTATTACAATATTAAGTTGAGGTTTAGGGTTTAGTGAGTGTTTTGTTCCAAATACAATGCTTTTCGTTTTAGAAATATTTAGGGCTAACTTATTCCTTGCCACCCACTCTGAAACTAACTGCTGCTCTTTGTTGAGTGTTGCAGTCATTTCAGTCGCTGTAGTAGCTGATGTGTATAGTGTTGAGTCATCCGCATACATTGAAACTCTGTCTTTACTCAAAGTCTGTGGCATGTCATTAGTAAAAATTGAAAAAAGCAAGGGGCCTAAACAGCTACCCTGGGGAATTCCGGATTCTAACTGGATTATATTTGATAGGCTTCCATTAAAGAACACCCTCTGTGTTCTGTTAAACAAGTAAATCTTTATTTATCCACATTATAGCAGGGGGTGTAAAGCCATAACACACATGTTTTTCTAGCAGCAGGCTATGATCAATAATGAAAAAAGCTGCCCTGAAGTCTAACAAGACAGCACCCACAATCATTTTATCATCAATTTCTCTCAGCCAATCATCAGTCATTTGTGTAAGTGCTGTGCTTGTTGAGTGTCCTTCCCTATAAGCATTCTGAAATTCTGTTGTTTGACCAGATACAATGCTATTTTACAGTATTGTAAAATGTATTGGTTAAAATTGAAGGGAAGATGGATGGAGCCAAATACAGGACCATTCTGGAAGAAAACCTGATGGAGTCTGCAAAAGACCTGAGACTGGGACGGAGATTTGTCTTCCAACAAGACAATGATCCAAAACATAAAGCAAAATCCACAATGGAATGGTTCAAAAATAAACATATCCAGGTGTTAGAATGGCCAAGTCAAAGTCCAGACCTGAATCCAATCGAGAATCTGTGGAAAGAACTGAAAACTGCTGTTCACAAATGCTCTCCATCCAACCTCACTGAGCTCGAGCTGTTTTGCAAGGAGGAATGGGAAAAAATTTCAGTCTCTCGATGTGCAAAACTGATAGAGACATACCCCAAGCGACTTACAGCTGTAATCGCAGCAAAAGGTGGCGCTACAAAGTATTAACTTAAGGGGGCTGAATAATTTTGCACACCCAATTTTTCAGTTTTTGATTTGTTAAAAAAGTTTGAAATATCCAATAAATATCGTTCCACTTCATGATTGTGTCCCACTTGTTGTTGATTCTTCACAAAAAAATACAGTTTTATATCTTTATGTTTGAAGCCTGAAATGTGGCAAAAGGTTGCAAAGTTCAAGGGGGCCGAATACTTTCGCAAGGCACTGTACATACATACATACATACATACACACATACACACATACACACATACACACATACACACATACACACATACACACATATACACAGTTGAAGTCAGAAGTTTACATACACTTATGTTGGAGTCAATTAAACTTGTTTTTCAACCACTCTACAAATGTCTTGTTTACAAACTATAGTTTTGGCAAGTCGGTTAGGACATCTACTTTGTGCATGACACAAGTAATTTTTCAAAAAATTGTTTACAGACAGATTATTTCACTTATAATTCACGATCAAATCTTATTGGTCACATACACATACGTATCACAATTCCAGTGGGTCAGAAGTTTACATACACTAAGTTGACTGCCTTTAAACAGCTTGGAAAATTCCTTAAAATTATGTTATGACTTTAGAAGCTTCTGATAGGCTAATTGACATAATTTGAGTCAATTGGATATGTACCTGTGGATGTATTTCAAGGACTACCTTCAAACTCAGTGCCTCTTTGCTTGACATCATGGGAAAATCAAAAGAAATCAACCAAGACCTCAGAAAAAAATATTGTAGACTTTCACAAGTCTGGTTCATCCTTGGGAGCAATTTCCAAACGCCTGAAGGTACCACGTTCATCTGTACAAACAATAGTGCTCACTTATAAACACCATGGGACTACGCAGCCGTCATACCACTCAGGAAGGCGGCTCGCTCGGTCTCCTAGAGAAGAACGTACTTTGGTGCGAAAGGTGCAAATCAATCGTACTTTTTGGAGAAATGTCCTCTGGTCTGATGAAACAAAAATAGAACTGTTTGGCCATAATGACCATCTTTATGTTTGGAGGAAAAGGGGGGAGGCTTGCAAGCCGAAGAACACCATCCCAACCGTGAAGCACGGGGGTGGCAGCATCATGTTGTTGGGGGTGCTTTGCTGCAGGAGGGACTGGTGAACTTCACAAAATAGATGGCATCATGAGGGAGGACAATTATGTGCATATATTGAAGCAACATCTCAAAACATCAGTCAGGAAGTTAAAGCTTGGTCGCAAATGGGTCTTCCATATTGACAATGACCCCAAGCATACTTCCAAAGTTGTGACAAAATGGCTTAAGGGCAACAAGGTCAAGCTATTGGAGTGGCCATCACAAGCCCTGACCTCAATCCTATAGAACATTTGTGGGCAGAACTGAAAAAGCGTGTGTGAGCAAGGAGGCCTACAAACCTGACTCAGTTACACCAGCTCTGTCAGGAGGAATTGGCCAACATTCACCCAACTTATTGTGGGAAGCTTGAGGAAGGCTACCTGAAACGTTTGACCCATGTTAAACAATATAAAGGCAATGTTACCAAATACCAACCGCACCAGCATATGGTCTCACAAGGGGTCTGAGGATCTCATCTCGGTACCTAATGGCAGTCAGGCTACCTCTGGCGAGCACATGGAGGGCTGTGCGGCCCCCCAAAGAAATGCCACCCCACACCATGACTGACCCACCGCCAAACCGGTCATGCTGGAGGATGTTGCAGGCAGCAGAACGTTCTCCACGGCGTCTCCAGACTCTGTCACGTGCTCAGTGTGAACCTGCTTTCATCTGTGAAGAGCACAGGGCGCCAGTGGCGAATTTGCCAATCTTGGTGTTCTCTGGCAAATGCCAAACGTCCTGCACGGTGTTGGGCTGTAATACCACCCTCATGGAGTCTGTTTCTGACCGTTTGAGCAGACACATGCACATTTGTGGCCTGCTGGAGGTCATTTTGCAGGGCTCTGGCAGTGCTCCTCCTTGCACAAAGGCAGAGGTAGCGGTCCTGCTGCTGGGTTGTTGCCCTCCTACGGCCTCCTCCACGTCTCCTGATGTACTGGCCTGTCTCCTGGTAGCGCCTTCATGCTCTGGACACTACGCTGACAGACACAGCAAACCTTCTTGCCACAGCTCGCATTGATGTGCCATCCGGGATGAGCTGCACTACCTGAGCCACTTGTGTGGGTTGTAGACTCCGTCTCATGCTACCACTAGAGTGAAAGCACCGCCAACATTCAAAAGTGACCAAAACATCAGCCAGGAAGCATAGGAACTGAGAAGTGGTCTGTGGTCCCCACCTGCAGAACCACTCCTTTATTGGGGGTGTCTTGCTAATTGCCTATAATTTCCACCTGTTGTCTATTCCATTTGCACAACAGCATGTAAAATGTATTTTCAATCAGTGTTGCTTCCTAAGTGGACAGTTTGATTTCACAGAAGTGTGATTGACTTGGAGTTACATTGTGTTGTTCAAGTGTTCCCTTTATTTTTTTGAACAGTATATTTCTGTTCAAAATGTTGTATATTCCTGTTCACATTTCCATATATGCATATCCTTGCTTCAGGGCTTGAGCTACAGGCAGTTAGACTTGGGTATGTCATTTTAGGCGAAAATTGAAAAAAAGGGGCTAATCTTAAGAGAACTCGTGGCTTCGCCTCGTGGCTATGACCACATCACAGCCATGATAAAAATTTCATAACACATGGCTTCATGTATTATTGTATTATTGCTAATGTTTGATGGATCTGACAGTGATTTCTCCGTAAGATGTACAGTATAATAGTGAGTGTGCTGGCATGTGGGAATGCATGCAAGTGTGTTTATTGTACTGTTGCAACCTCTGCTGGCCACAGAACACACACACAACCAGTCCTATCCGAGAAGCAGAGCAGCATAGCACAAACAGATCCTCGACGAGGCTATGCTTGGACATTCCAAGCTAACAATGACTTTTCTCAAACTAGAACAGCTTACCTAAAACCACCCAAATTCTTCCTCATGATAGTATCACCAATAAACCAATCATTAACCTATACCATGGTTGATAGCTTTATGTTTTTGCTTCCCCCACAGATCTCCCACCTCGGATGCTGACTAAGGATTACCAGCGATATTCAGTAGTGCAAGGGAGGGACATCATCATGGACTGCAAAGTATTCAGCTCCCCTCCATCCACTGTTTCCTGGTGAGTTGAGCCACCAGCCTATTTCTCCTCCACTGCTGTTGTTGGTGAACACCTGTAGTGACTGGTATGGAAAGCACTGCAAAAGGTTATCTTCAATAATTTATGTATTTGCCATTCAATTTTGACAATCACTTTTTGGTGTGCAGTTCATTTGATTCACTATGAACAAGGATTCAGCACGCATCCCGTTTTGAAGTCAAATTTGTGAGTGAGCGATTTGTTTTTTATTGTTTTTTATTGTTTATTATTTGGGTGGTGAACAATGCCCGAATCATCCTTAATTCTTTCTCTATTCTTCATTTGTCCTCCATCTGGGCAGTTCTGTGACACGTTTCCTCCGTTCATCTCCTTATATTCTGATTATCTCTTTCATGAACATCACCCCTAATCCTTCTCTTTTGGTGTGTTTAGATAGGGAACACTCTCTCTTAGACCCATTGACATTGACCCATTCAAATTTCATATAGGACTCATGAGTTCCACTTGTTTCATTCGCCAACACCTTAACAAAATGAGGAAGAGTGCAAACCAACCCTACTGGAAGTTCCACACACAATTCCATTTGCAATTTTAACATGACATGTTAAATGACTAGATAAACTGTTTTCCAAATGTGTTATGAATTTAGGAACTAAAATTTCACTTTAAACAGGCTTTTCAGGTGTCTTTGAAAGCAACGACGGGTGGAATTCATTTACAACGTATTAGAATTCAATTTGTGTTGCAATGAAATGTTTTTGTGTAATTATTGTATATCCAACGCAGTTTTAACATGTACATGTCCAGTAGGAAAACAACAAATGGCAACTCAGAAATGCTTGTCTTCTAGGAACAAGGATGACACTACGGAATCTGTTGAGGGGGAACGATTCTCAGTTTTTAAGAATGGATCGCTGCAGATCAACCAGGCAGGGAAAGAAGACAGTGGGGAATATGTATGTTTCGCCACCAATTCGGAGGGAAAATCAGCCATCACAGCCTTGTTGGACGTCAAAGGTATTTCTGCACCTTAGACAGCATTGAATGGCTTATCATTAGGTTTTTTCATTTGCACTTTGAAGGAAATTGGGTTTAGGACAAATAATAAGGATGTTGGCTTTCAGCCATATTGCTTTTATTCATCTAGTCCTTTCAGATAAGTGGTGACAGGAAAGGTAGCAGGGAAAATATGGCATTCATTATCCTCCAGACATAGTTCAGTTCAGCCTGTGTAAAATGTCTGTAACTCTCTCTCACCGGACTTACATAGCTAGCATGAGACTTCAAATATGGCCCGCGAGACTTTCAAATGTAACTGAACATCAGAAGAGTTTAAGATCTTGTTTTATTCACCCGGTAAATGTATTTGTATGTTTCAGATCCCACCCAAATCGTGGAGCCGCCGCAGGACCTGCACATATTAAGTGGAACCACAGCCCAGCTTACATGCCAAGCAGAGTATGATATATCTCTTAGGAACGAGTTTCAAATAGTCTGGAGCAAGGATGGGGAAGAGATACCCCCATTCACAGAACAGTCCAGGTAAGATACCCTAATGGGATTGTTACCCCATTTTGTACCTCATCACTATACAATTACAAGAGTGTAGGAAGTTGGATCACCTCACAAAGATTACGGAAATATTCATAGAAACCACCTATTAAGATTGACAGCTTTACCAATGATACAAGTGAATGTATTATGAGTCTCTCTTTATAAATGTGCTTTTATTATTAGATATTTTCTGGATGATGGAATGCTACAAATTATCAATGTAAACCAAAGCGACAAGGGAACATACACATGTACCGCCAGAACCAATCTAGACCAGGACACCGCCTCTGCACTCGTTACTGTACTTGGTAAGCAGCATCACCGTCAGTTTCAGTAATGCCATTGTACTACGTCTGTAGTGCTGTAGTGCACAATTCAGGCCCCGGAGGTCCGCAGTCCAGACGGTTTTGATTTATCTTTGGTACCTACGGTGCTTAATAGGGATCTTACTGATTGGCTGAAGAGTGCACCAAGAGTTCACCAAACGGAAGAAAATAGACTGAAAGAGGGAAGGACTACCTGGACAGAAATGTATAATTTTAGTTTTCCTTTGCATGCCCCAATGAACATGTCACAGGTAGTCAGTCCCTAGTTACTATATAAGGCGGTCAAAGACGAAATGTAGCAGGAATGCGGTCCTCAAATGACTGAAACTGTGCACCCCACCATCATAATGTGATTACAATGTTGCTGTTATGTTGTTTCAGATGTCCCTGATGCGCCAGAGGATGTGGAGCTGTCTGAACAAAAGAGCTGGAGTGTCCGGTTGGCCTGGGTACCCGGTGACGACCACAACAGCTCTACCACTGGTAGGCCTGGCTACCACAGTCAGCTGTCTTCACCCTCAACCTTTTGCTATAGGAAGGAGGGATGTCCTCAAATGTGGTCCCAGTTTCAGCATACTACAAACATATACTGAACAAAAATATAAATGCAACATGCAACAATTTCAAAGATTTTACTGAGTTACAGTTCATATAAGGAAATCAGTCAATTTAAATAAATAAATTAGGCCCTAATCTATGGATTTCACATACAGATATGCATCTGTTGGTCACTGATGACTTAAAAAAAAGTTTGGTCGACACCAGTCAGTATCTGGTGTGACCACCTTTTGCCTCATGCAGCGCGGCAGATCTCTTTCATATAGAGTTGATCAGGCTGTTGATTGTGACCTAGGGAATTTTGTCCCACTCCTCTTCAATAGCTGTGCGAAGTTGCTGGATATTGGCGGGAACTGGAACACGCTGTTGTGCACATTCCATAACCCCACCGTAACCATGGGGTACTCTCTTCACAGCGTTGGTATCAGCAAATCGATTGCCAACACGACACCATACATGTGGTCGACGTTTGTGAGGCCGGTTGGATGTACTGCCAAATTCTCTAAAATGACATTGGAGGCGGCTTATGGTAGAGAAATTAGCATTCAATTCTCTGGCAACAGCTCTGGTGGATATTCCTGCAGTCAGCATGCCAATTGCAGGCTCCCTCACGTTTAACATCTGTGGCATTGTGTTGTGTGACAAAACTGCACATTTTCGAGTGGCCTTTTATTGTCCCCAGCACAAGGTGCACCTGTCTAATAAGTATGCTGTTTAATCAGCTTCTTGATATACCATACCGGTCAGGTGGATTAATTATATTGGCAAATGAGAAATGCTCACTAACAGTGATGTAAACAAATTTTGTGCAAAACATTTGAGAGTAATTCACCTTTTGTGTGTAGGTAAAATGTCTGGGATCTTTTATGTCAGTTAATGAAACATGGGACCAACACTTTATATGTTTTGTTTATATTTTTGTTCAGTGTACTAAAAACATTGATTGTCATGTAACACTTGGGGGATGTTCTTCCTCAATATACAGTATTATAACCCCTTTCCTGAAACTGTAAAAAGAGATTTCTATAATGTGAAATATATGCACAGACAAGGTACACTATTGTGAAGTTGAAACGTCTAGGAGCAACAACGGCTCAGCCGTGAAGTGGTAGGCCACACAAGCTCACAGAACGGGACCGCAGAGTGCTGAAGCGCGTAGAATGTAAAAATCGCCTGTCCTCAGTTGCAACGCTCAATACCAAGTTCCAGACTGCCTCTGGAAGCAACATCAGTACAATAACTTTTCGCTGAGAGCTTCATGAAATGGGTTTCCATGGCCGAGCAGCCGCACACAAGTGTAAGATCAACATGTGCAATACCAAGCGTCAGCTGGAGTGGTGTAAAGCCGCTATTTTACTCTGCAACAGTGGAAATGCGTTCTCTAGAGTGATGAATCACGCGTTCACCATCTGGCAGTCTGACGGACGAATCTGGGTTTGGCGGTTGCCATGAGAACGCTACCTGTCCGAATCCATAGTGCCATCTGTAAAGTTTGATGTTGGAGGAATAATGGTCTGTGGCTGTTTTTCATTGTTTAGTCTCCCCAGTTCCAGTGAAGGGAAATCTTAACGCTAAAGCATACAATGACATTCTAGACGATTCTGTGCTTCCAGATTTGTGTCAACAGTTTGGGGAAGTACCTTTCCTGTTTCAGCATGACAATGCCCCCGTGCACAAAGCGAGGTCCATACAGAAATGGTTTGTCGAGATCTGTGATGAAGAACTTGACTGGCCTGCACAGAGCCCTGATCTCAACCCCATCGAACACCTTTGGGATGAATTGGAATGCCGACTGCGAGCCAGGCCTAATCGCCCAACACCAGTGCCGACCTCACTAATGCTCTTGTGGCTGAATGGAAGCAAGTCCCCGCAGCAATGTTCCAACATCTACTGTGGTGGACAGCCTTCCCAGAAGAGTCGAGGCTGTTATAGCAGCAAAAGGGGAATCAACTCCATATTAATACCCATGATTTTGGAATGATATGTTCAACGAGCATAATTTTGGTCACGTAGTGTATTTCGATATTTCCTAATGTAGACATACAATGTAATACTTTTTCAGTAAACAGTATATTTATTTCTGAATGGCTAATTTATGATTTTGTATACTGTACGAGCACAGAGTTCATAGTGGAGTACGAGGAGAGTCAGTGGGATCCTGGGACCTGGCGAGAACTCCAGCGAGTCCCTGGCAACCAGGTCACAGCTTTGTTGACATTACACGGCCACCTGAACTACCAGTTTAGAGTGTATGCAGTTAATGGCATTGGGAAAGGGCCCCCAAGCAACCCCACAGACCGATACAAAACCCTTCCTGCAGGTTTGACTTTCTCTGTAACCTGTTATAATCATCTTATTATACGTTTATAACTGTCTACTTTATATATAGGTTAAGAGGATTTCAAAGTTTTCAATGAACTGGCCATTGTCATGTGAAGAGTTATTTTGGCCATATGCGCCCTAAAGGAATTGTCTCAACACAGAGCAAACTATATAATAATGCATATGTCCTCACAGCTCCTGATAAAAACCCAGAAAACATCCAAATTCAGGGTCATCTGCCCCATCAAATGGATATCAGTTGGGAGGTGAGAGAGACTCATAACTGTGTCTATAGCAGCAATTGTATGCTGTATGTCTTAGATACAGGTAGAGTATGTTGTAGATACCTTATGTGTTTAATGACATACTTTCTGTTGTGTTGTCCTCTGTCACAGCCACTATTGCCTGTGGAGCACAATGGTCCAGGCCTGGAGTACAAGTTGAGCTACAGGAAACTGGGAGTAGAAGATATCTGGAAAGAGCATCTTGTCAAGAGACACGCCTTTGTCATCAAGAACACCCCCACATTCATCCCCTACGAGATCAAGATCCAGAGTCGCAACAGTCACGGCTGGGGCCCAGAACCCAAAGTAGTGACAGGGTACTCCGGGGAAGACTGTGAGTAACAGACCACCAGAGTTTTTCCTTTAATCCCGTGAACTTCATACATATGGCCTCTTTTTGGCAATGTCCCAATTATCAGTGCCTCGTCCCAAAGTGTGTACATTAATTTCCCTTATATGCAGTTGAAGTCGGAAATGTACATACACTTAGGTTGGAGTCATTAAAACAAGTTTTTCAACCACCACTCCACAAATTTCTTGTTAACATCATGTTGTGGGGTGCTTTGCTGCAGGAGGGACTGGTGCACTTCACAAAATAGATTGCGTCATGAGTCATGAGGAAGGACAATTATGTGGATATATTAAAGCAACAGCTCAAGTCATCAGTTAGGAAGGAAGTTAAAGCTTGGTCGCAAATGGGTCTTCCAAATGGACAATGACCCCAAGCAATCCTACAAAGTTGTGGCAAAATGGCTTAAGGACAACAACGTCAAGGTATTGGAGTAGCCATCACAAAGCCCTGGCCTCAATCCTATAGAACATTTGTGGGTAGAACTGAAAAAGCGTGTGTGAGCAAGCAGGCCAACAACCTGACTCAGTTACACCAGCTCTGTCAGGAGGAATGGGCCAAAATTCACCCAACTTATTGTGGGAAGCTTGTGGAAGGCTACCCAAAATGGTTGACCCAAGTTAAACAATTTCAAGGCAATGCTACCAAAATTCCACTGGGAATGTGATGAAAGAAACTAAAGCTGAAATAAATAATTCTATCTACTATCATTCTGACATTTCACATTCTTAAAATAAAGTGGTGATCCTAACTGACCTAAAACAGGGAATTTTTACTAGGATTAAATGTCAGGAATTGTGAAAAACTGAGTTTAAATGTATTAGGCTAAGGTGTATGTAAACTTCCGACTTCAACTGAATACAGTGTAAATTCAAAGTTTCTTCACTGATTTGAAAGGAACTAGTGAATGAGTACGCACTTCAGGAGAAAGGAGATATTATTGGGATGTACACTTTTAAGGCTGGATAGGTGTATCATAATGTGCAAGTAGGGGAGATGAGTGTTTTACCAAGCCCACCCAGGGGAGGCATGTTGCTCCTCTATGTGAATGAAAACAATATTTCTACTCTTAGTTATACATATAAACAAAATAATCATCATTGGTTGTATCATACATTTTCCATTTCCATTGTTTATCTACTGTTCTGATGTGCAGATGGTGTTGTAGTGTATCCTAGTACTACTCTGTTAAGTGACCCAACTGCGATTTTTGACAAAGAGACCAATATTATTAATTTATGTGAACATTGCATCTCCCCCATTTTCTTGTCTTCAGTTGTCTTTTGGCATTGTTTTCGGGATAATGTATCAGGTTAAGTGTCTGTCATTTTTTTTCTGGATATCACCCCAGTCCTATGTAGGTGTACTTCAAGTAGTCCCCTCACATAAGAAATTGGAACCGTTGCAGAGAGTTTGCAAGTCAAATTCTCACCTTTGTCTGAGCAAATTGTGAGATTTGACACATAATGACACAAAGGATAATGGATCTTAGATCTTTTGTTTTTCACACCCTCCGTACTATAACCCCCCTCCCCGCCCTCTACATAGACTGTACTAATACGTACCCTCCATAGTTTCATACAGAAGTGGAAATGCTTTTGTTTTATATAGTGTGTTTGTTCCTTCTTGATGTTGTATTTCTTTGTAAATATGTGCTACCTACCCTTTGTCTAGTGTGTGTGTGTGTGTGCGTGCGCTTGTGTGCTTGTACTATTGCTACTGATTGGTGCCTGTCCTCTCCAGTGCCTACAGCTTCCCCACAGGACGTGGCAGTGGAGGTGTTGAACACCACCCTTCTCAGAGTCAGTTGGACGAGGGTTGCCCAGGCAACATTGCGGGGTCATCTGGGAGGCTACAATGTGAGTGTTCAGGGTTGTGTTCATCAGGTACCAAATCGAAGAAAATGGACTGAAATAGGGAGGAACTAGCTTGTCCGCTTTCCATTGTATGGCCTAATGAGCATTATCCAAGTTTCTCTATCAGGATTTTACTTGAGGTGGGCCCATCTTCCTAGCTCTGTTGCTCTTCTTCACCTAAAGTAGGGCCATTACATCTCACTTAATATAAATACTGGGTCACCTGTACATATCCCTGGGTAGCCTACTCCACAGGCTGTATTCCTATTTGAGAAATGTGGAATATTAAGGCTGAATTTAAGGTTGCCTGTGTGTTTTTCAAGTCAGGGTACTCTGTGTAATCTACCATTTTGTGTACATTATGTGCCCATTTAGCATAGCATGTTTTACATTGAAGTTAGTTAGCAGTTAGCATTAATTATTGGTCGACAAACCGTATTTTACATTATACAGTTAATGCACAAACCGGTTTGGATTTTTACTTTACGTTTGGTAAATGTTATATAAATGTAATAACTGAGTAATGAAACTCTAAAAAGTATGGCAATCGTCCATTCTTATCACCTGTAAAAGACTGCTAACAGTTGCGAACGGCTAATTTGCTTGCAGAGCTTCGGGTGTGCACATGTACTTTACACTGCCTTCAGAAAGTATTCACACCCCTTGACTTTTTACACATTTTGAAAAACTTTGCTCACACAATAAGTGTACTCTACACATACAATTATCTGCAAGGTCCCTCTGTCGAACAGTGAATTTCAAACACAGATTCAACTACCAAGATCAGGGAGGTTTTCCAATGCCTCGCAAAGAAGGACACCTATTGGAAGATGGGTAAAAATAAAAAAGCAGACATTGAATATCCCTTTGAGCATGGTGAAGTTATTAATTACACTTTGGATAGTGTATTATTACACCCAGTCACTACAAAGATACAGGCGTCATTCCTAACTCAGTTGCCGGAGAGGAAGGAAACCGCTCAGGGATTTCACCATGAAGCCAATGATGACTTTAAAACAGTTACAGGAGAAACATTTGGATGGATCAACAACATTGTAGTTACTCCACAATACTAACCTAAATGAGTGAAAAACAAGGAAAACTTTCCAGAATACAAATATTCTAAAACTTGCATCATGTTTGCAGTAAGGCACAAAAGTAAAACTATGAAAGATGTGGCAAAGATATTTACTTTGTCCTGAATACAAAGCGTTATGTTTGGGGCAACTCCAACACAACACATCACTGAGTACCACTATTTATATTTTCAAGTATGGTGGTGGTTGCATAATTGTATGGGTTTTCTTTTCATTGACAAGGACTAGGGAGTTTTTTATGATAAAAATAAATGGATTAGAGCTAAGCACATGCAAAATCCTAAAGAAAAACCTTGTTCCGTCTGCTTTCCAATAGACACTGGGAGACAAATTCACCTTTCAGCAGGACAATAACCTAAAAACACAAGGCCAAATATACACTGGAGTTGCTTACCAAGATGACATTGAATGTTCCTGAGTGGCCTAGTTACAGTTTTGACTTAAAAAAGCTTGAAAATCTCTGGCAAGACATGAAAATGGCTGTCTATCTAGCAATGATCAACAACCAACTTGACAGAGCTTGAAGAATGTTAAAAATAATAATGTGCAAATATTGTACAATTCAGGTGTTTTCACTTTGTCATTATGGGGTATTGTGTGTAGATGGGTTACAAACAATCAATTTAATACATGTTTAATTCAGGCTGTAACACAACAACATGTTGAATAAGTCAAGGGGTATGAATTCTTTCTGAAGGCACTGTATGCCATGAATAGTGCCTGTGAGAGCGCGGGCACCAATGAGTTAGTGCGGGTGCCGAAAGCATCTTAGAAAATGGCACAATGCACCTTGTGGCGAAAGTATGAACTGCCGTTGAATCATAGAGGACAATCATTATTATGATAAAGGAAAATTGACTTTTTCACAAAATAGAGGCATACAAAGACAAATGTTTTACAGCGTGGAAATAATAAATGAGTGAAGTAAATGTATGAAAATGCGAAACATTTATTTTTGGGTGAAGTTTAATTGAACAGTATAAAACAATCAGAAGAGAGAAAGCCCCATTTAAAACCACTTAGAATGTATTTGTTGCTTCCCTGGGGATATGCACTACTCATGAAGCATATTTAGAACTTGTATTATTAAAAAACAAAATATTGTCAAATAACCATACCATAAAAAAAGAAAAATGTGATATGATATTTTGGCCATATCACCCAGCCCTAGTTATCATTAGTCAGCAGTAGTTAATTCTCAATGGCACTTGAGTCATTCTTGAGTTGCAACGGATTTTGGTATGGAATTTAGAAAAAATATCTAATTCATAGATTTTATTTATTTAAATGTATTTGGGTGCGTCTTCCCATTTTTAAATCAATTTATATGGCAACTTAATGACTTCAAATGTTTTATTTTATTGTGATAACCAGTCATTTCCTTTCATCAAAATAGAGTAACACCAATTACACTTTATATTTAGTAACACCAAATCATTAGCCTGAAATCTAGAACCTGTTTTGCTAACATTCCACTCATTGTACTCCATGTCATGCTAAACATGCTATGGGTAGCATGACAATGTGTGGCAAGGAGTGGAATGAGAACTCAAACAGACTGGTACCCAGGTTACCAAATCATCATTGAAATCCTCAAATGTATGACAAACTATAAGGGTGTGATTAACAAATAATTGTATGTCTTTGTAAGGAGTGGTTTGTATGTCAGTAACACCAATGGCATAAAACTTAGACACATATTTGTAAAAATAAAATAAAAAAAGGAATTTTAAGTCTTCTTTGTTTTAATACAATATATTATATACTTTTTTCATTTTCTAGCATTCAAAATAATAAGTCCCCAAAACATGTCACTACAACTCTACTGGGAAAGACACATTTGCTTGCACTAAATACATTAAACAATAGATAAACAGAACGTGTTTCAGTTTCAAGGACTTGCATTATGTTTGATCATTGATAAACAGTTCAAATTAAACAAAAACATGAATGATGCATTTAACTCTTTTTCATGGTTGCACAGATGACCCCCCCCCCCCCCCCTCTCAGGCACTGATTCTTCTGGCGTCCTTTTCGTTCTTCTTCAGATAGCTACAATTCAAAGTGGATGGCCCATGATAATGTCCCAATATCAATGTCTCATCTTTACCACTCATTATGTCTTGTCCATTCGTCAACCAATATACCAGAATCATAAGAAAAGGTTAGAACAGATCTCCCTCTATGCTTACTCCATGTGGACTCAGTTGATAGCTTAGATCTGATACTGTACATCGATTTCTGGCTTGGTTCCTTTCTCTCGGTAGAAGTGGTTCGGAAGGCCTTCTTCAACGCCTTTGTCACTCATAGGAAAATAGACTTAAAGCAGCATACCCTTAGTTAAAAGCAATGCCCTCTCCTTCACAGTGGTCTAAATTACAGATATGGCTAACTCAAATATATTTATCAATTACACAAATTATCTTGAAAGCAGTATTACAAATGACCATAAATTCATTATCCAAATGGCCTTCCAATGCGGGTGATCAAGCCACAACGGTAGGTCATTATAGAGGTCATAGGTCATACAAAACCCTTCAAAGAAGTGTTTTTTACTATATTAGACAAATTGCAAACAATAGTCAAATAGTTCCTATGTGTTGTATCCCGGGTTCCCAGAACATTACTTTATCAAA
This sequence comes from Oncorhynchus kisutch, assembly GCF_002021735.2. Taxonomy (NCBI): domain Eukaryota; kingdom Metazoa; phylum Chordata; class Actinopteri; order Salmoniformes; family Salmonidae; genus Oncorhynchus; species Oncorhynchus kisutch. Next base: position 60,225,050 of record NC_034190.2, on the reverse strand, counting down.
ATAATGAACGTGTTTAATTAAAAACTCATTAAAATTCCATGTGCGTGCATGCCCCTTTAAGATACCTTTGCACTAAAACAAATGGAAAACTCACCAAACCCAAAGGAAATGTAAAACAAATCAAACATAGTATTTTAAAAACACCAACAAATAGTCATAACAAATGTTTTAGATAACTTCCATCCGTCCCGGAAGAAAGAATCCTACTCAAACACATCAGATAATACAATGTTTAATTAAGTAAAATCAACACCTAAAATCAAATATAAACAGTAAACAAATAAACAAACCACTTTAATCAGCAATCTAATAATTTCAACCTGTTGATATAAATTTAGTAAAAACTATCCTGATTTTTAACAAATCTAAAATCTTTCAAAAGTTAGTGCTGTCTCATCAGCATAAAAATCAAAACAAACTTTTTTCCACTCATATCCACAACGTTTTAATTCCCCAAAGGTCAATACTGTTCAGCACATACTTTAATGATCTGCCTTCTGTCTGTACAGGGTCTGAAGTTCCAATGTATGCAGATGATACAGTGATAAATTCATGCAAAAATTTCTCAAAAAACAACAACTGATGCCCCTGAGACAGATGTCTATGTATCAGGGGAAAAGCACAAATAACCAAATTTAACCTAGCTAATTTCCCAAAACATATTACATTGTTTTGACTATAGAGGTAACAAAACTAGAATTAAAATCTATGATTCTCCCCCACTTAACATACTAACTTACTAGTTTGACCCAAGCTTGCTTTTCAACATTAATACCCATTCAGTCTTCTGCCAACAGGCTCTCAAACTACTCAACCTGCAATCAACTTTAATGACCTGACATTGTTCCACATAATGGAAACAGATTATAATGTTAGAATACATTAACTTTCCTGCTCAAATTCACTGGTGTTACCTAAACAATCAAACCAAGAATCAATAACCATCAGAATACATTATCACAATGTTTCCTTACTCACACCTACATCACTTTCCGCTCCACATATCCTATTTTTTTTTCTCCCAGTGGGCAAAAATATATAACCCCTCTCATTTCAACGTTTTTCCTTACCTCTATCGTAAGCTTTAAAACCAAACTTTATAACTTCCTCTTCTCTTTCCTCTTCACACTTATGAAATGTCCAAGACTTTAAAAATAACACACACAGCTCCAAAATTATAACATGTGTCAGTCAATCTATAAGAATGAAAAACATTTCGGTGGGCACCTCTCTATCGCCATTATCTCTCTGCTATTATTTAGAATTTCTTTAACTTAGGTAACTGTCTCCTCTATTGATACAGTAATTTAAATACGACTCAATTCTCAATACATTATTCCAGCAGATAATTTAGTGAATAGACATAGTCTTGCATCAAAATTTGCTTCGTTATTATTTTTTGTTGAACGAATAAGTCTATCAATTTAACCTAAACAATCTATTAAAAAGTTCAATTTATCCCTTCTATCAATTTGAACCAAACAAGCTATTAAAACATTCAGTTTATCTTATACAAACACTAGCGACCATAACTTTCCAGGCAAAACATACCAATAGTTTAATTACAATCAAAAACTCGGGACTCGAGCTTGGAAGGCAGCTATGCTCACCACTATACCACCAACGCTATGTAAATTACTAAGATTCTCTGCAAATAAACCCACTTTACAAGTAAAATCATGACACGTCACTATCGGCAATTCCCAGAAAAATAGACCTAGTTTTAAAGGTCCAAGCGTTACTCCGGCTATGATTCTCATATGCCAAATGAATAGATTTGCAATCAAAGAATAAAATCGACATTTATTGACTAGGAAACAGATCTTGCGCCTTTTAATAAAAGTAGATTATGTTTACTTATGCAACGTATTTCAATTACTTTACTACATCACGCAATGATCATTTGTTTGATGGAAAACCTTAAGCTTTGTACGACATTATAAATTACGTCGAGATTCCCTCGAATTCTCTCTAACTTTATGGAAAACTGTTTATTCAATAAATCCCGCAACTTCTCTCATACTGCGAAGAAAAATATAACATTATCAGACCTCAAGGGCAGTTTTATTTCAAATGTTGTACCCAGACAGAGATAATCAAGATGCGTTTTATAGTTACATCGTTAGGGTAAGATAACCAAAAGTTGACACACACTAATCAATTTCTAGAGCTCAATTTCCCAGATTTTGTAGACTAGTTTAATAGTGCTTAAACCCACATCTTTATCAAATTATCCATTACAGATATGAACTCAACCTACATACGTCTACGAATGGGTGGTTTAAATTGTATCTAATTATATTCTCAGCATTACTTTATCAAATCTCTAGTAATTGATTATACAAACATACAATTTATCATAATTTCAAATAATTCACAGAATCTATATAAAACATAAGAAATCTTAGGTACTCACACAGAACTTTAAGAATCACCCACACAGGATTGGTCAGATGTTCACATAGAACATCAGAACATACTTGAAAGGTTATTCACACAGAGTCAACCTACCCCGCTCACACAGAACGCTCTGGCAAATATTACCTAGTGATCCCATAACAAAATACTCACACAGAGTAACCCAGGGCATACCTGGCTAGCACATTTTAAATAATTGGAATTCACCACCTCTGAGGGTCACTTAGACAATAACACATACAGTGCCTTGCGAAAGTATTTGGCCCCATTGAACTTTGCGACCTTTTACCACATTTCAGGCTTCAAACATAAAGATATAAAACTGTATTTTTTTGTGAAGAATCAACAACAAGTGGGACACAATCATGAAGTGGAACGACATTTATTGGATATTTCAAACTTTTTTAACAAATCAAAAACTGAAAAATTGGGCGTGCAAAATTATTCAGCCCCCTTAAGTTAGTACTTTGTAGCGCCACCTTTTGCTGCGATTACAGCTGTAAGTCGCTTGGGGTATGTCTCTATCTGTTTTGCACATCGAGAGACTGACATTTTTTCCCATTCCTCCTTGCAAAACAGCTCGAGCTCAGTGAGGTTGGATGGAGAGCATTTGTGAACAGCAGTTTTCAGTTCTTTCCACAGATTCTCGATTGGATTCAGGTCTGGACTTTGACTTGGCCATTCTAACACCTGGATATGTTTATTTTTGAACCATTCCATTGTAGATTTTGCTTTATGTTTTGGATCATTGTCTTGTTGGAAGACAAATCTCCGTCCCTGTCTCAGGTCTTTTGCAGACTCCATCAGGTTTTCTTCCAGAATGGTCCTGTATTTGGCTCCATCCATCTTCCCATCAATTTTAACCATCTTCCCTGTCCCTGCTGAAGAAAAGCAGGCCCAAACCATGATGCTGCCACCACCATGTTTGACAGTGGGGATGGTGTGTTCAGGGTGATGAGCTGTGTTGCTTTTACGCCAAACATAACATTTTGCATTGTTGCCAAAAAGTTCAATTTTGGTTTCATCTGACCAGAACACCTTCTTCCACATGTTTGGTGTGTCTCCCAGGTGGCTTGTGGCAAACTTTAAACGACACTTTTTATGGATATCTTTAAGAAATGGCTTTCTTCTTGCCACTCTTCCATAAAGGCCAGATTTGTGCAATATACGACTGATTGTTGTCCTATGGACAGAGTCTCCCATCTCAGCTGTAGATCTCTGCAGTTCATCCAGAGTGATCATGGGCCTCTTGGCTGCATCTCTGATCAGTCTTCTCCTTGTATGAGCTGAAAGTTTAGAGGGACGGCCAGGTCTTGGTAGATTTGCAGTGGTCTGATACTCCTTCCATTTCAATATTATCGCTTGCACAGTGCTCCTTGGGATGTTTAAAGCTTGGGAAATCTTTTTGTATCCAAATCCGGCTTTAAACTTCTTCACAACAGTATCTCGGACCTGCCTGGTGTGTTCCTTGTTCTTCATGATGCTCTCTGCGCTTTTAACGGACCTCTGAGACTATCACAGTGCAGGTGCATTTATACGGAGACTTGATTACACACAGGTGGATTGTATTTATCATCATTAGTCATTTAGGTCAACATTGGATCATTCAGAGATCCTCACTGAACTTCTGGAGAGAGTTTGCTGCACTGAAAGTAAAGGGGCTGAATAATTTTGCACGCCCAATTTTTAAGTTTTTGATTTGTTAAAAAAGTTTGAAATATCCAATAAATGTCATTCCACTTAATGATTGTGTCCCACTTGTTGTTGATTCTTCACAAAAAAATACAGTTTTATATCTTTATGTTTGAAGCCTGAAATGTGGCAAAAGGTCGCAAAGTTCAAGGGGGCCGAATACTTTCGCAAGGCACGGTACACACAGAATTAGGTCCTTCTTCCAATAGGGCTTCACCAAGTACCATGTTTCACACAGAACACACAGTTACCCTGGCCCCTCACCCCCACAGACCGCACCAATCCCCACTGTGATCAATTCAGTGTCAGGACAGCTCTTGGTCACTCGCAACCGGACAGTGGCAGAGTATCTTTGAGTCCACAAACTCTCAGATTACTCTCCTCTGACTCGGCCCTGCTTACGCCTCCGAGGTGCGCTCCTTACAAAGGAATTCACACTTAGAGTATACGTAACAGAGGCATATTTAAAAAACTTGACTTCAAGTGTGTGGTTCGCTCACCTCTTTAAAAAAAACTCAGTTCGAGATGTGGTATCCACTCGGCTCGCTTCCTCTCAGATCAAAGGTTGGTCCATTTGCTTCGTTTCCGAAGTGTGGTCTCCCTAAGATCCCAAGTTTGAGGGATCACTCGTGCATGATTTATTTACCTAGATCGTCAGGAACGGTCACCGAGTGAAGATTCATTATCCTATCCTCGTTGCCAAATGTCGTGGAAATTTCCTGTATTACCAAATCACGAGAGAGCAAACCACACACAAGTCAGAGTTATCATAAAGTCCATCTTTAATTATATGAGCTTCACCATATCCCTGTGACTCTCAGATCAATTCAGTGTCTATAAATGAATTCTCTGAGAGTGCCAACATAATGGCAACTGAGATCCTTTATAGCAAAGACACCCACCTAAACTCACATGACAAATAACAGATCTTAGGAACATTACACAAATAACCTTTTACTTGAAATAAGGAGTATCCTATAGCCAGACAGCATTAGCTATAAATTATCGTTTAGTTTGCTCTCCTAAAACGAAGTTCTTACCTCGTTCTTGGTACCACTTAGGACCAAAACATTACCTCATCCAAGGGCATATATCAATTGTCAATCCTAGATACTCCCATAAAAAATACAACCCCTCCTGGACAAACTTACGGAGAGGAGTGACTGTCACACAGACATTGTGGAGCCAAGAGATAATTGGTTCCCCCTCAGTCATCCCTTCATAAGGTTTAAAAGATACGTTTACATATGAAGACAAGCCTGACCTCTCCCCTCTCTGGGCCCCAAGTAACTTTTTCCACATAGGCATACTTATGAAAATTGATAAAACATCTTATTTATCAATGTTACCTAAAGAATTCTGATTCTGCTACCACAACATTCACCCCAGTCTAAGGTTCTGAGTGCTCTGGAGAAAGGTTTTCATCAAGAATCTCTCTGTACTTTTCTCCGTTCATATTTTCCTTGATCCTGACTATTTACACAGTCCCTGCCACTGAAAAACATCCCCACAGCATGATGCTGCCACCACCATACTTCCCCGTAGGGATGGTGCCAGGTTTCCTAAAGATTTGGCACTTGGCATTCAGGCCGGCCAAAGAGTTCAATCTTGGTTTCATCAGACCAGAGAGTCTTGATCCTCATGTTCTGAGAGTCTTTAGGTGCCTTTTGGCAAACTCCAAGCGGGCTGTCGTGCCTTTTACTGAAGAGTGGCTTCCGTCTGCCCACTCTACCATAAAGGCCTGATTAGTGGAGTCCTGTAGAGATGGTTGTCCTTCTGGAAGGTTCTTCCATCTCCACAGATGAACTCTAAAGCTCCCTGACCAAGGCCTTTTTGCTCAGTTTGTTTGGCCGGCCAGCTCTAGGAAGAGTCTTGGTGGTTCCAAACTTCTTCCATAAGAGTGATGGAGGCCACTGTGTTCTTGGGGACCTTCAATGCTGCAGAAATTTTTTGGTACCCTTCCCCAGATCTGTGCCTTGACACAATCCTGTCTCTGAGCCCCCAGGACAATTCCTTCGACCTCATGGCTTGGTTTTTGCTCTGACATGCACTGTCAACTGTGGGACCTTATATAGACAGGTGTGTGCCTTTCCAAATCATATCCAATCAATTGAATTTACCTAAGGTGGACTCCAATCAAGTTGTTGAATCATCTCAAGGATGATCAATGGAAACAGGACGCACCTGAGCTCAATTTAAAGTCTCATAGGAAAGGGTATGAATACTTATGTATTTAAAGTTTTTTATTTTTAATACTTTTGCAAACATTTCTAAAAGCCTGTTTGCTTTGTCATTATGGGGTATTGTGTGTAGATTGCTGAGGATTTTTGTTTAATTTAATCAATTTTAGAATAAGGCTTTAATGTAACAAAATGTGAAAAAAGTCAAGTGGTCTGAATACTTTCCGAAGGCACTGTATTTGGACAGTGAAGCAACATTTTTTAATTTGTCTCTATATTCCAGATTTTGGGAGTTGAGATCAAAGGTTTCATATAAGGTGACAGTACAGAATGTCACCTTTTATTTGAGGGTATTTTCATAAGTATATGTTTTACTGTTTAGAAATGAAATCACTATGTATCTAGTCCTCCCATTTGAATAATTAATTTGAACATATTCACTTATAACGTATTAAGGAAGTCAAAAGTTTAGTGTTTCATGCATTGACTACTGTCACGGATGTCTTAAGAACAGGACCAAGGAGCAGCAGATGTTGTTCCACATATTTATTTCAAAGTGAAACTTTAAGCAAAACATAATAAACGGACATTGAACCGTGACTACGTGGTGCACAAACACAAAACAATATCCCACAAAGCAGGTGGGAACAGGGAACCCTTAAGTATGATCCCCAATTAGAGACAATGAACATCAGCTGCCTCTAATTGGGATGCATACCAAGAGCACCAACATAGAAATATATAACCTAGAACGCCCCCTAGTCACGCCCTGACCTACTACACCATAGAGAACCAAGGGCTCTCTATGGTCAGGGCGTGACAACTACATCAAGCTTGCGACTCTACAAACTAATTTGCTGTTTGTTTTGATTGTGTTTTGGGTTATGTTTTGTCCAATAGTAACTGAATGATGACTAGAGTTGTTTTCTTTAACTGAGTAGGTGAGATGTTTCTGATCCCATGATTAAGAAAAATCATGAATAAATCATAAATAATGATGAGTGAGATGCCGTTCAGAGGCGGCAACAAAAAATGGGGGTTATGATTTTTGTGCCTCTGTAAGCTTCTCTCTCATCCTTATTCACAATTCATGATTATTCATATTCATGGAAGCATCCACATGGATGTAAAAGTGTTCAGAAATATCTTCTATTCTTACTTGCAATAAAAGTGACTCCGAAATTTCGCAAGACATGCTGACATTCTGTACTGTCGCATAATATGAAACATTCCATCTCAAATGCTGGAGTATAGAGACAAATTAAAATGGTTAGCTTCACTGTCCAAATACATATGGAGGGGAGTGTATATGTCCAATAAAAATATATAATAAATTAATAAATAAAGGTCCTGTGAAACCATATCCATCACAAACAAAACTTTTCTCATTTGAATATCATCTTGGGGCGGCAGGGTAGCCTAGTGGTTAGAGCGTTGGTCTTGTAACCGGAAGGTTGCAAGTTCAAACCCCCGAGCTAACAAGGTACAAATCTGTCGTTCTGCCCCTGAACAGGCAGTTAACCCACTGTTCCTAGGCCATTATTGAAAATAAGAATTTGTTCTTAACTGACTTGCCTAGTAAAATAAAAAAATAAAAATCTTCAAAATGGCTGCCATATAAGTCTCTTCATTTTCTATCCCTCTCTCAGGTGCACTGGCTGAGGAAACGGAGTCTCCTACATTCCAACAGAATTCCCGAGGAGAGACATTTCCTGACGTTCCCAGGGAACAGGAGCCATGCCATGGTACCTGGCCTCAGACCCTTCTCGGAGTACAGACTTACCGTCAACGTCTTTAACAAAAGGGGCAACGGCCCCAATAGTGACCCCGTCACATTCCAGACTCCAGAAGGAGGTAAATATTTGGCAGAGGAATGTGTGCACTCACAGGTTTACTTCTAGGCATAACAGTACAACAATGCAAACTTTGTGTAGCAGATGTGAGACAGTTAGCTGTGTCCTGTAGTAATAGCCATTGTGCAGTGACATCACCCGCCCTGAGAACTGTGGTGTTGTCACAGAACACAACATGTTACTGTAAATGTGAGTGTGTGTCTTATACTGTATATTAATACACCATTTGTGTGCCTTGCTGAAAAATGAAGCTCAAAATATGTGAACGCTAAAGCCTATAGATTTCACAGCAAGGAGAATGTTCAATATGATTATGACGGATTGTAGGCTGAATGTGTAATGTTTGTTTGTTTTTCTATGTTTTGACAGTTCCCGAACAAGTGCCCATTCTGACAGTGTCAAACGCCCAGAGAGACTCTATCACCCTGGTGTGGGCACCCCCCTTTGAGGCAAACGGCATCCTTACGGGATATCTCCTGCAGTACCAACTCAGTATGTGCACACATGACCACCCTAGTATTACTTGATGAGTATGTACTCATATGACCCCTCTAGTATTACTACAGTAGATGAGTATGTACACACAAGTTCACCACAATATTACCAGCTGAATATTACTCTTGACCTACTATTACCTAGCGGTCAGTTTAGACTGGTCATTTACTGTAGTACAGTTTGCTGTTGTTCCAATAGCTGCACTATCAAAACCTGCACTAGATGGTGCTGTTTAAATACTCAATGGTCAATTGGGTTCTCTCTAAAGCTCAATTATTGGTATTGCCCACTGGCAGAGGGTTACCTCTATAGGCATAGCAAATGTAGTTGCTGTTTTTCCCCTAATAGAATGGAAACGTTTACTAAATCAAAAGAAGACATGGCTAGTGTTCATATGTCATTAAATGCTTTCTATCACATGGAATTGAAATGAAATCATTCACATCTTATATGAAGAGAACACTTATCTTATGGAGAAAACACTGAGGTAAGAGGCTTTCATCACATTCATTACATTTTCCTTTTACCCGCATTTTTTTTTTGCCTGACATTTCTGGAGGCATTGTGTGAAATGTTATGGGAGACCCTTCCCTGCAGTTGTTTTAGCACCCACTGAGCCAGTCAGGCCTCTGAATGCAGCCAGCATGCCCTTTTCAGTGCTTGTCATCAGATATCAGCATTTCACTGATATTAAAGTACAAGGAGCCAGTGGGAATATAAACATTACAATAGAACTGGTTCAGAGAGCCTAACAGGCTGGCAAATATACAGTATTACAACAAAAAATAAACAAGGAAATCATATTAAACCTTATCATTGTATAGAGGTATCTCTTTATGTACATGCTGTTTCAGAGCAACGTCTTTAGGAATAACATGGAAAGGCACTAATACAGAAAAAAGGGAGGCAGTGAATTGTAAGTGCAGTAAAATACGATAACACTAACATCTCCATTTATTTACCACGAGACCTGACAATGAAAACCTCTGGAGCCTAATTACAGCATATGAGTAGGCCCCAGACTCTTAGTCAAGTCTTGTAACTAGAGTCTTGTTTTCCTCGTCAGCTCACAAAAGTCATGACCCGTGTCATGTGAATGTTTGACTGTGAGCTCTGCTCCAGCCTCTCCAAACAAATTTGTATTTTTGTGTATGTGTGTGTGTTTATCTTCTTCTTGGGTTGTCCTCTGTACCTCAGTTGGTACATGTTGGAACATGTCGATTGCAACGCCAGTATAGTGGGTTTGATTCCTGGGACCACCCATACGTAAAACTCGGGCTCCCGAGTGGCGCAGCGGTCTAAGGCACTGCATCTCAGTGCTAGAGGTGTCACTACAGACCCAGGCTGTATCGCAACCGGCCGTGATTGGGGAGTCTACAGGTGCGGCGCATAATTGGCCCAGGGTCATTAGGGTTTGGCCGGGGTGGACCGTCATTGTAAATAAGAATTTGTTCTTCACTGACTTGCCTAGTTAAATAAAGGTTAAATAAAAAATGGAAACAATTATGCACGCATGACTGTAAGTCGCTTTGCATAAAAGCGTCTGCTAAATGGCTTCCATTATTTTCTTCTTCTATAGTAAATGAGACGTTGGCGATGGGGGACATGCAGGAGGTGAACGTCAGCAGTGCCGACACCACCCATTGGCTCCTGCAGGGCCTGGGGGAGATGAGCAAGTACATGTTTTACTTGAGCGCCTGCACCAGGGTGGGTTGCGGACCCCAGCGCATGGAGGAGGGTAGCACGGTCACAGAAGCAAGTGAGTAGCCAATCCAC